>NC_085874.1:41766870-41799370 GCF_034702125.1 Engraulis encrasicolus | reverse complement strand
CTGAAATAAATGTTTCTCTCCGCAACAACACCACCAAAACCGCGCTAACATCCACATGAATTGATGATGAAACTGGTATTTGAGCGGTAACAAGGCTTGGCGTTGTTGGAATAGGCGAAGATGATGCTGTGGTCTGGTGGCTGGAGCGCGGTGTCAAACCGAGAGAGTGAGAGGAATCTAAATCTGGCCTCGTTTTGACAGATAAACTTTGGCACATACAAACAGCTTCATAGAAAAGAAAACTTCGCCATCTTCGCCGTCGCCAGCATATCACACCAAATGGCAAAATGAACCGAAGCGCATAGCCTGACGACGAATAGGCTACCAACTAAGACCGACACAATTGAACTATCCCTACTTCCTCACCTTGATTGAGCCTCACAAGCGTTGGCAGTCTGAATTTGCTGACCACCAAGTCCAGGGGCAGCGCCACGGCGCTCCATGAGATGTCCGAAATGCTTGCCGAAAACTTCTCCATCTTCTCCTCTTCATAATTGAGACAGATCTCCGCGTACATCTGATGGCAGGGACAGACAAACTCCTTTTAATGTATGGAGGACGAAGATGCCGTCGTCTCTCGCCATGTCGAGGGAGTGGATAGGGTGCATGCTGTAGTAGCTCCGCGCGCTCCGTGGGACGCTGTTCTAGCGCCACCCTCCTCGCGAGCCGAGCATAGTACTGAATCGCGAATAGAAAGCTAAAAGGTTTCAGGCCCGTAGGCTACCCGTAGTTTACTTGCATCAGTGGCGTTTTAGTCAACTTTATTTTGTAATGATTCTACACGCCAGGCTTAGGCTAGCCTACTGCTTAAATGTGTTACATGTTCTGCTCCTACACCTGTTGGGTTAGAGGAAAGTTTTGTCGTCACAGTGCCGGTTTCGTCGTCTCTCCCTATGTTCCCCCTTGCTATAGGCTACGTTTTAAGGCCCAAGGACCACAGGGGACACTTTGCAACATACAGGCCTACATTATTTATAGATTACATTAAACACATCCATACATAGGCCTATAATTCTGATGCAACAACATCAATAGGCTACATTCAGATAGGCCTGACTGTAGCCCGGCATATAGCCTAGTAAGTTCCTAACCGTAGGGGGTAGATGGAGCTGATTAATGTCTATGGACTGACAATGAAGTCAGATGAAAGGCAGAGCAACGGATGTTGTGGCTACCGGATTATTTGAATGACAGTGATAAGGATCCACAGATAGACAAAACAGTAGGATGGATGTGTGCAGCAGTTTAGGCTACTGCAGAAGCTCCAGCTTCCTTGATGAACCTATGCATGCACATTTTTTTCATAGCCATAGCAGCCACATGTAGCCTACGTGTAAAATGATCACTTTTAGATCAGTCGACATTTAATCACACTTCAACTTGGAGAGGATGCCACCTCAACGCTCCTGCCTGGTCCGTCCACAATGCAGTTACACAACTAGCCACAAGATGGCAGTATTTGTTTGTGTTTTGAGAAGTAGGCCTAGGTGGGCCTGCTATGAAACATGCATTTTTAGTTGTCTTTGTTGACGTATGATGGTGTAAGTCATTAGGCTTACCTTGTTGCCAGGTGATGGTTCCACCCCTCCACTACAGCTGCAGACAGTATTGTGTCGCTGATATTTTAGAACAAGGAAAAAGAGGGAGCAATGTGTCTTCTGTGTCATAGGCCTATAACCAATCTAGTTCACCATTCCCCAGTTAAAAACCATGCTATTACCATTAGCTATTAAAGGTAGGCCTATGTGTGGAGCAGTGCGGACACCTGACCTGACCATCTAGCCTACCCAAATAAATACACATGGAGTAGGCTTTCCAATATGCGACCTCCTCCACTCGTGCTTGTGGTCTCGTACCAGAAAGTAGTATGTCGTGATGACATCACTAACAACAGCATTATATTTCAATATCTCGCAAAAGCTCAATTGTTAAGTCATTTTCTCATTTTCAAACAGGATGATAAATGAAGAATAGTCCCCCAAAAATTGTTTTGGCTAGGCTGACAGCGGGGGAAACTTAATTGCTTTCTCCACGGAGGCGGGGCATCAGCAAAACGTGAGGCCACAAGCCCAAGTGGAGGACGCAAGGTTGCATATTGGAATGCACTCATTGAGTAGTGCGCCCCGCCACCTGGCCCCGCCTCTGCAGAGAAAACAAAGTTTCCCAGCTGTCAGCCTGCCCCCAACTTTTGTGGGACTGTTTTTCATTCACCATCCTAATTGCAAATGAGAAACTGACATTAGAATTGTGCTTTTGGAAGATATTGAATACATTTTCTGTCGTCAGTGACGTCATCATGAGGTCACAAGCAGGCAAGTGAGCAAGCAAGGGAGGACTGAAGTCTGCATATTGGAATCCCCCATCGTTTCTCACCATATCAGTTTTTAATGTGACACTGCATTGTGTAATGCGATGGAAATAGTAGCCATGTATTGCCTCACTCACACTGATCATTCTGCTCACATCAATCCCATGTGATGGCTGCTGCAGTGCTGGCACTTGTCATTGGCATGGAAGCCCCCCCTGGCAAATACCCACCTGTTGGGGACAGTCCCCCCTGGGCAGTGTGATGACATCACTGACAACAGCATTGTACTTCAATATCTCGCAAAAGCTCAATTGTCAAGTCATTTTCTCATTTGCAAACTGGATGGTGAATGAAGAATAGTCCCCCAAAAATTGTTGTGGCTAGGCTGACAGCTGGGAAACTTTATTGTTTTCTCCACGGAGGCGGGACCAGGAGGCGGGGTGAGGCCACAAGCACAAGTGCAGGACGGGAGTCTGCATATTGGAATGCACCCTGTGTCTCTCATCATTTCAGTTTTGAATGTGAAGCTGTATTGTGTAATTCTATGGAAATAACAGTCGTGTATTGCCTCACTCACACCGATGATCATCCTGCTTGTGTCAATCCCATGTGATGGCTGCAGTGCTGGCACTTGACATGGAAGCCCCTGGCAAATACATTACCCACCTGTTGGGGACAGTCCCCTCCCCAAGCCACCTAAAACAGGGGCAGCACATGGGGACAGTCCCTTGGCAGTGTTGCCAGATTGGACGGTTATACCCGCTCTATTGGGCTACTTAAGATGACCGTCTGCATGTAAAAAAAAAAAAAAAAGGGCATCTGGGCGGGCTTTTTCAACAAATTTAAGGCCACAGAAATCAATAGAATTTAGTTCAAATGGAGAGGGATGTAGTGCTTCCCGGCAGGTTTTCAGCATTTTTGGGGGCTGGAATTTTAATCAATCATCCGTCTCATCTGGCCACCCTGTCCCTGCCTGGGCCACCTATAACAGGAGCAGTAACAGGGGGGACTTCCAGAGACCAGCGCAGGGGTACGGGGTGGCTCCAGAAGGCCTTACTAACTTAAAGGTGCACTGTGTAATATTTTAGTAGTTTATTTCAAGAATTCATGCTGCCCATTCACAAATGTTACCCTTTTCACTATTACTTACCACCAGGGCTCTAAATTACCACCAGCCAATGCTGGTGAAATTTCAGTTTGGCTGGTAGAAAAGATGAAATTACTAGTCACTTTGACTCATTGGTGAGTGTGTGTTTGGCTATTGAGATTAACATATACCAGCCATTTTGGCTGATGATGGAAAAAGGTTAATAAAGCTGCTTACCACAACCATCAAATTCTAAGTAATCTTTTTAACCGGAAAAATCTGCATTTTTTTCATATATGAAAAGGTGGATCCTTTCGATATCCGTCATTTTGAACTCCTAGACATAGACATAGGCTGGGGGGTGGCTCGCTCCAGGAAGGCTTAGTAAGTTAACGTGGGGTATTTCTCAAAGCCTGGTCCGCACACTTCCAAGTGTGCTCGGCGTAATTAGTCACGCCCAGTGATTGGATACTCCATAGAGTTCACCAAAGAGTATCCAATCACTGCGCGTGACTAATTAGGCTGAGCACACTTGGAAGTGTGCGCACTAGGTTTTGAGAAATACCCGTGGTGTGTTCCAGGGCCCTAAATTTACTTTTTTGATCACCAGACAAAATGGCTAGTAGATGTTAATGTCACTAGCCAAATGTACACTCACTAATGGGTCAAAGTGGCCACAGTAAGTTAGTCTTTTCCACCAGCCAAACTGAAATTTCACCAGCATTTCACAAGCCAGTTGGCTGCTGTTAATTTGGAGTCCTGGACTCCGTTTCTCGATTCTTGTCGTTGCTAACCGTCTTAAGTCGGTCTTGAGTTGGTCGTAAGTTGCTCTTGAGTTGGTCTTAAGTTGGTCTTTAGACGCAAGACCAACTTAAGAACAACTTAAGAACAACTTAAGACCAACTCAAGACCTTGGTTACAACGTTGGTCTTAAGAACGAACAAAATGGCTAAAGTCGTTAGCAAAGGCACTGTCGAGAAACGACCCCCAGGTTGGGTTCACTCAGATCAAGCGGTACACTTCCTCATGTCAGAGCCGTCTGAATATTTTCGGCAGAAGAATACCCAGTGTGCAGAATTATTAGGCGAACAAGTTTTTTGACCAGATTGTCCATTTTATGCATATTTTCCGCCACCAACCTCTATGGACAAGAACATTGGATTTAAAGGGTTACGCATTCCAGGTCATACACATGTGTATATTAAGAGACGGTGTGATCTATTTTGTGGCCCATTTTCCGAGAAGAAAACTAAGTTGCCTAATAATTATGCACGTCACCTGATACAAGGTGTTGGGCTCCTTCGATCACACCCCCATCTTATTACACAAATATGCATGACATGGAATTCTTAAATCCAATAGGTTTTCAGATTCATATAGGTGGTTGAAAAATGTGCATAAAAAAGACAATATGGTCAAAAAACATGTCTGCCTAATAATTCTGCACACTGTGTACAGTGAAGCTACTACAAGGCTCGACCAGAGTCGGATTAGGATGGCCTGGGGAAATTGCATGGCAACCAAGTGCGTGCACAACCAAACATGGAGCACAACCTACACACACATGGCATTAGGGGTAGGTACTGTGTTGCCAACCACCTTGCGATACGATACACATCCCGATACAGGCAGGCGTCACGATACAATACATATTGGCAGACTTGTGAATGCCATCTAATGGTGATAGCCTAGCGCAATTTAAGGCATACATTTTATTTTATTTTATTATTATTTTTAAACATACATGTATCACCAAATGTTACTTTGTTCTGTAGAGCAAAAGTTACACTGCAGTAAATGTAAAACACGGCTGTGTAGCATTCAAAAGTCAATTTATTTTATTAAAAGAAATATCAACACTGACACCTCCAATGTGATACGTGTATCGTGAAGAGGTCTGTGACAATGTATCCCAATATTGATATTCTGAACACACCCCTACATGGCATTACCCATCATCATCAGTAGGGACACTTCAACCAAGTGGGGAGCCCAGAAACAGGTCTTGAGTAATTGCAGAGGAGCATGGGCATCAGTGTTAAGACATGGTGGGGACATGTCCATACCCACTAGTGGTGTGCATTGGCACTGCCCTCATGATTCGATTCGATTACGGTTCGAGAGGTAGCGATTCGAATTAATTCAATTCTACATTGCATTATATTTCTACTGAAAGCAAAGCAAATGTTTGATGAGGCAATACAAGTAGTCAGATACTGAGCAACATTTTATTGGCTGTTTTCTGTATCAGTCTTACAGTTTTCAATACTACGAAGTGCTTTTATTTACTTTAACATTCATTTGCTCCAGAAATATCCACGGAAGTAATTGAAACTTGAGAAAATAGGCCGCATCGATTATGGCAGTTGCCGCATTGAATTGAATTGCCCCACATTGCGATGCATTGCCGAATCGTTTATTGTTGACACCACTAATACCCACCACTTTTTCACAAATGTAATGCAAAACTAGCATACCTGGAGAATTAGCCATATTAATGTCCCCACCACTTTCCAAGCCAAACCTACACCTTTGGCAGAGGGATGAAAGATGTTGGCATATCCGTCCAAATATGAGAAATAAAAAATAAACCCCTTTTATACACAAAGGGGTATGATTATTACTTTACCCTTTGTACTACCCTGTTCTGAATGAGACCTGCAGGACACTGCCAAAGGCACCAAGAACTGCCAGCCAGCAAACTGGTGCTGTGGGAACAGTCGCATGGGTGCCGCCGGTCAAGAGGACGTCCCACACCAACACATGTGGACATACTCAAGAAGGACGCAGGAACCCAGAGTACCAGTGAATTGAAAAGAAGTATGGAGAATCGGGATGACTGGAAGCAACGATGGAAGGCTCGTCTGAGGATGACCTAGAGAGTTCCACAGTTTCAGACTTGTTAGTGATAATTTTGTGATTTGTAAGAGCTGCAGCAATTCATGTTGAAGGAGAGGATTATGCACATCCCAGGAAAAGGTGCAGGACAAAGGCCGACTATAGTTTTCAAAGTGAGAAGTCCGCACCGCACACTTAAAAGCCTTTTTGTTGCATTTTATTATTTCATGGTCGAAACGTAATCCTGCCATGAAATAATAAAATATAACAAAAAGGATTTTAAGTGTGCGTGCGGAGTCGGACTTCTCACTTTGAAAACTGCAGCAATTCATGGCGATGCCATCCTTTCAGTGCTGATATATCACTGAGATATCTTGTTTCCTTTTTGTATTTTTTCATGATAACTTTATTGAAATTACTTCTCTGATTTGATTTCCCACGACTTCACTTTCTTGACCAGGTCTCCCATGAAAGATTTTCTCGGCCACCATGATAAAAATTATAGATAAATGTTTGAGAAAATAAAAACCTGTGTCAAAGACAAACAAAACCAAATAAAAATCAATGATCTGCATTAATTATCAGCAAGCCTATAAAAGACAATAAAGGCACACCTTTTTTTAACTTAAACAAGCTTATTTTTAATGGATCTGCAAAATCGTTTGAATTTCCAAAGAGAATGCCCCTCCCCTCCCTTCCCTTCCCCGCCCTTTATCTCCCGTACCCACCCCCTACGTCTTCTCCCAAGTCAGAGATCTCTCCGTTTAAAACGTTTGCAATGCAGGCGGCTGGTCAACCCCATTAGCAGATAAACCGTCCCAGCAAACTTACAAAAAAAAATCTCTGACAAAAAAAAGACAACTGAGCATGCAGGGTAAAATAAAATCTTTTTTTAAAAAAAGAAATAAAGAAACAAACAAAAAAAGAAAACAATATAACTGGGTTCATGTAAATAAACTCAGAACCAAACAAAAAAAAAATCAGAGAAAAGAAAATTATGTTAATAAGAAATACTCCATTTTCTAATGCCATTCTCTTGGATGGAGTGGGAGAAATTCAAACGCTTCTGCGCCGGTTGGCATGTGTGTTTGTCTGTGTGTTCATTCGTCTGTGTGTGTGTGTGTGTGTGTGTGTGTGTGTGTGTGTGTGTGTGTGTGTGTGTGTGTGTGTGTGTGTGTGTGTGTGTGTGTGTGTGTGTTCGTGGATACTCCAAGGCTGTGGGCAGGTGCAAGAGTGTGTGTGTGTGTGTGTGTGTGTGTGTGTGTGTGTGTGTGTGTGTGTGTGTGTGTGTGTGTGTGTGTGTGTGTGTGTGTGTGTGTGTGTGTGTGTGTGTGTGTGTATGTGTTTAAATGTTGTGACAGAACAGGACAGAGGGTGAGGTGAGTTGTGGGTGAGGTGAGGTGAGGTGGGTGGAGGATGAGGGGTGGAGTGGAGTGGCATAGGGGAAGCCTCTTGGGTGGGGGTTCCTTCTTAAATTTGGAAGGGGATGGTTGGCTCGGTGGGGTGGGGTGTGGTTTCGGGGGAGGGGGGGTTTCCTGTAAGGCACCAGATGATAGTCACCCCAACTGGAGGAGGAAGGGAGGCGGGGGATGGGGGGACAGAGGCACCCCAACGAATTTCACCAACAGCCCACGACACAACCCCCCATGACTGTACAAAAGAATGTGTTAAGTCCAACTCATGGGTCACTAATATTGATATAATTTCATAAGCTCTGTGTCATACTATCTTTTGTGTGTGTGTGTGTGTGTGTGTGTGGGGGGGGGGTTGTCCTTGGCAGGAGTCTCACTTTTAATACAAAACAAAACAAAAACACAATCAAGCTTGCACATTTTCTCCCAACACACACACACACACTGTCTCAGACTCACACTCTTGACACACACAAATAAACAGACGGAGAAAAAAAATGTAGTGGTGAGTAGTGAGTCAATGTTGTTTTTTTCTTTCTATCTCACTTTCGTTCTTTCTTTCTTTTATATTTGACGTTTAAAATAAAAAGATAAAAGAACTTGACATGATTTCTCTCTCTTTTTTTCCCCATCTCTTCATACATCTACACAGGCTGTCCTTCTGACGAGGCAAGACAGCGGCCAATCAGCAAGGACTCAGGAGAAAGCAGAGCAAAGAAAGGGTGCTAGAGAAGAAGTGGTTTAATTCTCAGAGAACGAAAGACAAGAGGGAAAGAGAGATGGCGAGAGCGAGATGAAGGGGAGACTGATATGAGAGAGAGAGAGAAAGAGAGAGAGAGAGAGAGATGGAGATGGAAGAGAGGAGGAGGAGGAGAGAGAGAGAGCGAGAGAGAGAGAGCGAGAGAGCGAGAGCGAGAGAGAGAGAGAGAGAGAGAGAGAGAGAGAGAGAGAGATGGAAGAGAGGAGGAAGGTGAGTAGGCAAGTAAAAAGATGATAGCAGAGGAGGTGTAATGAGGAGGGGAGTGAAAGGAGTGAGAGAGAGAAGAGAGAGAGAGAGAGTGTGTGTGTGTGTGTGTGTGTGTGTGTGTGTGTGTGTGTGTGTGTGTGTGTGTGTGTGTGTGTGTGTGTGTGTGTGTGTGTGTGTGTGTGTGTGTGTGTGTGTGTGTTTGTGAGTGTATGTGATGTGTATGTGAATGTGAATATCAGTGTACGCCTCTTTTGGACGTGTGTGTGTGTGTGTATGAGTGTGGTTGTGTGTGTGTGTGTGTGTGTGTGTGTGTGTGTGTGAGTCTATGGTGGCTTGTTCAGCTGCAGCACTTGCTCTTCCATCCCGTCACTCCTCCTCCACTGCTGATATCAACGTTCTCGCTGTTGGGCTCTTTTACGGGCGTCTGCAACACATACACACACACACACACGCACACGCACACACATGATTTATTTTACTTGGATCCGAGAGACAACTAAGGAGCACAAGATCCAAACATTATGGAAGAGGTCAAATGATAGGTTGACAAATTTTTAAGACTAAGCCTTTAAAGGGACACTGTGCAGGAAATGATCAAAAAAGGTACTGCAACTATGCTGCTCATTGAAACTGGGCTGCCTCTTGACAAATTTGATCTTTACATGAAAGTTTACTGAGTAATAAACAAATGTGCAATGTGAGGTTAGGTGCCTTGCTCAGGGGCACTTCAGCCATGGATGGCGGTGTAGTAGGGAGAGGTCAGGTGGGATTCTAACTTACAACCCCCAGATCGAAAGACCAACTCCCTAACCACTATGCCACCACACACACGGTCACAACACACCTTCCGGCCCTGCTGTAGCCTAACGGTAGGGCACTGGCTTACTACACTGGCGACCCGGGTTCGATTCCGCCCCGGGTCATTTGCCAGTCCTTCCCTGTCTCTCTCTCTCCACTCATTTCCTGTCTCTCCTCCACTGTCCTGTTGAAAAATAAAGGCAAAAAAGCCCTAAAAATATATAAACACACCACACCTTCCTTCCTATCAAACACACATAGGGAGAAGGGCTACTAATAAATCCTAGCTATGGCTCGTGATAATGTCAGAGTCACTAGCCACTTTGGCAGGTAGCTTACTCTGGTATGGCAGACTGTACCACGGTAGCCTATATTCTCTTGTTTCTGACCTCGCATCAATTGTTTGAATCAAGACTCAAATGGCACAATTGTTGTCATTTTAAAACTTTTGAGCGTAACCCGTTAAGACACAGGGTTTTAAATTTTATGTTACCAGAATGGCAATGACCAAGACCAATATTGCATTACTGAAGGTCTTATGTTATGCCATAGTATTGTAGAACTATGGTAGTTGACTGTGGTAGAGAGACTATCATGGTGAGAAAAACAAAGATGACCGCTAGTGTGGCTGGTAGAATGGCTTGTGAATTGGGAAAATCACTAGTCAGAAAAAGTTCATGCCAAACCATGAGATGGACCATATTGACCGTTGCAAACTGTCCCCATTCATGTTATAGGGTTTCTTCAGTGCAATACATGGCCCTTTAACAATAACTTTGACATTAAATTGACTTAAGCAAAAGGAAAAGAGTCAGTGGCCAATGTCACACCCACCTTTCTGAGGATATCTTCTGCTAACGTGAGGAATGCCTTCTCGATGTTGATGTTGGCTTTTGCACTCGTTTCGAAAAACCGGATACCATGCTCCCTAGCAATCTGCAGAGAGAGAGGGAGGACGACAGAAAGAGAGGGAGGGAGAGAGAGAGAGAGAGAGAGAGAGAGAGAGAGAGAGAGAGAGAGAGAGAGAGAGAGAGAGAGAGAGAGAGAGAGAGAGAATGAACGTGAGAAACACTGAGGGACATGGAGGTCAGGTCTATAATAAGACTAGTTGCACAAGTGACATCTGCAGCATTAGAGGAATAAAGATCAAATGGTGTGTGTGTGTGTGTGTGTGTGTGTGTGTGTGTGTGTGTGTGTGTGTGTGTGTGTGTGTGTGTGTGTGTGTGTGTGTGTGTGTGTGTCAGAGACAGAACCTGAATGAATCCCTGAATGAAGCAACAAGTCTGAAGTGTTTCATCATCAGTCACCCGTTTGATTTGCCTTTAAAAGTTTCCCACACTCACAACCAACAAACACACACAACATGTTCCCAACAATTATCTATAAACAGTATGTTCCTACTCACCTATTGACTTGCCTAATATAAGGACCTACTGACCTTTGACTTGACAAATAACATGAGAAATGACGATAGGCAGAGATATGTTGTCTGTTGAAGTGTTTATGTGTACACGTATTAACCCAGAATGTGTGTGTGTGTGTGTGTGTGTGTGTGTGTGTGTGTGTGTGTGTGTGTGTGTGTGTGTGTGTGTGTGTGTGTGTGTGTGTGTGTGTGTGCACGCACGCACACACGCAGGGGGACGCAATGTTTTCAACTCCTGCTTTGTGACAACCTGACCAGAATATACAGGTAGATGACAAAGCCATAGGTATTCTTTTACTTCCAGCGGACTGCGATGCGACAACATCTGTGTGTGTGTGTGTGTGTGTGTGTGAGCATATAAGTGTGTGCGTGCGTGTAGATGTGTGTGTGCTTACATGTGCACAGCCAGAGAACATGAGAAAGCACTCTGGATTAGATTTCCAGTTTGAGTTGGTGTGTGTGTGTGTCACAACCCTAACACTTGACCCGGGACAAACCGAGCCCGTTTGTAAACACTCTTCATTCATGTGACCGAACTTAAAACGAACACAGACGGCACAGAACCCTCTCTCTCACACTCACACACACACACACACACACACACACACACACACACACACACACGGAGAAGGGAGACCATGGGAGGCTAAGACAGTACATTGCCCTCTGTCCTTTTGACAGCATTTAAACACACCTGCAACAAGCACAGAAGCCTCTTGGTGAATTAATGCACGCGCGCGCACATCACAGACCCACACGACACGATCAGGTGAAAAATACACATACGCGCACAAACACACGCACAGGCACACGCACCCCTCCCTCACCTGTTCTCCCTCCCTGTGTGTGTGTGTGTGTGTGTGTGTGTGTGTGTGTGTGTGTGTGTGTGTGTGCGTGCGTGCGTGCGTGCGTGCGTGCGTGCGCTCCCTCACCTGTTCCCCCTTGGCCTTTGGTACAACTCTCTTGTCCTCCATATCACACTTGTTGCCTAGCAGCATTCTCTCAACGTCTTCATTGGCGTGCTGAGAAGGGGAACAGGAAGCATTACATTATTACATTACACACTTAAATCAGAGATTGTTTAAGTATAGAGATATGCCAACATAATAGGTTTCTATGGGCACCTAACATGACCAGGTTCCGGTCTGCCTAAAGGGGGGTGTCATAATGCTCCTAGCATTGAATAGAACAGTCCTCAGGTCTGCCTAGGTCTGCCTAAAGGGGGATTTCCCCCCCAATAATAGAACCCGGAAACAATGGGCCAATGGAACCTCTCTCTCTCTACTCTCTCTGCTTAAATGATTATTTATTGCATTACACTGGAAGTCACTTTGGATAGAAGCAGCAGCGATTGACAGGGTATTGGTTACAGCCCCCAGAGTAACGTGGGGTTAGCTGCTAGCCAGACTGTGCCCTCCTAGTGACTTTCAGCATTGCAACTAGTCAGGTCAAGAGGAATGCAAGTACTTTTTGCGTTCCCGAATACACGGGAACTCCTCCCACTTTGTCGGTAAGCAAACAACCATAAGCAAACCGAGGGAGGCGGGTCAACCATGCCGTTTGGGGCATGTTAAATTGCTATGCGCTTGGTCAGACCAAGTCTCGAAGAGATTTGAACGTCGATGATAATCAGGCTAGTTAGGTGCCTCCTTGCTCAAGGGCACTTCAGAGATGGATGGATGTGTAGGGTGGACTGGAGGACAGCAAAGACACACGGATATTCCCCCCACACAGACACACGCATATGCACAAAAAAAAAATTCTGTAATTCATCGGCGGGCAAGCTTGCATTGCAAGGCTAGATTCCATTCCATAACTACACTACACAACACATCGTTCCATTCCATAACTACACTACACTACACATCGTTCCATTCCATAACTACACTACACTACACTTCGTTCCATTCCATAACTACACTACACTACACATTGTTCCATTCCATAACTACACTACACTACACATTGTTCCATTCCATAACTACACTACACTACACATCGTTCCATTCCATAACTACACTACACTACACATCGTTCCATTCCATTACTACACTACACATCGTTCCATTCCATAACTACACTACACTACACACAATCCTCAGGATCAATAAATGATACTCTACTCTACTCTACATCATTCCATTCCGTGGCTCACCTCGTCGATGTTCCGTAGCCACTTGCTGATGTTCTCGAAGCTCTTGGCGTTGCTGATGTCGTAGACCAGCATGATGCCCATGGCTCCTCTGTAGTAGGATGTGGTGATGGTGTGGAAACGCTCCTGGCCCGCCGTGTCCCTGCACATAAACAACAAACAAAAACACTTTTACAAACAACAACACGTCAACAACACGTATACACGTACACGTTAACTTTCTCCCTCTGTTTGTTTGTTTGATTCCTGCCCGCTGGTGTTTGTGTGTGTGTGTGTGTGTGTGTGTGTGTGTGTGTGTGTGTGTGTGTGTGTGTGTGTGTGTCGCTCTCCTCAGCCATGTTTTCACATCCCAGTCAGCAGAACCCACTGCGGATGATCTCACAGCATATCACTCACAACATTGCTCGACTGCTTACCCATACGTGCGTGTGTGTGTGTGTGTGTGTGTGTGTGTGTGTGTGTGTGTGTGTGTGTGTGTGTGTGTTTATAAAGTCATGCAAGTATGTTTATAAAATCGTCAGTTCAAAGTGAATGTCTGGGTTTGACAAACTGCTTGGCCAGAGCCAGGCAGAAAGAGAGAGCAAGAGGGTGAGAGAGAGCGAGAGAGGGTGAGAGAGAGCGAGAGACAGAGCGAGAGAGCGGGAGAGAGAGCGGGAGAGAGAGCGAGAGAGAGAGAGAGAGAGAGAGAGAGAGAGAGAGAGAGAGAGAGAGAGAGAGAGAGAGAGAGAGAGAGAGAGAGAGAGAGAGAGAGAGAGAGAGAGAGAGAGAGAGAGAAAGAGAGAGAGAGCGAGAGAGAGAGAGAGAGAGAGAGAGAGAGAGAGAGCAGGTGAGAGCGGGTGAGAGAGGGCGAGAGCAAGAGGGTGAGAGAGAGAGAGAGAGGGTGAGAGAGAGAGAGAATAAGAATAAGGTTAAGAGGTAGGAAGAGAGTGACTGCCAGCCCAACTATCTTAAATCCGAGACAGTCCGTGTGTGTTATGGGACCCTGACAGAGCCATTAGAGCCAAGACTGTGCCATTACAACCATTATTTAAAAAATGTCAAACAGTAACATGGTTAAGTCTGAGTTAAAGAAGCATGCCAAAAATGAGAATACAGCGCAGCACACGGTTTGAAATAGTTCATTCATAGTCCATGTCACTTTTGTTCAAAGTGTATTCTTGTGTATTGCATGTCTGCGTTTGTCCACTGCTGGCTGCTTGATAGCCTCTCTGTGGGTTATCCGTCTGTGTCTCTGGTTTGTGCATCCTTGCATGCGAGTCCCCTGTTGCTTCTCTGTAAGCTCAGTGCATCATGGGCCTGCTCTGCGTGTCTGTGCTCTAATACAAGTGCAGGGGTGATAGTGAAAAAAAATCCTGAGCCTGAACTTTTTCCCCTGCTCTAACGACGACGACAAGATACTGCATAGTGACGTAACGTAGGCCTATTTTGACACATTATTCAAACACTTAATAGCCTGTGTATGACCATTATTCAAGCCTGATAGTAGAAGAAAACCCTGAACCTGTAAGGTAAGCGTACCCATTAAGCCCACCAAAATCTAAATTTCTTCATACCAAAATATTCTACCAAAATGTAAGATTTGCTCAAAAAATAATGTATAAAACCTAATTATATATTACGGCATCTCTTACTTCATATACTTCATAAAATACTTCATCCAAACAGAGAAATTTGTTTTTTGTTATTGATTATTGTTAGTTCATTGCAATACACCTTTTTAACCTACAACTTGAAGTTGTACAGCACTTTTGATGTTCCTCAAAGGCCTTTTTGGTTAGCATGAGTGCCAGTTTGCATGCATTTCAATGGGGTGTACCATTTAATCCCACATAGTACCCATTAAGCCCGCCTATACAAAAAGCTATTTTATGGAAATAATCAGCTCCACAAAACATTTCATGATGCATTTCTTTAAAGATCAATGCCAAACAAACTGGAATATGCTTAGAATTCATACCTAACCACTTTAAGTCTTAACACTTTCTGAGATAAGAATAACCTAATGGCTAATTATTATCAATGTTTTTATTTTTGCAAACTCTGTCAAGCCTGAAATCAGGCATGGAGCCTGAATACTATCAGCCCTGCAAGTGGGTTTTGTTTAGGCAAGGCACCCTTTCAATTCATGAAAAATTTCAAGGCACCCCAAACCAACAAGCCGTAACATGGCATCGCATCCGACACCACAAAAGCTTAGAAAAGCAACAAATTTGACGTCACAAAACCTACATTCAAAGTTGCAGCTGACTGGGGCGACCTATGTTTACATTACTGTGTGTAAATGGCAGATGAAAGATTCCACTGACTAGCATGAACTTATCAATTTATGCAAATATACATATTACATAATTTATTTATCAGCCACGTTTCCGCGGCACCCCTGTTGAGAACCACTGCTCTACTATACGCCCTCTTGGCCAGGACTCCCCGGAAAAAGTGATTTTCGGCATCTCAACGAGACCTTCCTGGTGGTGGTGATGATGATGATACGTTTTTATTCAATATCTTGCAGATGAAGGTGACATGTACAGTGATAACTTCACATTAGATATTGAAAGGAAAAATCTCAAAAAAGCTGCTCGAGGCTGCTGAACAGCAGGGAAACCCAAACAAAGACAACACAGGTATGACAAAACAACACCATCCGTTTCGTTGCAAAATGACCTGCACGCCATTTTTTATTTTGCCATTTTAGTATTGCAAATTTCTGTTCAGACGTCCTTTCGTCTATGTGTGAATTCTTGAATTCTTGAAAATATTTGAAGGACATACTTTTTACACCTATAACATAAAATGCATTTTCAATGTAATGCAATGTAGCAGTAGGAAATGGATCGCTCTCAATTTTTCTTCTTTCTTGTTGTTTTCTTTTCAATGTAATGCAATGGCAATGGCAATACAACAAATAATATAATTTTCCCAAAATGTATAAGTCATTTTGCAACAAATCTCTTCAACCCGAGGCATGTCTGCAACACATGGTACCCTTCCACTGTACTCACCATATCTGTAGCTTAATCTTCTTTCCTTGTAATTCCACTGTCTTTATCTTAAAATCAATGCCTGGGGAAATAAAGAGAAAAAAGAAAAATGTTAGATCATGCACAGATCGCATAATGTTTGTACACAGGAAAAAATCGTGGGGGAAAAACAATCACAAAGTGCTTGCGTGTGTGTGTGTGTCTGTGTGGTTTAAAAAAAAAAGAGTAACAAGAGCAAGTAAGAGGGATTAGGTGTGCGTGTGTGTGCGTGTGTGTGCGCGTGTGTGTGTGTGTGTGTGTGTGTGTGTGTGGTTTTCTTATTTAGCCTTCAGATGTAACCTCGGGTTATTGTAAGCATGATACCTCCCCTTACAATATGTCATTTTACTGTCCTGTCTTGCACTTTGAAGCCATACTGTGCCATTACGGGGGATATAACCGGGTTTTCCTGACACTGAGGAAGGTTAAGACCCAAACGCCTGACGGGCAATAAAATACACAACGTGGAGTGCCATCCTGTTCTCTTTATTTGATTAGGAGAAGAAATTGCCAATAACTTTGACTGAATAAGTGAAAGGGGAGGGTAAGAGGCTGTTTGGCACCCCAGAACACACAGACAGACAAACCTGTCAAGTTCACACACACGCGCACACATACACACACACTCACACACACGACATACTCTTGGCATTAAACTGCGGGATATTATTCCCAGTTTGCTGGGCCGGTGACTTACTCACCTGGGGAGAGCCCTCAGAGCCACACCCACACACCGTGCCCAAACGTACACACACACACATAGCCACTCCCAACAGCTAGTCACCAGTCCCAACACACACACACCTCCACAGAGCTAGTCACCGATGCCAGTCACAACACACACAACGCCCACCCGCCAGCCACTCCCAACAGTCAGGTCCCAACACACACAAAGGCCTATCCCTACAACTAGTCACTAATGCCAGTCACAACACAGTGAACACACACACACCAGGGCTGCATTTCTTGACAACATCGTTGCAATGGAAACCTAGTGAAGTTGCTAAGTGGTTAGCAATGATGCTTTCGAGAAACGGTTCTCAAATATACCATAGCAACGCCCCAAAATCACTCTCTCACACTCACACACACACACACACACACACACACACGCTCACACACCACCTCCAAAGCTTTTCAAGCCTTTATTGTTTAGTATCAGACGGGACAGTGGAGGAGAGACAGGAAGCGAGTTGGGAAAGAAAGACGGGGAAGGGCCGGTCTGCACAGGCACAGGCACTCGCACTAGGGCTTTGACTTGTGCCCCAAAATCATAGTCGAAGTTCGTTTCTAAATTAAAAATGATATTCGAATATTTATCACCATTAAAATTGCCCCAATTAGACCTGATGTCAAGCTGAAGTTGTTCTTTCCCCCAGTCAATGACTAGTAAAAGGCTATTCCAACCAGAGATGTAGCCTAATGGCCCATTAACAACATGCATTCAACCAGCCATTATTGTTTAGCGATCGTTCAGCACTTATAAGAAGACGGTACTTAGAGGTGTGAATGCAGATTAAAACATGGCAAAGCTAGCAGCCATGTCAAACTTGTAGCCCAAGTTAAAATTTGAATTGGATCATATGGGAATCATGAGAATTGAGCACACAGCACCAATATCAACAAATATGTATTTATTTTCTATCACTAATGACGGACATTTAGGTAGTGTGTTTGTAGGTCAAGGTAAAATGACTGCTCTCGTCTAAAAACGAACATTACACAAACTAGCGCTAAAAACATGCTAAAAGCATGCTAACAAAATCATCACCTGGAGTCTGCCTGATCTGACACCCAGACCAACGAAGCTAATTTGGTCAGAATTCAAAAAACAAAAAGTTATTATCTTACTCTTGGCGTAATCACAGGTACTTGTGGGTTGAATCACATAATTCCAGAAACTCGTCAACAACTCCAGAAAGTAATGTGATGATGCTTTGTTTATTAACTGTAGCCATTCACTTGAATGGAACTCTGCAGCACTCATCTGCTTGTTATGCGGACTCTGGGGGAGACTGCCTGCCGCAAGTGTCCTGCTACGGAACACAGAGAGATGAGCCACGCACGCGACTCTCCTCAACACAGCTGTATTGATTAACCAGCCATGGAAAAAATAAATTGAGACTGTGAATTGCGATGTTTACAAGGAAATGATTTTAATCAATAACAATGAAATACCCAAAAAAGCAATACCCATGTCAGATTCGAATATTAATGGCCAATTAATATTCGTTCGAATGTCTCGAATTTTCTTAACATTCGACTTATATTCGAATATCGAATATCGAAGTCAAAGGCTTAACTCGCACAGGCACTCGCACAGGCACTACACTGACAGGCTGTGAGTGTCTGTCAATGCCTGAGCGAACCTGATGATGCAGAGGCGAAACAAGTTGTTCGCTATGAATAAGTTAAACAAGCAAAAAGTCAAATAAGTTTGAAGTAAACTACTTTCTTTAGAAGTATTTAACACTTCTGCAGTTACCAGCACCTAGAAGCTGAGCATGGATCTTTGAACTGTTGAGCAGGCTTTAAGTTAACCTGGTTCTCACGCGATGGTTGTTACGAAGTTTAACGAAGATGCACGAAGCACGAAGGGTCTGCGCGAGAGCCAGGCTAGCTTCAAGTGTCTGTTAAAGAGAAAAAGCCACAGATTTGTTCCTCAATTCAAACTTATTGTATTTTTTCCCGTCAGGACAGCATGACATCCACCACAGACGTTGCTGATGGACAAAACGCCCGTTGAGGTTGTCATGCTATTCATTTCTCTAAAAACAAACAGGTTGTGAGTGACTGACTTAGTGCAGTGCAGTGCAGTGCAGTTTTTGGCAGAGCTACTGAGGCTGCTATCAGCTTTGTACGGCGGGCACCAGCCTGCCCAGGGCAGTGGCTTTGGAAGAGACCAGACACTGGAATCAAGCCCCTGTCCTGTCATGCGGACTGGAGGCAACTGGAGACTGGCACTGGTGGTACTAGCCATCTTCTCACACACACACACACACACGCCGCGCGCACACAAGGTCACGGACACGGACACACACACACAGATAAACACACACACACACACACACACACAGACACACACACACACACACAGACACACACACACACACACACCCCTGCCTGTGCTCAGCATCTCTGCTCTACTTTGCTGCACGCCTCAATCTCTGCTTCCTGGCCAGTCAGGGGACACACAGTAGAGCTATTGAAAAGACAGAGGCAGCCAGAGAGATACACAGTGGTAGGCAGAGGCAGCCAGAGAGACACACAGTGATAGGCAGTGTGTGTGTTAGGGCTGTAACGATACTAAGGATAGACTGATATATATATCGGTCTGATATCGGGCCGATATTTGCATATTTTAAGTGTATCGGTATCGGCCGATACGCAATATTTATTATTTTATGTCATTCGTTTTTTTTAAAAGCACCAAGACACTTTTTATTACTTGATTGTTAGACATTACTTGATTGTTGGAGTGGGTGTTTAAATGTTACAAGTTCTACCTCAATTTGATAATGTTAAAGGAATGTTTATTTTTAACTTGAGACCTGGAATATTTGTCATTTTCTAACCTTTTTTTTTTAACCCATATCGGCCCCAAATATCGGGTGTCAGAAATCGGGTATCGGCCAAGGGTGATGGAAAAAAAAAAATCGGTATCGCATCGGCCTTTAAAAAACCTGTATCGGTCGACCCCAACACGATACACTCAACTCACGATTCGGTTTGCATCACGATCCATGACCTACGGTTCCACACACCCCACGATTTCACATTTGCCAACATTATAAGCTTTATGAATAGAAACCATCATAGTTTATAGGCTACTAATAATTTTTAAAAGTTTCTATATAATAATGATGCTTGGAAGCACTATCACGTCATATCATGTGGTAGTTTTCTGGACTGATGGGTATCAAAACGTTAAAAGGGCGTATCACGATACTGCCTTCTTGCATCGCAATACAGTATCATGACTCTCTGCATCACGATTTCTCTGTTCGATACAATATCGTTACAGCCCTAGTGTGTGTGTGTGTGTGTGTGTGTGTGTGTGTGTGTGTGTGTGTGTGTTGTTAAGCGAGTAAATTTGTGTGCACGCATGTGAGAGATGTGTATAGGCGTATTAAAGGTTTGTGTGTGCGTGTGTGCATGTGTGCATGTGTGTGATCCCTCAGCTGAATAACAATTGATTGAGCTTTCTATGGCATTCAGATTTGATGGGAATATGCTGAGGAGTTGTACAGAAGTCAGTGAGTGTGTGTGTGTGTGTGTGTGTGTGTGTGTGTGTGTGTGTGTGTGTGTGTGTGTGTGTGTGTGTGTGTGTGTGTGTGTGTGTGTGTGCACGTGCGTTTGACTGGCTGAGTGTGAGAGAAAGTGTGTGTGTATGTGTGTGTGTACACAGTGCGCCAAAATAGCTTAATCATTTAGACTGACTAACCAAAGCCCAATAACAAAACAGCAAACAAGAGTTCTGGCTGGCATTAGCATTAGACCTCCATCAAGCCAGCTAAAAACAAGACAACAAATTCTGTGTACACAGAGTGAGCTAATATCATGTAGTTCACCACCAGAGATCACATGTTTCAGTCAGTGAGATCTTCAGAGGACATCCCATAGCAGTCACAGGTAAGTGGTTAGGGCATCAGACCTGTAGCCCAAAGGTTGCCGGTTCAACTCCTAACCCGTCAAGTTGGTGGGGGGAGTGATTAACCAGTGCTCACCCATCCCTTTTAACCAATGTTACGAAAAACAAGGCGTCACGTCAACCACCCACATACAGTGTACACGCATAAGGTATTCCACTCCATACATTACAGCTCAGTTCAGTCTTCCAATGGCCCGGAGAGGATGCTGTACAAGTTTCTTCGGGAGTCCTTAAGGTCAACATTGTTCAACTCAAAGCAGAGCCAGGAGTTGCAGCTCTCCGATCTCTCCGCTCTCTCCCTCCCTCGCTCTCTCCCTCGCTCTCTCTCTCTCTCTCCCTCCTTTCTTCCAGAGGTGTGGTTGGCTGGCCAGCAGCAAGCAACTGAATACAGCAATCAAAGAACTGATGCACAACAGAGTGACTCACCCTTTACTTACACAATACTCAACTTAAGCGCTCCCAGGCCACACCAAGCACAGACACAGCACAGCACAACACAACAGAGGCGATGGGGGGAGGGAGAGAGAGAGAGAGAGAGAGAGAGAGAGAGAGAGAGAGAGAGAGAGAGAGAGAGAGAGAGAGGAGAGAGAGGCATAGAGAGGCATAGAGAGGCATAAAGAGGCATAAAGAGGCAGAGAGACTAGGAAGGAGTAAAAACCAGAGATAGTGGTTCAGTGAGAGAGACACATAGAAAGAAAGAAAGAAAGAAAGAAAGAAAGAAAGAAAGAAAGAAAGAAAGAAAGAAAGAAAGAAAGAAGTGAATGACTGGGAAAGGAGGAGAAGAGGGGAGAGGGCAGCAGCGTGGAGACCAAATGAGATCAGCAGGGAGGAGTAAGCTTAGAGGAGGTGGAGTAGCGCTGTCAAGATGTTTTACTCCCAGGCCCCACTCCAGCTCCACACCACACTACGCAGCACTGACACTCAAGCCCCCTGCACACTGGGCAATACGGTCACCGCATTACCGGAGTGGTAGCCACCTAGTGGACACCGTATTACTTCAGAAAAACTCCCGCAAGCAGTCTAGTAGTGGCTGGTTTGAAACATGGCGGACGGAGCAGAAAATGCCTCCAAACTTCTTTATTTGAACACTAAAAACGCTTCGTTTCACTTTTTTGTAGTGTCTTACTGATAAAGATCATGTGTGAAAAGTATTGGTGTGTTTGGTGATGAATTTGGTTTTCGTAATTTCGTATCAAATCATAAATGCTTGTTTTTTTGTCCACCTATCTAGTGTGGATTATATAATGATAAAGTTTGAACATTATCGCCGTTTTTAACAGCTTAGAACGGCGTAATTTTAATATTTATCTATTAATTTTTGAGAAGATCCACGGGAAATCCTTAAGTGTTTATCATCACCATAGCAACAGCTCTCTTTACCGCACGGTCAGGCACGGAATTTTCCGGACGAGTTGAAATATTTGAACGTATGCGGAGGCTCTCGGATGCGGACTTTCTTCCGCACCGGACTGTCCGGACTCCAACCGCATACGGAATGCGGTTCTCCATAGACAATGAATGGTTAACGGTCAAATCGGATTCGTATTACCGCATGTAATGTGCAGGGGGCTTCAGCAGCCAGCTCCACACAACTCCTGCTACACTACGCAGCACTGACACCTCACTCCAGCTACACTGCACCGCACTGACACTCATCAGCCAGCTCCACACAACTCCCGCTACACTACGCAGCACTGACACCCCACTCCAGCTACACTACGCAGCACTGACACTCAGCAGCCAGCTCCACACAACTCCTGCTACACTACGCAGCACTGACACTCAGCAGCCAGCTCCACACAACTCCTGCTACACTACGCAGCACTGACACTCAGCAGCCAGCTCCACACAACTCCTGCTACACTACGCAGCACTGACGCCCCACTCCAGCTACGCAGGACTGACACTCAGCAGCCAGCTCCACCCCACTCCAGCTACGACTCCCGCTACACAACACTGACACAGGCTGGGTGCGGCTCTGAAATCAGAGACTCCAATAGTGTGTGTGTGACATGGGAATGGCATCCACTTGCCACACGGCGACCTTTAACCCCTTTGCCAACCAGCACGGCCTTGTTATAACACCCAATCAGTGAGATTCTAACGGTGCATTCACACCAACGGCGCGGACGTCCACCTAACGTCCACTTCACGTGTCCGTTATCTGTCCGAAATGGTTAGAATACATGAAAACAGATCATGCCTTGCACACAGGAGCACGGTGTAAGCGCGGCACATGTCCGTCCCGACCGGACATGTCCGCATTGCTCCTTCAAAATAGAACTCGAGTCTATTTTCCTGCGCGGACATCAGCGTTCAATGAGGGGCTCCAATTGAAAATGAATGGCTGCTGCCCGCAGATAGAACGTTGACGTTGACTGTGCACTTGTGAAAGGCAGCCCACGGACCTCTCGGACTCGCGATGCTCCCGGAGACGTTAAGTGAACGCAAACATCTTGGTGTGCATGCACCGTAAGAGTATAATGTCTTATCCAGTCTCTCTGCCTTGCTTGGTTCCCAAGAACACATCAAGGAGGGCAGCCAGCCACCATAGAAAATATGGACTGAAACTGGCTGGCATATTTCGGGAAAGATAGCTCACATTTAGAGTTTCAGAGTTCATATCTAGCCTCTGGAGTGTGTAGCCTACGTGCGTGTAGACGGGTCACTTGGGAACTGCATCTGGTAGCCAGACTGAGAATCACCTCTGACCCCTGAAGAGCAGCCAGCGCTGCAATGCCTGCACATGCGCGCACACACACAGACACACAGACACAGACACACACACACAGGCACACACACACACGCACACGCACACACCTAGTCACCATTCAGCAATGGGGAAGAGCAGAGCAGGGTGGCTGGCAGATTTGGCTAGGCCCAGGACAAAGTCATCTAATCATGCCCACCCCCAATATAGGGCTCAACATTAACTTTTTTATCATCAGCCAAAATGGCTAGTAGATGTTAATTTCACCAGCACAAAACACTCACTAATATGTTAAATTGGCTAGTAAGTTTGTCAATTCTACCAGCCAAACTGAGATTTTACCAGCAGTTGGCCGGTTGGCTGGTGTTAATTAAGAGCCCTGCATATAATGCAATGGGGTGAACCCCCCTCTCCAGGGCCCGGGACAACTGACCCAGTTTGACACCCCCCCGGCCACAACACCCAACCCCCTACCCGTCACACACCCTGGTGCGGTGCAGTGCAGTGCAGGGTCCAAGACCGATTTAGCCACCGGTGTTGGGTTTCAAAAGGCACCCAGGAGATCCATCTATTTCGCTGAGTAACCAGCGACGGGATATGAGAAGGCAGGCACCCAGACAGGCAACCTTAAAGATGACTCATAATCAGGACCTGGGTAAACGTGTGGCTAGGGCTATGCAATATATCGAATTTATATCGTGGGCCCTGCCGTGGCCAACTGGTAGGGCACTCGTCTACCATGCGGCCGACCCGGGTCGTTTGCCAACAACCTCCCCGTCTCTCTCCCCATTCAACCTCCCCGTCTCTCTCCCCATTCTCCCCACTCTCATACGGTCCTGTCAATAAAGTCGAAAAAGACAAAAAAAAAACTTTTTTTATATCGTGATATCAATATTGCTGTCAAACAATATCAAATTTCATAATATCGAGTAGAAACAATATTTCCGTCATTTGTTTATACTGACAAAAGGAAGGTTATACCAAGCGCAATACATTGCCCTCCACTTGAGCCATTGCGGGCACAGAGCAGACTTGCTACCTAACACTTAAAAAAAAAAAATCACACATCACACAAATCTCATAATCGAGCAGCATCATTTCTAAACTTGTTTTTAGGTGGTTAGTTTCAGATCATATTTCATATGCAACAGCATGACCTAACATAGCCTTTTCAATGATGATGTGACGTGTCTTCGATACCGCTTACTTCCTCCATCACCTTGACTAACGAAAATTCTCTGTGGGAAACACCTTCCACTTAATTCAAGTCATGGACCTCTACCATTGGGATCAGGTTGATTGATAACGCTTCGATTAGCGTCTGTCAGGGGAGCTCTTCTACAAGGAGGGGTTTGAGAAGTGACGATGACGTCAATTCCTCTGGTCGGAACAGAAGCATAATGAAATTCTGCTAAGTCACCCATCAGCACTTGTGTGAAAATGCACTGTTCAAACTGGGTTGGGGTTTGGGGTTGGACTTGGCTTTGGGGTTGGAGTTTCCTTTGCGATTGCGATTCTCCACCAGAACATGCACAAATAAGGGAAATGACAAAAATGATGATCCATTTGCATCCAGACCAGAGGAATTTGCATGCAGTTATTATTCCACAGCACAGTGAAGAGGGAGAACCTGCCTTATTATTCCAAACTATGGAATTAAGAGTGGAAAAGACATTTTGAGATTGAAGACATTATGTCCACGTCGGCTGGACGAGTGAAGAACTGGGGCCTATACCAAAAAGCTGGTCCTCAAAAGGTGCATAACTGCAGGAAGGCCATTTTTAACCAATGAATCGTTCAGCCTGAGAGGAAAGCATTCAGGAAGATAATGTGTTTCCATCAAGAGGATACTGATACAGTGTTATACTTGTGTCTCTATCTATGTGGTGTTATTTTTTCTTGATTTATTATTATTATTTCTTTCTTATCTACAGGTATCTGTGCTGTCTGCTTCCTTGACTCTGGAATTAAGTAGATGATGATGATGATGATGATGATGATGATGATGATGAAGATTATGTTGACGTGTAGGAGAGGGAGTTGAAAGTGAGTGCATGTGACTACAGCAGCATGTGGCAGTGCTGAAGTCAGTGCAGTGGGCTTAACAGCATTACCAACAAGACAGCTAGCCAGGGCCACTGTCAGCTTTGGTCGGCCAGAGGACAAAGTCACCTGAAAGCCCCCCCCCCTCCCCCATGCAATGTAATGAGGCCTCAAATTTGGGGCCACTCTTTCCCTGAGCCCGGAACAACTGTCCTCTTTACCGCTTTGACCCCACGCACTGTGGTCTTCCCTGCAGCTAGCCTCTGTGTACATACAGGGGCCTGCCCTCACAGGATAAGTTCTCTCACTGGTCTGTTTTGCAGACAGAGAGAGCGAAGGAATGAAAGAGAGAGAAAGAGGTGCAGAGAGAGAGAGAGAGAGAGAGAGAGAGCGAGAGAGAGAGCGAGAGAGAGAGCGAGAGAGAGAGAGAGAGAGAGAGAGAGAGAAAAAGGCAGAGACATAGGTAGAGAGAGAAAGAAGGAATGAAAGGGAGAAACATAGGTATGGAAAGAGAGAGAGAGAGAGAGAGAGAGAGAGAGAGAGAGAGAGAGAGAGAGAGAGAGAGAGAGAGAGAGAGAGAGAGAGAGAGAGAGAGAGAGAGAGAGAGAAAGAAGAGTGAGAGTACAGATTCTGCTCAGGGTGGACATGGATATCAGTCATGGACCATTCCTTAGTGAGGTCAGAGATAGAGAGAGAGAGAGATAGAGAGAGAGAGAGAGAGAGAGAGAGAGAGAGAGAGAGAGAGAGAGAGAGAGAGAGAGAGAGAGAGAGAGAGAGAATCTTGAAACCTGAGCCCTTCGGACACTCAAGAGGAATGGAAAAGCCGAGAGTTGAGAATGCAGCCCGTCCAATCAGAACTTGGCCCATGAGCCAGTGTTCCAAAGAGAAGAGACAGGGAGGAAGCAGCCATTTTGCAGGTCACGCACACACACATACGTGTGCCACACGCACACACTGTAACACCCTCCGGTTTTGACAGACCACCAGTGCAAAGAATCAGTCTGGGGTCAGACTACAGATCAATGGCCAATATGAGTGTGAGCGGAGCTGAAGAGTTTTGCCTCGGCTCCACCCATGCCCATTGCCCACTGTCATCTGCACCACCACCACCACTTACTGATCATTAATAACCAGCCAATGGCCATTTGTCCTAGCACCAGGAAAAGCAAAGAAAAGTCCGCCTCACTGCCAACCTACCACCTTTCCCCCACAACACACACACACACACACACACACACACACACACACACACACACACACACACACACACACACACACACACACACACACACACACACACACACCATTGCAACAGGGCTGAGAGGAAGGGGCCGTGATGGGGCCTCCTCTCCTCTCCTCTCCTCTCCTCTCCACTTTTCCCCTCTCCTCTCATCTCCACTTTTCAGCTCTCTGCTCCTCTCCCCTCAGAAGAGAGACTGAGGGGATAAGAGGAGGAGAAGAGGAGAGGAGGGGGAGAGAAGAAGAGAATTAGAGGAGGAGAGAATGAGAGGAGAAGAGGAGGAGAGAATGAGAGGAGAAGAGTAAGAGGACAGGAGGAGGGGAGGAGGAGAGAAGAAGAGAATGAGAGGAGAGAAGAGAGAATGAGAGAATGAGAGGAGGAGGAGAGGAGAATGAGAGGATAAGAGGAGTAGAAGAGGAAAGGAGGGGGGCAGGAAGTTGTTGGCAGGAGGAGCTGGTCCTAGGCAGGATGTGCATTGTGCACTGATCCAGGGCCTGTATGCTACGGCCCATTGAGGAAGGCCAAACAGGACGGCAGGGGTTGGGGTTGGGGTTGGGGTTCCCAAACTGGGGGCTGGGACCCCTACGAGGATTACAGATGTACAATCTCCCTCTGCAATATTGCTACATTTTCCATTAATAGTTTGTCCGTTAATATTGCTAGAAATCCATTGCTTGGCTAAGACTATGGTGGGTAGGGAGCGTCGCCAAAATATTCTTAAGTCCAAAAGAGGTGCCCGCTGAAAGAGTTTGGAAACCACGGGGTTGGGTTGGGGTGTGGTGGGGTGGGATGAGCCCGTCAGCTCAGCTGGGCTGCAGGCTTTCACCAAACTAAATCAGCTGGGCTAGTTTAGTTTAGTTTATTTAGTTTAGTTCAACAGGGACCATGCACAATACACATTGATTACAGAAGTAAAAAGATGGCTTGTGACAGATTATAGCTGTATAGCTAATTTCCATCTGCAGTCCCTGGACAGGCTAAACAAGACTACATGAACACTTTAAATCATTGCCTTGTTGCTAGACTGGTCGTCACACAAAGTACAGTCTTCTTTTTTTGGTAAAGCCTGGTTACGTCACGTTACAAATATCCGCCTTTTATCAGTCTTTCAAAAACTGTATTACCCGCAAAAGCGAGTAGTTTCCAAACAAGGAATCCACCTAAGTGTTACGAGTGGTAGCGTACTGTAATAAATAAATAAAAAATAAAAACAAAATATAGTGTGAATGCAAAAAAATGGCCCATAGGAAGTCGTTTCATGGATATAACCAAATCAAATATCTTCAGCAGAGCTCCAAAGGACACATGTCACAGGGTTGAGAAGAACATGATGCTATAATGTGAAATTAAGGGCCCAATGTAAAAAAAAAACAACAACAACAACGGTTTAACTTTTCTCCTTCAAAGTAAGCTACTGTATATGATGTGATATGGCCAAAAAGATGATGCTATGTTGGTGCTTATCTAGCAGCATCATAATCATGTGTGTGCCAGCCAGGGATGTCTGAGGCAGCACTCTGACCACAGCCCAGCATCCAGACTGCTGCTCTGGCCCATCGCTTGAGGACACTGGCAGCACAGCACACTGCTGAGAAGCAGAGAGATGGGGAGGCAGGGAGAGAGAGAGAGAGAGAGAAAAAGAGAGGAAGGAGGAGGGAGGGAGGGAGGGAGAGGTAGACTGCCAGAACATCAGGCACAGACAGACAGCGTGATTTGGGGGGGGGTGTCTTCCGATGTCAAGTCTTTCCATCCCATCACTTCACCCCGACCAACCACATCCGTCTCTCTGTCACGCATTCACTTGTTTGTGAGGAGCAAAAGAGAGAGACAGCAAGAGAGAGAGAGAGAGAAAGAGAGAGATGGACACTGTGCAAAAGACAGCGGGCAAGAGAGAGAGAAAGAGAAAGAACAAGAAAGTGACAGACACAGAGAGAGAGAGAAAAGGACCAAAAGAACAATAGAGAGAGAGAGAGAGAGAGAGAGATGGAGAGATGGCGACTGACAGAGAGCAACAGAGTTGTGTGGGCAGAGCAATGTCATTAGGTGACCAGACAGCACGATTAGGAGGACGCTGCTTCCTCCACCAACAGGCCTCTGTGACTCCGCGTGGTCTTGTTGGGTACATTTCCCAAATCACTCTGTGGAGCCATCAATCTTCCTCACCCTAATAACCGTATCGCCATCACCAGCACACAGGTAACCTCATCTCCCATGCCTGAGTGTGAGTGAGTGAGTGAGTAGGTGCATTTCGGGACGGACATGCGCTTTGCCAATGTCTATGGGACACGCGAGAACTTGTCGTCGTCACGAGGTGGGTGGTATTAAACACAGCACATTTAAAGTTAACCACAAATTTGTGCAAGACAATGAGCTTGCAACAGTTTGATCTACTATCTAGCACACCACATGTGAGGTGTGGGGGGTCAGGTGGGGAGGAAGTGGGGTGCAGTGCAAACCTCAGCTCATCTCCCATGCCGGACTGTGTGTGTGTGAGTGAGACACTGTGACCCTGAGTGCGTTACAATATGCGACCTTGCCTCCTTCATTTGTGCTTGTTTCCTCGCCCCGCCTCCTGGCCCCTCTTCCGTGGAGAAAACGATAAAGTTTCCCAGCTGTCAGCCTAGCCACAACAACTTTTGAGGGACTGTTTTTCATTTACCATCCCAATTGCAAATGAGAAAAAGACTCCACAATTGAGCTTTTGCAAGATATTGAAGGAGACAAGCACAAGTGGAGGAGGCAAGGTTGCATATTGGAATGCACACACTGTGACCCTGACTGCCATCCTCCCTTGTGCTTGTGACCTCAAGATGACCTCGCAAGACGTCATTCGACGGCAGAAATTTAATTCAAGATCTCGCAAAAGCGCAAAATTCAAAGGCCATTTTCTCATTTGCAATTCGGATGTTGAATGGGGAAAAGTCCCCCAAAAGTTGCTGTGGCTAGGCTGGACTAGGCTACATAAAAAAACGCATGTTAACGCACGTCATCAAAAATACCGGGGGTTCGTTTTGCCATGCATCAATGCATAATGGCGTCCAAAGCATCGTAGCCAGAGACACTGAAAAAGGTGGAGACAAATCAAGCTCATACTTTTCAGGGATCCACTCGATATCTGGTGAACGACCCCTTTAGCAGACCAGTGGAGGTAGTTGAGAGTTCCCTTAGCGCTGTAGATGGCGGTAGTGCACATCTTATACAAGCCGCCTCAGAAAGAGAAGAAAAGCCCTGCCATGGCCCAACAGTAGGGCACTGGGGGTGCGTTCCAACATGCAACCTTGTGTCCTCCACTTGTGTTTGTGGCCTCGTACCAGGAACCAATATGTCATGATGACATCACTGACAACAGCATTATATTTCAATATCTCACAAGAACTCAATTGTAAAGTAATTTTCTCATTTGCAAATTGGATGGTGAATGAAGAAAAGTCTCCCAAAAAATGTTTTGGCTAGGTTGACAGTGGGGAAATTTTATTGTTTTCTCCACTGAGGTGGGGCCAGAAGGCGGGGCGAGGCCCCAAGCACAAGTGGAGGACGCAAGGTGGCATATTGGAACGCACTCTGGGTTACTATGCCGGCGACCTCGGTTCGATTCCGGCCTGGGTCATTTGTCAATCCTTCCCTGTCTCTCTCTACCCACACATTTCCTGTCTCTCCTCCACTGTCCTCTCAAAAATAAAGGCAAAAAAATATTTTTTTTTAAAAGAAAGAAAGAGAGGGAAGGGACAACGCCCCCTTAGGACACCAAAGTTTGGCAAACTCTGTTGCATTGGGTAGGCGTGGTTTGATTTATACTTCTACTAGAAGATTTTCGGCGCAGTTTTGCGGCACGCGCGTCATACATCAACTATGTAGGCTCCCTTAACCCATTGGCGCCTGAGCCAGTTTTTAGAAAAGGTCCCCAATGCCTGAGGGTTTTTTGAGATAAGAAAAATTGGTTGAAAACTCCTATGAAAAATTCAATATCTCAGCCTCTGGAACACATATGGACATGGGACAAATTGCATTTAAAAGGTAAAATCCTCTGCTTTCACGGGATTATGTTCATTCAGCATTAACACTAACACATATTCCTTAAAAAAATCATATCTCATAGTCAAATGATTGAAAAACGTTTCATGTGCTTTCAGGATAATGCTTGATGCTATTTATTATAAGCCAGGCCTATTACTATTGCTACTGTTACAATAGCCGATTATAACTAGGCTAAATCATAATAATCATTAGGACCTATTATTAGGCCTATAATTATTAGGCAGTCATTTCTGCCATAAATCGGGGGACATTTGTCTGATACAGCCACTTGCTCTCCCACCGGCGAGTATGGCCGTTTTATTCCTCCAAACGTTATGCAGAGAGACCGATGAGCAATTTCATATCCTATTTTGAGACGGGGCTCCACTTTGAGCTGGATGTGTGGCCGCGCGTCTACAATTCGCATGTCTACCGTTGTCTGCCTCACCAATAGGTTATCACCATATCCTAAAGTTCCTCAGTGAAAATATTCTGAAATATATCTGAAGGACGTGCTTCCTCAGATATTGGCACCTTCGCCAATTGCCCCGAGTGTCGGAGTGAAGTTTTGGTAACGTCGGGGGCGAAATCTAGCTGACTGTCTATTTGGAAGCCACTCGCCCACCTCTTCATGCGGCCGCGGCAAATCACACTCCTGCTCTCTATCTAAAGGGTCTTCAATCAAATTTCCTTTCCTCAATTACAATTTCTTCATTATCTTTCAACTGAACATCACGGTCGCTGTAACAGCGTGTCTTGCGAACCGCAGCCTTCTTTTTTTTTTTTTTTTTTTTTTTTTACCTGTGTGAAATGGCTACAACCCACGTCTGCAGAAGCAAGCGTGGTTGATTGCGTTTGACATTTTTGTCGACGAATCAAACTTTTTTTTTTGCTACATGATCTTTAAAAAAATCGAGAACACCCACCTCTTGTGTATTTGAACAAAACATTGTGCATTGCATCTCTCATGCGTCTTGAAAATATTGACAAATCAATAATGTTGCGTTTTGCAACAACCGGCGTCAGGGCCAATGTTGCGTAACGCAACAACCGGCGTCAATGGGTTAAGGAATACGACACATAGCATAACTTTTTGAGCTATTGTTCCTGGGTAATGGTATTACAAGACATCACTTGGACTGTTTATGATGAGAACTTGGATGAGCAGTAGATTCCTTTTGTTGATCATTCTGGGCAGCAGTGGTGTAATGGTTAGGGAGCTGGACTGTGTAAACCACAGGGTTGCAGGTTTGTATATCCTGACCTTACCACTCCCTACACCTACATCCATGGCTGAAGTGCCCTTGAGCAAGGCACCTAACCTAACCCCACACTGCTCCAGGTACTGTAACCAACACTTTGTAGTATCTGTAGGTCGCTTTGGATTTTTAAAAAAAGCATCAGTGAAGTGTAATGCAAGGACTAATACATATGAATTCCATCAGAGAATTAGGAGAACCCAATCATGCTGCCCAGCAACATTGCTCAAACAGTTGCCAGTAGGGATGCACCGATACCACTTTTTTGAAAACCGATACAAGTACGAGTACATTAATGTGTGTACTCGCGGATACTGAGTATCGATACAGATACCATTTACCACCAAAATACAATGAAAATAAATGCATGGCCTTGTTTTTTTCCACCTGTGATATTTTTATTGTCCATTGTCCATTGTCCATGTATGAGGTGGCACTTTTTTTCCATGCTGCTTTCAAGTCCACAGAACGTGACAAGATTTTGCATTGTTTTGTGTAATAGCAGTATCGTTCCTGGTATCGGCAAGTGCTTTACGAGTACGAGTACGAGTATAATGAGCAGTATCTGGTGCCGATAC
>NC_085874.1:41741870-41761870 GCF_034702125.1 Engraulis encrasicolus | reverse complement strand
CGGTCGCCTTCGAATGCACCCACCAAGGCGACACCCTAGATTACGGACACGCCCCTTTCCCGCCTTCCATATCATACAGTCAAATGTGATTGGTTTGTGTCGCTGCCTTTCAAATTCATTTCTGCTGTTGATTAGAAAGTTGGTCAACCGACAAGGGGCAAGAGGGTGTTTTCTGGCGCTACAATATTGGACGACTGTTTTAGTCAGAGGCCGATCTGGACATGCAGGCTCATATGGCAGTCTTTTGGCTGATAGAGCCAGGCAGCGAGGCTCTGTGTCATCAATAGCACAACTGCTAGAGGACCATTCCGTCTGCGCGTGTGTTGTGACAGTTTTGCCGACGTGCGCTGGGCCAAGCCAAGAGCCTACATAACATCTGTGATTGTAAAGTGATGTCATCAACCAATAATGCAAGCATGCGATGGCACGGGTGTGCCTTGGGGTTGTAGTTTAGGCTATTTATTTACAAAAACATGTTGTGAAATTGATGAGACCATTATTAGGTTTATTAGCTGGCAATGGCAAATCAATCTGCTGCTTTCCCATAAGCAAAATTATTGTTTAAAGAAATGAATGTAGCCTGTTGATAAACAAACCTAATAAACATAGTCCCATGTGAAAAAAGGCCTTTCAAAAACATGTGACTAAAAGCCTTGACAGGCCTCCATACCCTTCCTATAGGCCTAGGCCTATTGAACTAAATGGTTATTTATTGGGGTATGCCACTATTTTGGTGCTTAATACAGTTAAAATCGTTGGCTGGAGTTTATAAAGGTGGTGTCTTATTTTTCATGTTAAGCGTTGTCATTGCTACATGCTACACGGATCCATTGACTTTCACTAGCTTAGCGACATGCTCCCTCTTTTAACTTGTCTTAAAGCAAGAAAGACAACGGCTTACATGAAAAATAAGACACTTTACCACCTTTATAAACCCTGGCCAACGATTTTAACTGTATTAAGCCCCAATATAGTGGCATACCCCTTTAATAGGTCTACATGTTTTGTTTGTTTTTGTTTGTTTGTTTTCTCAGAACAGGCTATTACAGATGTAGGCTATTGCATGCGGACTCGATAGCATACTGACTTGAGTATGCATCAATGTGTCCACTATTGCCATAAACATAGACTATGCATGATAGCTCTCAGAAAAAGAGCTGAAGATCAGCAGAGATATTGGGTGTGGTGGCGGACGAAGGGCCTGTGCAAGCAAGCATTCGCTGAACATCTTTGGACAAATGCAATGAGACGTCCACAGAGGTTTCAACCAGCCCTAGCCCTATTGACAAGGAATGTGTTAAGGGATCTCTAGAACAGGCAGTTCACCATTTGAATGGATACTGTTGTTGCAGTCGTACTGTACTTCTGTCCATAACTTAGCCCACTCTTCTTTTTGAGTCTTCGAGTCTTCAATTTCATAATTTGATCAACAGCAGCAGACAATTTATTAGTTTACCAGAGCCTGCACATGGCCTGTTTATGTTATAGGCTTCTCAATAAAATGTTGGCCTAGGTAAAACACACAACATATGAAGTGAAAGCCCAACTGGGAAACTCCAACTGTCATTGTGAGACAGCACTCTACAGCACACGTGTTCACTGCACACTGCGAAATGGCATTTATGCCTCACCCGTGCAAGGGGGTAGCCATGGCGCCGCAAGGGAGCAGTGCGGCATGATGGTATACCACACATGCAGGAGGATGGAGGAGAGCACCGGTTAATTACTCCCCTCACCAACCTGGCAGGTCGGGAGTCGAACCGGCAACCTTTGGGCTACAAGTCTGACACCCTAACCGCTTGCCCATGGCTGCTCTGTGTAGGCACATGTAGACAGGCACATATATAGACACATGTAGACAGGCACATACAGTACGTATAGGCACATGTACACAGGCAGGCACACCAAGTTTACACATGAACGTCAGTTGTGTTCAGTCAGGTGGTTGTGTTGAGAAGGAAATGAGTTGTGTTCCATGCCTGCTATAGGAATGAATACACCATGAGGAGACGGTGTGGGCAGGTCCATGCATTTATTTCAGAGGCACTTCTAGCCTTTTGGGGGGTCCTATAGCGAAATATAGACAGGGGGCACCTTCAAATTTTTTGCTGATATTGACCAGGGCGGGGCTGACTATTGGGGGCCCCTACAGACAGGGCTTTTTTTTATGTCCGTTTTTTTATGGACTTGGACTTGTCTTGGACTCGCTATCAATTGGACTCGGACTTGTCTTGGACTCGGACACTGGTCTTGCCAAATTAAGCTTTTGGACTCGACCGGGTCTGTCTTTAGAATTTATGATAGCCAATGCTCTAAGCAAAATAGAGTGGAGCTTGAAATCCAACGACATAAAAGTTTGTCTTCACATCCATGGCATATAGGCTGCCTTCAAACATTCTCATAATTGACAGTCATCCTTTTCATCATTTAACTCTGACCGACATGTGACTCGGACTTGACTTGGACTCGAATGGCGTTGGACTCGGTCTTGTCTCGGACTCGAAACTCTTTTGACTCGAACTCGTCTCGGACTTGACTATTCTGGTCTTGGACTTGTCTTGGACTCTACAAAGGTGGACTCGACTACAGCCCTGCCTACAGATGACAGGTTTGGTGGGCCCCCAGGCAATTGCCTACTCTGCCTATTGGTAAAACCGGCTCTGCATGCACTCTGTAACTTATGAGACACACCACAGAAGTAAAACTGGCTTGAGCGTTAATCTGTAAAATTGGGCAGACATGGGTAAGCAGTTAGGGCGTCAGACTTGTAGCCTAAAGGTTGCCGGTTCGATTCCTGACTCGCCAGGTTGGTGGGGGATGTAGTTAAGCAGTGGTCTCCCCCATCATCCTCCATGACTGAGGATCACTGCGCATTGTGTCCTGCCACACTGCTCCCTTGGGGCGCCATTTGGCGCTGCCCCCTTGCACGTTTTAGACATAAATGCAATTTCACTGTGTGCAATGTGCACTTATGTGCTGTAGAGTGCTGTGTCACAATGACAATGGGGAGTTGGGGTTTCCCAGGTGGACTTTCCAGCCAATTCCTCAGTCAACTCAATAACAAACACTTGAGGGCTTGGCCAGGGCTCAATCGACTAAGGCACCACACTGATACGCTGGGGACCACCTGGGTTCGATTGCACCCTGAGTGCATCCTCCCCTATCTGTCTCCCTCCCACTTGCTTCATGTCTCCTTTCCTCATAATGTCCATCAAAATAAAGGCCCAAAAATAAGAAGGGGGACAAAACTCGCAAGCCCCACCAGTATTTGATGGCATCAAAAGCAACTATACTCACAATAGGGGTGTCAACAATGATCGATTCGGCGATCTGAATCGATGCGGGGCATGGACGATCCAGAATCGATCCGGCGCATGGACGATCCAGAATCGATCCGGCAAGTTTCAGAATCGATCCGGCAATTTTTTTAAGTTTCAATTACTTCCATGCATATTTCGGGAGCAAATGAATGTTAAATTAAATAAAAGCACTTAAAAACATTGCAAGACTGATACAGACTAAGACAGATTGATACAGAAAACAGCCAATAAATTGTTGCTCAGTATCTGACTACTTGTATTGCCTCATCATGACTGATTAAACATTTGCTTTGCTTTCAGTAGAAATGTAATGCATTGCAATGCATTGTAGAATTGAGTCGGATCGGATCGGATCGCATAGAATCAAATCGAATCGAATCGCTACCTCCCGAATCGTGATCGAATTGGATCGTGAGGGCAGTGCCGATCCACACCACTAACTCACATAGACATTTAGGACTTAGAATGATAGTGATCATGATAGTGATGGTGAACAGTCATGGCTGTTCACTGCGGCTTACAAATGCACAAACTGAAAATGCAAACGGAGATGGCCAAAGTAGAAGTAAAAGTAAAAAAAACAAACCTGCCATAATTTGATCACAAGTTTCACTAAGTAACTGGTCTACAGTATAGAGTGATGTATGCAGGGCTCTAAATTAACACCAGCCAACCGGCCAAATGCTGGTGAAATTTCAGTTTGGCTGGCAGAAAATACCAACTTACTAGCCACTTTGACCAATTAGTGAGTGTATGTTTGGCTAGTAAGATTAGCATCTACAAGACATTTTGGCTGGTGATGAAAAAAGTTAATTTAGAGCCCTGGATGTATGTACCTGATTCTGCACTGGTTGGAACAAATTGAGGGTTTTTTTTTCAGGTTTTTTGTTTGTTTCTTCAACGTCTGGCCACCTCATTAGGTACAATGGAATAACTGGTTTAATCACTATGTAATATCATGTGCTACGTAGTGGTGTACTTACATCATACATTTACTTCTAGTTTTACTGTGGACACTTCTGGCAACAAGGCTGCTAAGTAAAACCTCATAATGCTGTTATTCTGCAATGGGCTGTGTTTACCCATCATGTATTAGATTTGAACTATTTCTTGTTTTGTATTATGCTCTTTTGAAACTGTAACCGTTGAACATTGCACGTTTCAAACACAAGCAGGTAATTGGGGTGTTTCTGGGTCTTCACCTTTTTCCCTTGGTGCTCATCAGTGTAGGGGCTCTCAAACTTGATCCAGTTAGACAAATGCTGAGGCACTCAAGGTTGCAATTTTTTACTTTTCTTATTTGGCTACAATGCCCATGCGTTTCGGCCCTTATGGCCTTCTTCTTTGGATGCGCCCTGAAGAAGGCCATAAGGGCCGACACGCGTAGGCATTGTAGCCAAATAAAAAAGTAAAAATTGCAACCTTGAGGGCCTCAGCATTTATCTACCTGGACCAAATATTGCACATTTGTTTCCTTTCCATCTAATCCAGGGATGTCAAACTCAGGCCCGGGGGCCAAATTTGGCCCGCGAAGCCATTTTATTCGGCCCCGCGAGATCATTTAAAATATCTATTACAGTTGGCCCACATACACCTTAATGTATAGCGTAACATGAAATTTGCTGTGTCACGGGATGTGCAGACACATTTGAACTAACAAATATGATGGAAAAGAGTGTGTGAAATTTAACTATGAATATGAAGTGTATGTACACAAACTTTTAGTCCATTTTTTAAAATAAATGTTGAATTCGGCCTGCGACTTCGTTCCAGATTTTGATTTTGGCCCTCAGTCAATTTGAGTTTGACACCCCTGATCTAATCCCATCGTGTGTGATTTGTTCACTGACAACAAAAGTCGTGAATCCTTGTGACTCTCTGGCGCACTCAGGTGGCTGACTATGGGAAGCAGAGTCATCATGAAGGAACCCTCTACACCAGTGGTTCCCAACCTATGGGCCAGGACCGAAGGTATTCCCAGTGGGCCTTGAAATCATTTTCCAAAAATAATAATCATATTTTGGTGTGTGTTACTGTTGATTTATTTGAGTTTTATTCTTAATTGGGTCAGAGGTGGGCCCCAAACATTTTTGACAATTTTGAGTGGGCCCCAAATTGAAAAAGGTTGGAAGCCCCTGCTCTACACCAGTGTCGTCCACCTTTGTTTTCTTGCCTACCCCTAAGCAGGGGCCCCAAATTTTGGGCCCCAAAATAACAAATTGTGTTATCAGCATCCTTCCGGTGGCCCTCTCGGTGCTGTCGGGCCCTTAGAATCTGTAACACCTTTCCCCCCCTTGCGGCACCCATGCCCCTAATCAAAGGGTGGGGAATGTTTTCATTTGAGGGGCCTCTTCACATTACTGTGAACACAAACCAGGATTTCCCCCTGCACTTTAGGCCTATATTGAAGGCGGCCACCTTTACAACAGGCATCCTCCTCCATGACTGAAGTACCTGGCCTGAGCATGGTACTGTTCCGCCGTACTGCGGAACAGTACCATGCGTACCATTTGGGGCTGTCCCCTTGTACGAGTGGGGTATAAATGCAATTTGGTTGTGTGTCGTGAGCCCTGTGTGCTGTGTCACAAGGACAATGGGGGTTTCCCAGGTTGGCTTTCACTTCACTGTCACTTTCTCTCAAGCTCTATAGGCTCTTCTTCTCCCAATGTGATTATGCCTCATACATTTGCTATTGTAGGCTATTGATATTTTTCTGCAATGTGCTCTCGTATCCCAATGATAGGTTACACATGCCCCTGGTTGGGAAACATGGTTCTGGACTGGGTGTTTCACCAAGCCCAGGGCATACCTAGTGATAGAGGTGAGGAAGTATGTTTGAGCCCAGGCTCAAAAACTCAATGAAAACATTCTGATGCAGCTATGGCTAAGATGACCATTCATATATAGTTAAACCCTTAGCTCAGAGCCTATGTTATAACCTTACTCTTAACCTTACTCTCACCACAATTGTAATGGCTATGTCTTAATCTGTTACTTAAAGGGACATTGTGCAGGAAATGGTCTAAAAAGGTACTGCAACTATGCTGCTTATTGAAATTGGGCTGCCTATTGCCAAATTTGATCTTTACATGAAAGTTTACTTAGTATTAAACAAATATTTTCTAGTATGGTCCAAGTATAGTCATTTTTGCAGCTAAACATTGCTATTTTTGGAAATTCAAAATGGCGGACCATGGAGAAGATCCCCCTTTTCATGTATGAAAAGTGCAATTTTTCCAGTCATAATGAATACTTTGATGGTGGTGGTAGTATTCATGAAAAAGATAACATTAGTGAATGGGTAGCATGAATTCTGGAAATAAACAACTACAAATCTCACTCAGTGTCCCTTTAAGGCTCTCTGTACTGTCATAGCAATGTTGTTATAATGTAGTTGAGTATTTTCAGCAAATAGTAAATAGGCCCGCAGGCGACCCCAGGCGCATTACAGGGTCTACCATGCATGCCCAGTTCTCCTTTCTGGTCACCTGCAGGCTGCAAGAGGAATTGTCTCGTGTTTTTGAACTACTAAATCCACTTAGTGTGGTTATAGTCGATAAGGAATATAAGTCTAAGTGTAAGCACTAAGCAGAGGTGCATCTTGTCACCAGCTTGGCCCGCTTGGGGCTCCCAAGCCCCTGTATGGTGAATAACAGTGCACACTTTACTATAGTAATAGCGATTTTGTATCAAATGTTCATTCCTTCGCATTTTAGCTTGGGGCCCCACCTGACCATAGAATTGCCTCTGAGTGTAAGTATGTAGTTCTATTAGTACAAGTATAAATATAATTAAATGTAGATTCTTAATTAATTACAGATTATGATCCCATAGTCATTCAAAAAACGAAATGTAATGTGTGTCTTGTGTGGATTGATGTCTTCATTGTCTACCTGTGCTCAATAGGCCAACTTTACACCGAAGATTGTGACATTTCATTTGTGAGGGAATACACGAGTAGGCCTATAGTATTTACTATTCATGACTGGGTTTACTCTCTTTACTGCAGTGTTTTCTGAGATGTGGTGGCGCCCTCTGTTGGTAAAAAGAGGTTGCCTGCTAGACAGAGATGTACCTCCAAATCTGACCAGTAGATGACAGAGTTGAATAACAATCCACAGAGCCGTATACATTTATTAACGGATCTGACAATCCATTCACCGGGGCGCACCTCCACATTAGCCTACAGTAAATTGTAAAAAACAAAACAAAACAAAAACAACAACAACAACAACATCAACAGTGAGTAGCCTACCTTAGTAATTCGACTAGACAATTTGATAGCCTATTCATATCAGTATACATATACATACTGCTATACATATCAATAACATATCATAGGAACACAAAAATAAGTTGTGTGTTAAATTGGCCATGTTTTGAAAGTCACCAAAGTGAACCCCAAAGGCATGTGACAGGGTCATGTTTGTTACATAGTGCCAATTTATAGGTAGAGTAGGCCTATGGCAGGTGTGGGGAACCTTTTCCATTTGATGGGCTACTTCAAATCCCTCCAAGGGCCATAAGAGTCCTCCAAGGGACGTGCTATAAATAAATAAAACACAATTTCCACCTGCACTTTAGGCCTATATTAGGCAGCCACCTTTAAAACAGACCCATTGACAGTGAATGAACAGACCCCAACTTCTCAAGGTCCCCTGAATAAAGCTTAATTGTATTGCAAATGTAATTTCGAATTTTGAAGCTGCATAACATTAACATTATATCGGGGGGCGGATAAAACTAGCCTGGTTCTCATGATTGTAACCAACCATCTGGAACATTGACAATCGCTTAGCTCTGGAAAGGTGTGGGTGTGTTCAAAACAGCTCGAACTTGATTGGAGAATTCACACAGCTTTTTTTTGAATCACTACTACTTCAACCACTGACTTGTAGGCCTATATAGCCCACCCCACGATCTCGCCCCGTGATTCTGATTGGACAGGCCATGAAATATCTGATGCCATTCGGACTAGTCTATAGATTTTCAAACCCTCCTGCGAGCTCACGAAGTTTAACAAAGATATACGAAGCGCGGAGGGTCTGCGTGAGAGCCAGGCTAGGATAAAACGGCCTCAAAGGCTGTTAACGGCCCTCAAGACATAAGTTTCCACCCCCTGCATTAGGTGAATAAGATGATAGCTGTTTCTGTATTTCTAGCCAGTCTAGTCTGCTTAAATGTGCACCGTATAATATTTTTAGTAGTTCACTTCCAGAATCCATGCTGCTCATTCACAAATGTTACCTTTTAAACAAATACTTACCACCACCATCAAATCTAAGTATTCAGTACGACGGTGCGTAAATTGCACTTTTCATAGCCCACATGAAAAGGGGGATCTTCTCGATGGTCCGCCATTTTGAATTTCCAGAATTAGACATTTTAGCTGCAAACCTTGATGTGATTTGGTCATACTAGTGGGTTTATTATTCAGGAAATATTCATGAAAAAAACTGGCAATATGCAGCACAGTTTCAACGACCTGCATAGTTGCAATACCTACTCTGGCCACCCTGTGCCACCATTTCACACGGTGCACCTTTAAATCTACTAACTGGTGTGACAAAGCTTTCACACATCTTCCATCATCCAATTCTAAATCCCAGCACAGGCCCAGTACAATAGCACACATATAGCATACTGCTCAAGTCTCCCCACACATATAGCATACTGCTCAACTCTCCTCTCCCCATATAGCATACTGCTCAAGTCTCTTCTCCCCATATAGCATACTGCTCAAGTCTCCTCTCCCCATATAGCATACTGCTCAAGTCTCTTCTCCCCATATAGCATACTGCTCAAGTCTCCTCTCCCCATATAGCATAGGGCCTACTGCTCAAGTCTCCTCTCCCCATATAGCATACTGCTCAACTCTCCTCTCCCCATATAGCATACTGCTCAAGTCTCTTCTCCCCATATAGCATACTGCTCAACTCTCCTCTCCCCATATAGCATACTGCTCAAGTCTCTTCTCCCCATATAGCATACTGCTCAAGTCTCTTCTCCCCATATAGCATACTGCTCAACTCTCCTCTCCCCATATAGCATACTGCTCAACTCTCCTCTCCCCATATAGCATACTGCTCAAGTCTCTTCTCCCCATATAGCATACTGCTCAAGTCTCTTCTCCCCATATAGCATACTGCTCAACTCTCCTCTCCCCATATAGCATACTGCTCAACTCTCCTCTCCCCATATAGCATACCGCTCAACTCTCCTCTCCCCATATAGCATACTGCTGAAGTCTCTTCTCCCCATATAGCATACTGCTCAAGTCTCTTCTCCCCATATAGCATACTGCTCAACTCTCCTCTCCCCATATAGCATACTGCTCAACTCTCCTCTCCCCCCACATATAGCATACTGCTCAACTCTCCTCTCCCCACATATAGCATACTGCTCAAGTCTCCCCACATAGCATACTGCTCAAGTCTCCTCTCCCCATATAGCATACTGCTCAACTCTCCTCTCCCCATATAGCATACTACTCAAGTCTCCTCTCCCCATATAGCATACTGCTCAAGTCTCCTCTCCCCATATAGCATACTGCTCAAGTCTCCTCTCCCCATATAGCATACTGCTCAACTCTCCTCTCCCCATATAGCATACTACTCAAGTCTCCTCTCCCCATATAGCATACTGCTCAAGTCTCCCCACACATATAGCATACTGCTCAACTCTCCTCTCCCCATATAGCATACTGCTCAAGTCTCTTCTCCCCATACTGCATACTGCTCAAGTCTCCTCTCCCCATATAGAATACTGCTCAAGTCTCCTCTCCCCACACACACACATATAGCATACTGCTCAAGTCTCCTCTCTCCACATATACCATACTGCTCAAGTCTCCTCTCCCCACACATACTGCTCAAGTCTCCTCACACATATAGCATACTGCTCAAGTCTCCTCTCCCCATACACACATATAGCATACTACTCAAGTCTCCTCTCCCCATACACACATATAGCATACTGCTCAACTCTCCTCTCCACACACATATAGCATACTGCTCAAGTCTCCTCTCCATACAGCATACTACTCAAGTCTCCTCTCCCTGCTATACACACATATAGCATACTGCTCACGTCTCCTCTCCCCACATATAGCATATAGCATACTGCTCACGTCTCCTCTCCCCCCACATACAGCATACTGCTCAAGTCTCCTCTCCACATATAGCATACTGCTCAAGTCTCCTCTCCCCACACATATATATAGTGAGACTATCTATGACTTATGCTAGACCCAGCCACTATGGACCTTACGCATCTAAGAATCCTGGTCCTAACCTACGTTGACCTTATGACTCTACAATCTCTTTCTATCTCTTCTTCCTCTGCCTTCCTGCTATCTCTGCCTCTCCTCTCTTCCTCTCCTTTTAAATCCAATTTATATCGTTAGTTGGCTACATTAAATTTACATTAAACCTAACTGACGCTTTTATCCAAAGCACCTTACAATTATTTTACAGGGTATCGGCAAGGGCCCCGGAACGAGTTTTAAAGTGATGGTGCATTTTTTCCCTTCATTCTTTATATCTTAATGTTACTGCTGCTGCCCTCCACTCATTTTGCTGCAGTAAACGTTGAGAAAGTCTCATTTAGGGAGCCCAAAAGTGGGCATGCAAATGCACCACTGCATCCCCCCTTCTGGCACGTACAGGTATTGGTTACAGTCCCTGAAGCTGTGTGGAGCTATAGCGATGCTCACGGGCACTTCAGCCATGCAGGTGTAAGCAGAGGTAATGGTGGGATTTGAACCTGAAACCCTCTGGTGTTAAGACCACCTCCCATTAGGCCATGGCAGCCAAAATAGTATTTGTTAGTAGGCCTAACCGTATTATGTATTATGCTTTTTTTAATGAGTGTCCCTTGTTCCTTGTTTGTCTTATCATTAGACTTGTTTCTATTGTGTTCTTGGGTATTGTGAAAGAAATTTTAACTAGGCCTACTTACAGGCCTATTATTATTATTATTATCATTATTATTATTATTATTATTATTATTATTATTCTTGTTGTTATTATCATTATGATTATGATGATGATGATGATGATGATGATGATGATGATGATGATGATGATGATGATGATGGTGGTGGTGGTGGTGGTGGTGGTGATGATGATGATGATGATTATTATTATTTATAAATCTGATTGTTATAGCAGTGAGGGCAATTAAGACTCTGTTTCCCATGGTTCAATGATGGACCGTGATGTAAAAGGTTGAACGTATAGTCTGGTTGTGTCCATGCGCGTACAGCCTATCTGTCGAGAGAGAGAGAGAGAGAGAGAGAGAGAGAGAGAGAGAGAGAGAGAGAGAGAGAGAGAGAGAGAGAGAGAGAGAGAGAGAGAGAGAGAGAGAGAGAGAGCGAGAGAGAGAGAGAGAGAGAGAGATAGAGAGAGACTCATTGGGGCACGGAGCCTCCGCATCCCCCATCGCATCGCTGTGGCGTTAGCAACTGCATCGCACACTCGGGTTGGGCTGCAGCGGCGGAGAAGGCGAGGCGTCACCGACATGCACGGATTACCATCGAACTGCTGCTGAAACACGAGGAAAAGGACATTTTTACCGGCGACAGGCAACGTATGTGTGATTTCATTCATTGGTTAGCCTACTGTATGCGGCTGCACCGCTGTCTGCCTTTTGTTTATGAAATTTGCGCAGCGAGGATTCATCGGGGGGAAAGAGCAAAATATGCTTACGGTAAGCAGGGCGAATACATTCTCCCGTCGCGTGATGCCTTTTGACAGTTGATTCTTGCTCATTCTCGAGTAAAGGGAAGGGTAGTTAATTTTGTTGTGTTTGACATCGGGGGCATCAACACGAATAATGTCCAAAATGAAGAATTGCGAGACGGTTAAGGTGGTGGTGCGATGCCGCCCGCTGAACACGGAGGAGGAGGCAGCCGCCTATGAGAATGTGGTCCAAATGGACGTGAAATTGGGACAAGTGGCGCTGCGGAACCCCCGGGCCTCGCCGGCCGAGCTCCTCAAAACCTTCACGTTCGACGCGGTGTACGACGCCAGCTCCAAGCAGGGCGACCTGTACGACGAGACGGTGCGGCCGCTAATAGACTCAGTGCTCGAGGGCTTCAACGGCACCATCTTCGCCTACGGACAGACGGGCACGGGAAAGACGTACACCATGCAGGGCCAGTGGCTGGACCCGGAGAAGCGCGGCATCATCCCCAGCTCCTTCGAGCACATCTTCACGCACATCTCGCGCTCCAAGAACCAGCAGTACCTGGTGCGCGCTTCCTACCTGGAGATCTACCAGGAGGAGGTGCGCGACCTGCTCGTCAAGGACCACAGCCGCAAGCTGGAGCTGAAGGAGAACCCGGACTCGGGCGTGTACATCCGCGACCTCTCCTCCTTCGTCACCAAGAACGTGAAGGAGATCGAGCACCTCATGAACGTGGGCAACCAGACGCGCTCCATCGGCTTCACCAACATGAACGAGCACAGCTCGCGCTCGCACGCCATCTTCCTCATCACGGTGGAGTGCAGCCAGATGGGGCCCGACGGCCAGAACCACATCCGGGTCGGCCGCCTCAACCTGGTGGACCTGGCGGGCAGCGAGCGGCAGGCCAAGACGGGCACGCGCGGCGAGCGCCTGAAGGAGGCCACCAAGATCAACCTGTCGCTGTCCGCCCTGGGCAACGTCATCTCGGCGCTGGTGGACGGCCGCAGCTCGCACGTGCCCTACCGCGACTCCAAGCTCACGCGCCTGCTCCAGGACTCGCTCGGCGGCAATGCTAAGACACTGATGGTGGCCACTCTGGGGCCCGCGGCCTACAACTACGAGGAGAGCCTCAGCACGCTGCGCTACGCCAACCGCGCCAAGAACATCCGCAACAAGCCGCGCGTCAACGAGGACCCCAAGGACGCGCTGCTCCGCGAGTTCCAGGAGGAGATCGCGCGGCTCAAGGCGCAGCTGGACAAGCGAGGCCTCATCACCGCCCAGCGCAAGGAGCGCAGGATGATGAAGCGCATCGCCGAGGACGACGGAGGAGGAGGAGAGCCAAAGGACATGGACGGAGAGGAGGAGGATGAGGAGGAGGAGGAGGAGGAAGAGGAAGAGGGGGAAGAAGGTGGTGTCCAGGAGGAGGAGGAGGAGGTGCTGCAAGACGAGGAGATCCAGGAGGAGAAGGTGCTCCTGCGGCAGGCGGTGGTGAGGGAGGCGACGGGGGAGGTGGCGGGGGAGGTGTCCGTGCTGGAGCAGCAGCGGAGGAGGCTGGAGGAGGAGAAGGCGGCCATCATGGACGACTGCAGCCTATTGGCCGAGGAAAAGCAGAGGCTGCTGGAGGAGAAGGAGAGGATGATGGGAGATCTGCGCAAGGAGCAGGAGGCCGCTGAGCAGCTCACCACCAAAGTCAAGGTAGGCCTAATGTGTGTGTATGTGTGCTGTGTGCTGTGTGTGTGTGTGTGTGTGTGTGTGTGTGTGTGTGTGTGTGTGTGTGTGTGTGTGTGTGTGTGTGTGTGTGTGTGTGTGTGTGTGTGTGTCAGGGTGAGTGTGTGGGGGTTTACTTGTGTGTTTGTGGGCCTGCAAGGTGATGGGGAACCTCAAGTAGGACCGTGTGTGTGTGTGCGCACGCGCATGTGTGTGTGCCAGTGAGAGATCAAAAACCAGAGAAAGATTGACTGAGAATTCTGTCTGTGCCTGTGTGTGTGTTTATATGAGTCTGAGTGTGTACATTTCACATATGGACAGCTTTGGCTGGCTGGGCCCAGGACGAAGTCATCTGAAAGGGCCCCCCACCCAATGCAATGCAATGTAATGAGGACCCAATTATTGCCCCCCCAACTCCCTGGGCCCGGAACAGCTGACACCTTTGTCCCCCCCTTGTCGTCTTCCCTGGGCGTGTGTAATACAGAAGGAGTAGTTCAAAGCCTGCACATCCAAAAAACATCTGACCTGGGAGTAGGACAACCAAATGACAAGTTAAAAATGAAAAAGGGCGAAGAAGGGTGTTCATCCAAAACGTTACATAATTTTACATAATTTCTTTTACCTCAGCCATGTAAAAGTTTGATTGTTTCCCTGCCATGTATCGACAGAAACTATACCGTGTCAGGTAAAACATAAAAGTTTTACATCTGAAGAAACATCTACATTTTACTATAGCAGTCAAGATTCAAGATTCTTTTAATGGTCCCGAAGGAAATTCTCTTGGACATACATAGCTGCCTCAAACACATAACACTGATACACATGACGCCAAAAAACAAAAAACAAAAACAACAATAAACACATACATACATACATACATACATACATACATACATACATACATACATACATACATACATACATACATACATACATACATACATACATACATACATACATACATACATACATACATACATAAAGTGCCCTCATATAGATACTCAAGTGCATATCTACTACAGCCTACCACACACATACATGGCATTACAGGATGGTAGTTGTTAACGACCTGCGTTCTGTAGGTTAACAGAAACAGGGACAAAAGAAAATCAGACATAATGAACATTATGCAGTTATGTAATTTTTGTTTTCAAGGTGGGAGCAGAAAACTCCTGGTTGAAGCAGACTTTTTAATTTTTATTTTGGTGTGTAATACGAACCTTGACGGCTATTGTCAGGCCTCCATCCGGATCACAGGATACTCCTGATGATGTCACTTCCTGTTGGGCTGAAGAAAGGCACACGTGTATTGTCTTTTTTCCCCTTTAGGAAGTGACCGTCTGTGTATGTGTGTATGTGTGTGTCCGTGTGTGTGCGTGTGTGTGCGTGTGTGTGAGTGTGTGTGTGCGTGGGCGCGCCTGTGTGTGTGTGTGTGTGTCTGCATGTGTGTGTGTGTTTCCTTTACTGTACTGTGTTTAAAGCAAGTCTACTGTATGTGTTAATCTGTGTTTGTGGATTAAGGCCCGGGTTAATTAGGCTATAGAGAGAGGCCCATGTGACTATTATTAGGAGTGTAATGCCTCCATATTGTAGAGTTATCTTGGCGGCCGGCTGCACACACAGCCATTCAGCACCAGAAAAATAGTAGTCTGATCATAAACATACACACACACGTGCGCACACACACACACACACACAAACACACGCACACACACACACACACACACACACACACACACACACACACACACACACACACACACACACACACACACACACACACACACACACACACACACACATGTACATGTACATGTACATGTATATATAGGCTACATTCATTCAGTCTATGAATGACATTATTGTGTACATGCATGATAACATGCATGGAGGTGCATAAACCAATAAGCAAACAAAGACATGAAGAAGGAAAGAAAGAAAGAAAGAAAGAAAGAAAGAAAGAAAGAAAGAAAGAAAGAAAGGAAGGAAGAAAGAAAGAAAGAAAGAAAGAAAGAAAGAAAGGAAGAAAGAAGTGATTGCAGCTTCCCAAACTATTTTGTGAAGGTGTTGTTAAATCAATAATGTGCTGAGCAAGTGTTTTTTATTTAACACCTTCTATCATTGTTACTCTCTCTCTCTCTCTCTCTCTCTCTCTCTCTCTCTCTCTCTCTCTCTCGCTCTCTCTCTCTCTCTCTCTCTCTCTCTCTCTCACACACACACACACACACACACACACACACACACACACACACACACACACACACACACACACACACACACACACACACACACACACACACATACACACACAGGCACGTGATTCTGTGTCAACTCTAATGGTTCAGACTCAGAAGTGCCTTTATGGATTCCCATACATTAAAGTATTGTCTCTTTTTTTAGCATGGACAGACACAGACACAGACATAGACATAGACACACATTCATACACACACACAGTCACACACGCACACACGCACACACACACACACACACACAATCCTACTGTTTAGTGTTCAGTGGGGAAGCTGTAACTTTTTAAGAGGTAGGATGTTGCGTGTAATGTGATGAAGTGTCTGCCATGTGAAAGGGTTATTTCTCGTCTCCTGTGAGACATTCGTCAAGCCCTCCTCTCCCAAAACAATAATCAACATGACAGGCTGTTTATCGCCATGGCTGCTATTCTGAGGTAGCAGTGTGGGATAGATATTTGGGTGAGGGAATGAATGAATGAATGACGGAATGAATGAATGAAGGAATGAATGAAGGAAGGAATGACTGAAAGAAATGATGAATGAAAGCGTGGAAGAACAAACTAATAAATTGAAGGGAAAACGTATAACTGATTGAATGAATGACTCTTTGAATATGTGAATATGTTATGTATATGATGTGTTCTATTTATGATAGAGTAGAATAGAATAGAATTGAACAGAAAGCCTTTATTTTCATGTTTATTTTATTTTTAGGGCTTTCTGCCTTTGTTTTTGACAGGACAGTGGAGGAGAGACAGGAAATCTCGCCAGATCGGTGATTTGGCAAAACTTGGCTTAACTCCACTCACAGGTCACTGGTCTGTAATAGTCATTGAAAAGTTAACTGCCATAGTGCTACTCTATGATGACATAACACAGGGGCCTTTAGTAATGCACTTGGCTATTGCCATTCTGGTAACAATACATTTATAATGCCATGTTTTAATGCGTTAAGAAAAACAAAGTTATGCCATGAAGGGGAACACCCAAACCATATTAGTGAGAATATATTGATATCTCCTGGGTATTAAGGTTCATATTCACTAGTTTTCCCTTGAGTGCTTGGTGTACAATATGCATGAGTGGCATGCTGGCTGGCCTCGGTCCTGGGATGTTTAATGCGGAGATCATGCGGGATGAGATCCGCTTCCACCCCCATTGTATAGGAGTGTGTGCTCTAGTGAATGGAGGAGTAGGGGGAGGTGGTGGGACAATTCGGTAAGCCTTCACACAAGACAGGTGAAAGGGAAAGGAGGGGTTTAAATACCGGTATCTGCGAAGGCAGGAGCTTTAATGACAGCTGTCAATCACTCACAGGCTTCCTCCCGAACCAATGTAATTTGAATGTGATTCATATTATTGGTTATAATTATCGGGTATTGGTTCATATTATTGAGAAGGCATTTTTTGTGAGGTGGGAGATCTATGAACTCTCTCTCTCTCTCTCTCTCTCTCTCTCTCTCTCTCTCTCTCTCTCTCTTTCTGTGCGTGTGTGTGTGTGTGTGTGTGTGTGTGTGTGTGTGTGTGTGTGTGTGTGTGTGTGTGTGTGTGTGTGTGTGTGTGTGTGTGTGTGTGTGTGTGTGTGTGTGTGTGTATGTGATGCTCCGTAGTCTGCTGGTCCTCATCGGCCATGTTTTCCAAAATAATTTAAAAAATCCCAAAACATATTCTTAGAACTCCTTTTCTGGGTCAGAATCGGTCATGCTCCATTTAATTTCTCTCTCTTTCTCTCTCTCTCTCTCTCTCTCGCATGCACGCACAAACACCCTACAGTAGCCACATGGAGCCAGGGGGGTAAAGAGGATGGATATGGATATGGGTTCTGTTGGGGTCTAGGGGTTGTTTAAAGAGGATGGATATGGATATGGGTTCTGTTGGGGTCTAGGGGTTGTTTAAAGGCCAACTTCCGATAAAACACAGTTTTACTCACTCCTTTCGAAAAACGGACGGTACCCTAAGTTAAACTCACTTGCAAGACTCTCATAGCGGTGTGTCAACTCTCCTGGCTGTGTTTCCCGGTGTTTCCCAATTTACATCAATAATGCAGAGAAACGAGCGAATCACGAAAGCCTTTCTGTGTTTCGTCACGTCGAAAGAAGGCGTTGCCCACAAAGGTTTATATCGACCCATTTATCTAAAAACATGTCGAGTAATTTTTTTCTGCTTGTTTTCAAAACAAGCAACGTCTGGTGGCCCGAAACATAGCTTAGCTTAGCTATCAGCTGGTTGCTACTCTCAGGTACACACACAGCACAAAGCCTCATACATAAAGCCTGCTCACTCCGGTTGCTCCGTGCCTACAGCTCGCCTAGGGGTCGCTGTCGAAAGAGCACAGCCCTGAATGGAGCCTGCACGCCTCCGTTGGCGCCCCTATAGTGCAGTACCATCCGGGGAAGTGGCGACTCTGTTTCCCATTACATTCTCTCCCAAGGCTGGAGGACTGAGCCAATCAGAGACGCGTTTCTTTGAGAGCAGGAGGAGTGAGCCAATCAGAGACGCATTTCCACGAGAAACACGGAACACTCTCTCGTTTCTTCACAAGCCACCTTGCCAGCTTGCAAAAACGTCTTGAAACAAAGCAACCAGAACGTTTTTTAAAACAGGACCAACGCGTAACACATTCAATAACAATTGGGAACACGGCAATATTAATTAAATTACGTTGAGAGGCGATCTTTAAAGAGGATGGATATGGATATGGGTTCTGTCTCGGGGTTGTTTTGGTTGCTTGTCATGATATGAAAATAGCTGCCTGACGATGACACCACCACTTCCCAGCAGGCAAGCAGGGACTGACTAATCAGTTACTACCACGCCAAACACACACACACACACACACACACACACACACACACACACACACACACACACACACACACACACACACACACACACACACACACACACACACACACGCACACACACACACACACAAATAATAAAGGCCCAAAAGCCACATTTTTTATTTTATTTTTATTCTGAAATGCTGTCCTCCAAATTCCATATACCAACTCCCATCAACTGCACAATCATGTCTTAATTGCCGTAGGGATTAGCACTAATTAGTAAATTGGCACTAGTCTATTTAAGGAAGGTTGTTAAAATTACAGTTCCGTTTGCAGATGTGCCTTTCACGCATATTCTCCATGCCTCCTGGCCCCATCATGCTGTATATCGATGATGCTGTGAAATGATGCCTATTTCTTATGAGAAATGTTTATTGAAGGAAAAAAAAACATTTTACACAGCAACAGTACTGTAAATCCATCCCTTTCATTTTTTGGTTATGTACAAAAAACATAACATTGGACTATAGAACGATATTCTCAGCCGATCCCCCACCCCCACACGAATAAGCGGCAATAATGGAATCTTCAATTCTAATATATTTCCATGTAATGTTTCCTTCAGGACTTATAAAAGTACTCTACTCCTCTAATGTGGTACTACACATACAGTAGAACCAGAGAGAGTAGAGAGAGAGAGGTTCCATTGGCCCATTGTTTCCGGGTTCTATTCTAGGCAAGGGGGAGGGGGAGGAAATCCCCCTTTAGGCAGACCTAAGCAGACCTAAGGACTGTTCTATTCAATGCTAGGAGCATTATGACACGCCCCTGTAGGCAGACCGGAACCTGGTCACGTTAGGTGCCCATAGAAACCAATTATGTTGGCATATCTCTATACTTAAAGAATCTCTGGTAGAACTGGGGCCTATACTAAGAAGCTGGCTCAGGAGTAAACCAGGTTAAGTAAGGAAGTAAATCATCTAATAGAAGAGCCTGGAGTCCTCATTCTCTTTATTTACCTCTTAACTTAACCTGGTTTGGTCTAGCCTGATTATTATTGACTTTCAAATCTCTTCGAGACTTGGTCTGACCTAGAGCATAACAATTAACATTTCCCAAACGGCATGGTTGACCAGCCTCCCTTGGTTTGCTACTGTTTGTTTGCTTCCTGACAAAGTAGGTGGAGTTCCCGATTTCTCTGGAGCTCAGAAACGACATTTGTATTGCTCCTGGCCTGACCAGAAGCA
>NC_085874.1:41726870-41736870 GCF_034702125.1 Engraulis encrasicolus | reverse complement strand
GACTGTACTTTTCATACATGAAAAGGGGCTCTTATCCAAGGTCCGCCATTTTGAACTTCCAGAAATAGATATTTTTAGCTGCAAAATTTACTGTACTTTCGTCATATACTTTGGTCATACATACAGGCCCAAGCCCCCAGCCCCCAACCCTAAGCCCCAGCTTTTATACATGATATATACGTAAGTCAATATTGATGATGATGATGATGATGATGATGATGATGATGATGATGATGTGTGTGGGTGTGTGTGTGTGTGCGTGTGTGTGTCACCATTCCAGTCTATCTAGTTTATCTTTCTCCCCCATGGGAAACAGCCTGTGCTTTTAACAGCTTCTCCTCTCTCCACTCATATATGGAACTCTTCTCTCATCTCATCATCTCTCTTATCTTCACCTCTCTCTTCCACTCATCTTCTCTTCTCTCATCTCATCATCTCTCTTATCTTCACCACTCTCTTCCACTCATCTTCTCTTCTCTCATCTCATCATCTCTATTCTCTTTTTTTCTCCTCTCCTTTTAATCTTCTCTTTCTTCTCTTCTCTTCTCTTCTCTTCTCTTCTCTTCTCTTCTCTTCTCTTCTCTTCTCTTCTCTTCTCTTCTCTTCCCCTCTTCTTTCATTTCCTCTCCTCCCTCATCTCTCCTTCCTGTTTTCATGCCATCCTCTCTTCATATTCTTCATCTCCTCTCTTCCTCTCCTCCTGCCTTACATCCTCTTGGTCAGTGGTTCCCAACCTATGGGCTGGGGCCCACTGGTGGACCCTGAAGGTATTCCAAGTGGGCCTTGAAATCATTTTCTAAAAATAATAGTCATATGTTGGTGTATGCTACTGTTGATTTATTTGAGTTTTATTCTTAATTGGGTCAGAGGTGGGCCCCGAAAACCTTTGACAATTTTGAGTGGGCCCCAAGTTGAAAAAGGTTGGGAACCCCTGCTCTAGGTCTTTCCCTTGCCCACTTTTTTTCTCTCCTTCTCTGTAGCCTATCTTCCTCCCGCCCCCACAGTGAAGTCTGAGTTTTATTTATAGTGCCTCTCCTCTCTGTGTGAAATATACATGGATGCTCTAGAAATGTGCTGTGAGTGCTGTGGGCCGCTGGTTACACGGCTGGCCGCGCTCCTCTGCCGCTCGCTGGGGTCCTGGGGCTGACACAGAGGGGTTGAGGTGTCCGTGGATGTGCCTGTCCTAAAGCCTGCAAAGTCTCTTGTACTAATTGGTCCCAGCACTTGACTCAGTCTGCTTTGGAGGTGTTGTAGGTTGCGAAGTGGCTACACTGATTATATACTGTTGAGCACGAGCAATAGTCTAAAGCCTGGCTCAAACTACGCGACTATCGGCCCGATTCTCGGCTGAAAACCCCCCTTACGACAATCGCTGGAACGTTACCGCCCAGGACCATCGCAAGCGATCGTCAGGAAAGATTTCGTGGGCGACGTTCTAAGATAGAACTTTAGCAGCTCAAAGAGTAGCCGATCGCAAATCATAGAAATCAAACAGTGTTTGATATTTGCGACTGGAAATAGAACGTCGGGCATTGTCTCGGTGGCTGCGAGTAGAGATAAGATTGACAGTTGCGATTCTCTTCTAGCGTGCGGTGCACCCCGACATCAAAATCGCACACACAATCGCTAGTCATGTAGTTTGAGCCAGGCTTAAGTTAACTTTTTTCATCACCAGCCAAAATGGCTTGTAAATGTTAACCTTTCCTAGCCAAACACATGTGCTGTCTCTCATATCGTGCACTTCTGTTAATGCACTGACGGTTAGTGCATAGTGCACACAGTACACTGAGGTCTGCAGTGCATGGGCTTGGGTCCTGGGCCTAGCTGGGGTGTCTGTGAATGTGCTTGTCCTTAAGTATATAGACAGGTTTCTCTGTTTGCAAACATTAGCAGCGTAGCTTTTGAGTGACAGCACCTTCCAAACAATCAGAGGTCTGCAGAGGTCTCCTCAGCTGGATACGTACATAGAGCATGAATGTTTGTGGGTGGGATTCCAATATGCAGACTCCCGTCCTTGGACTGCGCTTGTGGCCTCGCGTTCTAATAACGGCCCGCCTCTGTGGAGAAAACAATAAAGTTTACCCGCTGTCCGCCGAGCCACAACAACTTCTGGGGGACCACCCTGTTTGCAAGTGAGAAGATGGCATTAGAGTTGAGCTTTTGCGAGATATTGAAATACAATTCTGTTGTCGGTGATGTCATCACGAGGCCATGAGGGGGCAAGTGAGCGAGGGAGGACGGGAGTCCACATATTGGAATGCACCCGATATCTACTTGCACTAGCATTGGCCTTGACTGTCTTGTTTGGGCTTGGGCCCTGGGCTCGGGGTGTCTGAAAATGTGCCTGTCCTAAAGTTTAGAGCCTCGTTCACACACGTCGCTGCTAGTTTCTCGCTCAGCGAATGAAGTCAATAGAAAGTCTGCGTGTTCCAGCGAGACGAGGAGGCGAGTAGGCGAGTAGTGGGCGGATCCCGAGTTGAAATTATTTGAACTTCGAGCGAGACTAGTAAGCGAGTAAGCAATTGGAATGCAGAGTTTGGCACCTCTCGCCTGTGTATTGACAGTAAAAGCTGCGGGAACGTTTAGCGAATGTTTTATGAAAGAGTGGCGAGTAGCAGTGTTGACATGTCCGCTTATTATAAGCGACCTTGGGCTTCTTTTTTTGAGCAGTCGCTTTAAATTTGGTGAAGTTGCGGGTTGCGTTTTTTTTGGGCTTGTTCTTTTCAGGGTTGGGCTTGCTGTTTTCTCCTGCTCTGCCGGTGATTTGGATGTGTTTGGATGTGTTTCTCAATGGCAACTCGTTCTTTATCACTCATCCTCACAAGTAAACCTACTACAGCATCGTTAACTCACACTTTCTGTGGTCACTTGTGGTGATTTTAGCTGCCACGCATACCCCCGCAAAGAGCAAGGTCTTCCCTGACTAGGCACGCGACTGACGACCCATCCCTTTGGTCGCTTCTTTTGGGCTTGTTTTCACGACGCCCGTCAGTCGCTTCTTTTGGGCTTGTTTTTAGGACGTCAGTCGCTTATTTGTTGTAGAAAATCTGGCAACACTGGCGAGTAGGCGAGTGAGCGAGAAGCGAGAGTGGCGAGTAGGCGAGTGAGCGAGAAGCTAGTAACTAACTAGCAGCGACGTGTGTGAACGTAGCTTATAGTAGGCCTAGCTCTCTTGCATTGGCATTGGTGTTGGCCCGGGTGGGGTCTCTTCTCCGCACTGGAGGCCCGAGGCAGCGGCTGCCTGGATAAAAGAGCTTTGTGTGCAGATTAGAGCCCAGAGCTGCACACTGCACACAATGCGAGGCATTATATTGCCCACAGACCAGCACTGGGCTCAACTACACACACACGCACGGGCACACACGCACACACACACACACACACACACACACACACACACACACACACACACACACACACACACACACACACACACCACTACAGAGAGAGAGAGGGGAGGGGGGGCACAGAGATAGAGAGAGAGTGAGAGATAGAAAAGATAGGTGTAGTGAGAGATGGAGAGAAATATGTAGTGTTTTGTCAATGTAGCCAATGTGGTCAATGTAGCCATTTGACTGAGCACATATTCACATATGCCATTGAAGTCCAGTGAGACTCCACTCACTACCATTGTCACGAAGGGGAAAAACACTTCAAGCAGACTAGATTAACCGCAGAATCATATTACTGCCTGATTTCATCAAGTTGAGCACATGCATCTATGGAGCCGGATATGATTAAGCAATGTTAAAAAGTTGAATAAAGCATTACTCAAAAATAACATTGTTCACTGTGATTTCGTACAGGAGGCTCCGCCTCCCTTGCACTCATAAAGGAATCGCCTCTGGTGTTTGCAATCTTGCCTGTGTGTGTTTACAAGGGACACACACACGCATACACACACACACACACACACCCACACACACACACACACACACACCCACACACGCACACACGCACACACACACACACACGCACACACACACACACACACAGACACAGATGGAGAGAGAGAGAGAGAGAGAGAGAGAGAGAGAGAGAGAGAGAGAGAGAGAGAGAGAGAGAGAGAGAGATTGAATTGCCATGGTGAAGTTTGGGGGCCTCTTGCCTTGTGTTTGGCTCGCCTAGCATATCAGCATAGCATACAGTGACACACTAGCTAGAATCTAGTTAGTGTTTCATTGTATGGTGCCATGAGCTAGAGGGTTTCCCAAACTGGGGTGCGTGCACCCCTGGGGGTGCGTGCACTCCTGGTGGTGCGCGGCCTGCCATAAGGGGTTGCGCGAGCTGAATAGAGCCATGGCGAATATGTGAGTTTTTATCTAGCATTAATATTTTTAATAGTATGGTGCATTATTATGTGTAGTGTAGTTTAATTCCAAGACTATTGGAAAAGAGGATTCCCCAAAAACGACTGCTTAAAAAACGACTGTGCTTAATATGCAGTGAATGATTAGTGAATCCATACCTGCGCGGCCATCAGCACACCAAAATATTTTCACAGGGGGTGCGTGAAACACATTGAAATGTACAAGGGGGTGTGCAGGGAAAAAGTTTGGGAACGCCTGAGCTAGATAAACACACTAATGGTTGGCTGTGGTGTTTGTAAGGGGATAGTGGCTAGTGACTTGGCTGTGGTGTTTGTATGGAGATAGAGACTTGGCTGTGGTGTTTGTATGGAGATAGTGATGGATAGTGACTTGGCTGTGATGTTTGTATGGAGATAGAGACTTGGCTGTGGTGTTTGTATGGAGATAGTGACTTGGCTGTGGTGTTTGTATGGGGATAGAGACTTGGCTGTGGTGTTTGTATGGGGATAGAGACTTGGCTGTGGTGTTTGTATGGGGGTAGTGGCTAGAGACTTGGCTGTGGTGTTTGTATGGGGATAGTGGCTGGTGACTTGGCTGTGGTGTTTGTATGGGGATAGTGACTTGGCTGTGGTGTTTGTATGGGGGTAGTGTCTTGGCTGTGGTGTTTGTATGGGGGTAGTGACTTGGCTGTGGTGTTTGTATGGGGGTAGTGGCTGGTGACTTGGCTGTGGTGTTTGTATGGGGATAGAGACTTGGCTGTGGTGTTTGTATGGGGGTAGTGGCTAGAGACTTGGCTGTGGTGTTTGTATGGGGATAGTGTCTGGTGACTTGGCTGTGGTGTTTGTATGGAGATAGTGATGGCTAGAGACTTGGCTGTGGTGTTTGTATGGAGATAGTGATGGCTAGTGACTTGGCTGTGGTGTTTGTATGATGATAGTGGCTAGAGACTTGACTTACGCTAGACCCAGCCACTATGGACCTTACGTCTCTAAGAATCCTGGTCCTAACCTACGTTGACCTCATGACTCTACAATCTCTATCTATCTCTTCTTCCTCTGCCTTCCTGCTATTTCTGCCTCTCCTCTCTACCTCTCCTTTTAAATCTATCTCTAACAATGATGTTTTTCCCCCATTTGTTAAGCACTTTGAGTTACATGCCTTGTATGATACAGTGCTATACAAATACAATTATTATTATTAAATTATTATAGTGACTTGGCTGTGGTGTTTGTATGGGGATAGTGGCTGGTGACTTGGCTGTGGTGTTTGTATGGCGATAGTGATGGCTGGTGACTTGGCTGTGGTGTTTGTATGGAGATAGAGACTTGGCTGTGGTGTTTGTATGGGGATAGAGACTTGGCTGTGGTGTTTGTATGGGGATAGTGATGGCTAGTGGCTTGGCTGTGGTGTTTGTATGGGGATAGTGACTAGAGACTTGGCTGTGGTGTTTGTATGGGGATAGTGATGGCTGGTGACTTGGCTGTGGTGTTTGTATGGGGATAGTGATGGCTAGTGACTTGGCTGTGGTGTTTGTATGGGGATAGTGGCTAGTGACTTGGCTGTGGTGTTTGTAAGGGGATAGTGGCTAGTGACTTGGCTGTGGTGTTTGTATGGGGATAGTGATGGCTAGTGACTTGGCTGTGGTGTTTGTATGGGGATAGTGATGGCTAGTGACTTGGCTGTGGTGTTTGTATGGAGATAGTGACTTGGCTGTGGTGTTTGTATGGGGATAGTGGCTAGAGACTTGGCTGTGGTGTTTGTATGGGGATAGTGATGGCTAGTGACTTGGCTGTGGTGTTTGTATGGGGGTAGTGGCTGGTGACTTGGCTGTGGTGTTTGTATGGGGGTAGTGGCTGGTGACTTGGCTGTGGTGTTTGTATGGCGATAGTGATGGCTAGTGACTTGGCTGTGGTGTTTGTATGGGGGTAGTGGCTGGTGACTTGGCTGTGGTGTTTGTATGGGGGTAGTGGCTGGTGACTTGGCTGTGGTGTTTGTATGGGGATAGAGACTTGGCTGTGGTGTTTGTATGGGGGTAGTGGTGACTTGGCTGTGGTGTTTGTCTGGGGGTAGTAGTGACTTGGCTGTGGTGTTTGTATGGGGGTAGTGGCTGGTGACTTGGCCTGCTGCCAGTAGACTAACAGTTTGATAGGTGGTTGGAGCCCCATTGGCCTTGTCTGTTAATTTGTACTCCCACCGCCCCACACTGCATGGGCACTTTTGTCGTCTCACTTTCTCCAAAATGGCAGACCGTGTACTCTATATGTGTGTAGAGAGAGAGTGATGTGTATTTTTATGGCGAACTGTGTGTGTGTGTGTGTGTGTGTGTGTGTGTGTGTGTGTGTGTGTGTGTGTGTGTGTGTGTGTGTGTGTGTGTGTGTGTGTGTGTGTGTGCGTGTGTGCGTGCGTGTGTGTGTGCGTGTGTGTCTAAATGTGTGTGTGTCTAAGTGTGTGTGTGCCTCTGTGCCAGCATGGGTGTGTGTGGTCTATTTTTGTGCAGCTAGATGATATATAGATTCACACACAAGACTGCAAGTTTCACAAGCCTAACACACACTTCTATTTGTTTGTTTTTGTGTCCGTATTGGTAGGAAAGTCAAGCATGTGACAGGAAGAGAGTGAGAAAGAGATTGACCCTTTTAAAAACTTTTATACAGTGCCCACTAACTGGATAAGAGACATGTGTATGTGCCAGTTTAACCCATTGATGCTGGATGTTGCGTTGGTACTGTATGTTAGAGCTGAATGAACACATTCTAATGCAAGATGAGGGTCTTGGCTAGCCTGGTCCAGACCATCCCATAATACTACCATCTGCATTTCGTATTCATGGTCTGGACTTTGTTTGATCTGACGCGATTGCAGGAAGCAGGAAGGACATTTTCGGAAATCAGGATTTAACTTATAAGTTGTTGAACAAACATGTCTGACGTCTATCTATGGCGATGTAGGACCGTTTAACAGACATGTCTGACAGAACATCCTACCGTAGGATAAAATTACAATGTAGGACCGTTTGTCAGAACACTGTGACAATCCTACCGGTCAGCATCGCTCCACAGAAGACAGGTACCAGACGTAGTGTGAGCCAAGTGTCTTGGCGGAAGTACGTAGGATGGCGCGCGAGGCTAGGTATTGGTGTTTATATGCAACTTATTGCATGTTTTTATGTGCTTCAGAGGCTGAGATCTTTCTGTTTTTATAGGCGGAGGGCAACTTTTCTTTAAAAAAAAGGGCTTGGGCATTCAGCAGCCTTTTTTGCAGGTGCTTTAGGCATCAATGGGTTAAGTAGTAATGCTAGATTTCTAGTTCAGTTGTGTTGTTTTTAAAGCTTAGCTCTATGGGGAATCGCCAGGAGAACTATGTAGGGTAATGGACAACCCGTACGCATTCTTCTGTGCTTGGGTGAGCAGTGCACATGTGTGGGCATTGCGAGCATGCATAGCTGTGTGTGTGTTTGTGTGTGCGTGTGTGCGTGCGTGCGTGCCTGCCTGCCTGTGTGCGTGAGTGTGTGTGTGTGTGTGTGTGTGTGTGTGTGTGTGTGTGTGTGTGTGTGTGCGTGCGTGTGTGTGTGTGTGTGTGCGTGTGTGTGTGTGTGTTTCAGTGTGTCTGTGTGTGTATGTGTGTGTGTGTGTGTGTGTTTTCCTCTTCGGTTATGGAGATGAGCAACGCTGTAATGAAGGGTGGCTCCTCTCGAAAAGAACAAAAAGACGACAGAATCACTCAGGGAAAACAATCAGCTGATTCATGGCAGAGTCGTTTTATAATACATCTCCCCGATACAGACCCTACTTTGTGTGTGTGTGTGTGTGTGTGTGCATTCCAGTGTGTGTGTGTGTGTGTGTGTGTGTGTGAGTGTGTGTGTGTGTGTGTGTGTGTTTGAGCGGGCATGCGTACCAGTGTGTGTGAGTAATTAATGAGTATATGTGTGCTTGCGAGGGTCAGTGTGTATGTTTGTGAATGTGTGAGAGAGGGAGAGAGTAAGTATGACATCATAGTCACACTCATTTGAGTCAGGTCAGAGAGTGTGTGTGTGTGTGTGTGTGAGAGAGAGAGAGAGGAAGAGAGAGAGAGAGATAGAGAGAGAGAGAGAGAGAGAGAGAGAGAGAGAGCGAGAGATGTGTATGACTAGAGTATGAGATGACAGCGGTGCTTATTTCAAAGCTTTGTGGGGATTCCGGGAGATGAAACGCAAACAGGAAGTCAGCCTCACAGGAAGTGTTTCTCACAGTGGATGGTGGGTTTCCCCAGGTTACCTGGCTATCCGAGTAGTCTTTCTCCACTAACAAAGCTTTGTTATCACTTATTTTTCTTTACCATGATACGGTACATCTAAGCCCAGAAAATGAAGTACTAAAGCAAAATAATGTAGTCAGTTTTCAGCTGTATAGGGGTTTAGCTAGGTTAATTAATCGGCACAACCATGTTTTATCAACATTTCGCTAGTTGGCAGTGTTTCAATGCCAAGCCCTGAACATAATTATAGCTATATACCTATGGCTTAATATTACAATTTCAATTTTCAAATTTATTAAGGCTGGCCCCTTGAGATGATCCATCTGGTTTTCAGTGTATGAAGTTGTATGTTTAAAGTTGTCAAAGTTATTCTGACTCTTCAGTAAAAGTGGATAAGCAAGTATTACATACACTGTCACAAGAGTGAGTACACCCCTCACTCTTCTACAGATTTGTAATTATATCTTGTCATGGGACAACATTAAAGAAATGTCCCTTTGACACAATGAACGTTACCCAGCCAGGAGGAAGGCTCTTGCAGTCGAAACGTCTGTCTGTCTGTCCCTGCAATGTTTGAATAAAAAGAAAAGAAAAAGAAAGAAGAGTGCGGTCCATTTCCTAATCACTCAAATAATTTGAAATACAGCCATTAATGTCTCAAAATGGGCCTCACTTTTGTGACATACTGTACATGTTCATGTTCACTTTTGTAGCCAGGCTACGCTCTCCTAGTGACGCAACACGCGTGGCCTGCTTCTTGTCAGGCCAGGAGCAATACAAATATAATTTCTGAGCTCCTGAGAAATTGGGAACACCATCCAATATTTCGGGAAGCAACCAACTTTGAGCAGCTCCAATGCTCCTGGGTAGAGGCGTGTTCAAGGCAGTGACATAGTTTAAGCAGAGACGTTCTAGTGGGACTATAAGAAAATGTTTGGTTTAAACTTCGGCACAGTCTTTTCTGGCCTCGACCAGTAGCAAAATGAGGCGGGTTAACCAGGTCGTTTGAGAAACATTATTTGTTATCTTCTTGGTCAGACCAACATCTCTGTACGAGATTTGATGATAAGGTAGGAAAGTATTTCTGTTGCATAGCAGCATTGTAACTGAGCTTCTATCCATCCGTGTGGTTGCCAGGTGTTGTAGCATAACATCATTGTAAATGAGCTTCCATCCACCTGTGTGGTTGCCAGGTGCTGTAGCATAGCACCATTGTGACTGAGTTTCTAGCCATCCGTGTGGTTGCCAGGTGTTGTAGCATAACAGCATTGTAAATGAGCTTCCATCCATCATTGTGGTTGCCAGGTGCTGTAGCATAGCAGCATTGTGACTGAGCTTCTATCCATCTGTGTGGTTGCCAGGTGTTGTAGCATAACAGCATTGTAAATGAGCTTCCATCCATCTGTGTGGTTGCCAGGTGCTGTTGCATAGCAGCATTGTAACTGAGCTTCTATCCA
>NC_085874.1:41701870-41714370 GCF_034702125.1 Engraulis encrasicolus | reverse complement strand
TGCACCTGGACAACGGCCCCCACAGGGAGACCTCCTCCAACCCACGAGTCAGGAAGTCCCGCTCATGGTTAGTGTCTCTCTGTGTGTGTGTGTGCATGTGTTTGTGTGTGTGTGTGTGTGTGTGTGTGTGTGTGTGTGTGTGTGTGTGTGTGTGTGTGTGTGTGTGTGTGTGTGTGTGTGTGCACGTGTGTGTGTGTGTGTGTGTGTGTGTGTGTGTGTGTGTGTGTGCTGTCTGTGCATGTGTGTGTGTGTGTGTGTATGCTGTCTGTGCTTGTGTGTGTGTGTGTGTGTGTGTGTGTGTGCGTGCGTGTGTGTGTGTGTATGTGTATGTGCGTATGTGTGTGTGTGTGTGCGCGCACGCTGCCTGTGTGTGTATGAAACTTTGAACAGTTTTATTGATTTCGGTTGGAACTCAATTGTACATGGAACTGAAAGCGGTGATGATTCTGCTGACTCCGTGGTCATCTTGAAAGTGATTAGTCTTGAAAGCGTGTGGCCTCCGAAGGATAATCAGTTCATGTACTTTATAGAGCATTAGCATAGGCCCTCAAGATTTGGTAAAAATCTGTTGCCCCATTCAAAATGATTTGCACACACAAAAAACTGTGATGGGTCATTTGTCAAGCCTTCCTCGCCCGTCTCTCTCGCCACTCATTTCCTGTGGCCTCTCTAACGGCCCTGTCACACATAAAGGTACAAAACCCCTAAAAAATATATTTTTTTTTAAACTGTAATGGACCCACACGGCCCCATTTACAAATGGAACTTGGTTGAACCACATACGGCTAGCCTGGTAAACCAGCGCCACCCGCTGGACGCCAACATTTTCAGCTGCGAGTGGGTCTGGCCTCGGATCTGAGAACGTTTTGAACACTGTGCACTGAGTCTGGCAAAACCAATCACAACGCAGAATCAAAGCGGGCGGGGTTTTGAGGGAGTGACGACGAATCTCACAACAGCGTTGGGAAAGCAAATCAACGGCAAAGATCGCCGATTGGTCAGAGCACCGGCACGGTTTGAAAAAACAACAGGTTGTTCTCATCAACAATCTTCGGAAGTATCGTTCATCGGGGCCAGACTAAATTACTCCGGTCTCACATTTAGGCTGGTTTATCAGGCTAGCCTGCGGCAACTTCAGTAGGCGGAAGCATAATGAAATGAAACGACTGCGTATAATTTTAAGGAGTCTAGCACTTTAGTCTGTCCCCTCAGGCTCTGTCTCAGTATCCGTTGCTCCTTCCTTGAACTCCCTGTTACATTACTAGGGCTCAGGTGTTGGGGTAAAGCCCGTATTGATGCATGATGCCTTTTTTTTGCCCCAAGGCTAGATTCCTCAGTATTCCTCAGTACCATAGTTGCCTCCCGTGAGACCCTCCACCTACTATAGACCCTCCACTACCACCGTTAAAAATAATGCATTTAACACATTGTGTCCTGGAAACACATATACAGGTTTTTCAGGATTTTGAGATTTTAGCTGTTCTATTAATTTTGTGGGTATGTTAGAGCTGAATGAACACATGACAATGCAAGGGGAGGGTCTTGGCTTTTAAATGTCTCATTTCATGCTTGTATGTGCTTCAGAGACTGAGATATTTAGGATTTAATAGGAAGAGGGCTCCCTTTCCCAAAAAGGGCTTAGGACAAAATGAGTTAAAATATGTCCCAGTTCAGAACATATCATCACTGACTGGCAGAAACCTTGTATCTCCACTTTTTGTTATTTCTTCCATTTTTTTCCCCAAAACTACAATTTCCAGAGGAAAAAAACACAATTAAAAGTAGGTTTTAAATCTGTTATAAAACTCAAATAGACACGGAAGCTGAACAATTACTGGTGTGTGTGTGTGTGTGTGTGTGTGTGTGTGTGTGTGTGTGTGTGTGTGTGTGTGTGTGTGTGTGTGTGTGTGTGTGTGTGTGTGTGTGTGTGTGTGTGATTGTTTCTGAACAATTGGGATATGAGGTTTCTGCCAGACATCGACATTGTAGAGGATGTACAGTTGGCATCTCCAGATATTCAGTTTATTCAATAATTTTTTTCTTTATCTATTCTATTCCTGCCAACCTGCTGTGGCCCGCCCCACAGCATCCCCTCGTGCCCCCCCAGGGGTCCCCGACCCCACTTTGAAAACCACTGACCTAACTAGCAGCATCCGACATGAGTAGCAGAGCACTGTCATAATCTGATGGAATGAGGATGCCGCAGATTGGATTAGACCAGGATTAGCTTCAAAGGTGTCCAAGGGGTCGACAGAGCTGGGATTAATAGCATAAGGTTAGCGTAGCTGCGTAGGCCAATGCAGCTTTTGGTCATCGAGCTAACGGCTAATCCCTCCCTGCCCAACACTAACTGGATGGAGCTCCATAGCAGATAAAGGCAAGGCAAGGCAAGGCAAGTTTATTTGTATAGCGCATTTCCTACACAGGTGCAACTCAATGTGCTTCACAAAATGAACAAATGCAAAAAGAAAGAAAACAGGGAAGAAAGAAGGAAATAAATTAGACAAAGAACATTTAAAACATTAAGATAAAACATAAGGTAAAATGATAATAATAATAATAATAAAATAAAATAAAAAAGCCCGGGATATGCTTGCTGCGTGCTAATGGGTCTCCTGGAATTCAAATGTGGTCCCCTGAAATGTCTAGAAGTGAATAAATAATTTGTGTGACAGGACAGTGAAGATATGTAAGGAAGCGGACGGGGGAGAGCGTGAAGAGGAAGGGTCGGCAGAGGACCAGGGCCGGAATCGAACCCGGGTCGCCGGCGTAGTGACCTAGTGCCCTACCGTGTAGTCAACGACACGGCCAGGATAAACTAGCTTGACGTTAGTGTGACGGAGGTCATCTTGCACCTGTTCACCCCCCCCGGGGATCGAACGTGCGATCTCGTCAACTACAACGGTTTGGCAATGGGAGACACAGTACGATACCGCTGGGCCAAGAGACTAGTCTCTCGGCCCAACGGCACGAGACTGTATGAAGCTATCGGAGGGAGGTTTTACCAACGTTCCGGGCCAACTCTGTGCTAGTTAGCCTCCGTTACACTCTCCCCCTTAAACCTCACTCCCATCCCGGGTCAGCGGCACCACTGTGACGGAGGTCATCTTGCACCTGTTCACCCCCCTCGGGGATCGAACGTGCGATCTCGTCAACTACAACGGTTCGGCAATGGGAGACTCAGTACGATACCGCTGGGCCAAGAGACTAGTCTCTCGGCCCAACGGCACCAGACTGTATGAAGCTATCGGAGGGAGGTTTTACCAACGTTCCACGCCAACTCTGTGCTAGTTAGCCTCCGTTACATTAGGGCTGTAACGATATTGTATCGAACCGAGAAATCGTGATACACAGTCACGATCCTGTATCGTGATACAAGGAGGCAGTATCGTGGTCAGTGTTGGGAATAACGGCGTTTAAATAAACGGCGTTACTAACGCCGTTACATTTTTCAGTAACGGATAATCTAACTAATTATTCTTACTGTCAGTATAACGCCGTTACAATTTCATACACTCCGTTACTGCACGTTACTGTTTTAGGGTAGCCTATGCGTCGTCACCGTGCGTTCTATTAGGCCTACCAAAACCTCTCCATACGGTCATATGGCCACGTTCGCCGCTGCCATTCACCCAGTAGAAGTCAGAAAGAGGGACAGAATGAGTGTGTGTGTGCTGCTTGGTGAACAGTGTTTGTCTGATCCCAGGATTATTGCGTTTGCGTCCGGATAGGTGGCCACCCGCATCACCGGGGGCTGAATGGAGGGAGCGCAAGCTAACATTACCAGACCCACTTCTCTCACCCCTAATTCCTCCACCAATACCTGTATGGACACTACGACTGCATTCGCCACCACCACCGACTCACTTGAGATAGGATAAAGTCACCGAGTGAGTTTAAATGTGTGTGTGTGTGTGTGCTTAGAGAACATCCTTGCTTCGCATGTCGGCATCACTGCTTTCGGAAGTTTCGCCGCGGTAAACAAAGAGTGCTCGTCCGATCATTATCCTCCTCGTGAGATAAAAACGGTCCTTCAGAGTCAGAATAGGTAAATAACATGCTCAGAACTTCATCATGATTCAACTTCTCACTAACCACGATGAAATAGCTCGCTGATAGTTCGCTGATAACAACACAAACTCAACTCGCACGCTTCGAGACAAAGACGCAAAGTGGCTACTTCCGCATTTTGTGGTTGCGTCACAGGTCGCGTCTTTTACTGCTTCACGACTCTGTGAACTACAAAATGACGTAATCGTAGTCTTGTTTGAAAGGGTAGCATTTAGTAATAATTAAAATGTACTACATTTAGTAGTAATTTAAAGTTGGATTTAACATGCACATTTTCAGTTGAATTTAAATAAGCCTATTAAAATGTGTTATTTTCTTTTATAAAAAAAATATATATATATTTTGTCCATGGCTTTGGTTTATTATGTTGCAATAAATTGTTGTTTGTAACGTCACCTGTCTTTACCGTCCTTCTCTATGTTGTTTATGAAACATGGTCGGGGGGCGAGTAACAATAGTTACTTTTACTGGTAACTAGTTACTTTGATACCGGAGTAACCCAGGAAGTAACTCAGTTACTTTTTTGGAGAAGTAACTAGTAACTAGTTACTTTTTCAAAGTAACTTGCCCAACACTGATCGTGGTACGCCCTTTTAAAGTTTTGTTACCCATCAGTCAAGAAAACAATCACATGACATGAAGTGATAGTGCTTTCAAGCTTCAAATCATCATCACTATTACATTTAAACTTTTTCAAATTATTGGAAACCTCTTGTAACCTATTCAACCTACAAACTATCATAGTTTTTATTCATAATTTTATTTTATACTGTTGGCAACTGGGAAATCGTGGGGTGTATCGAACCGTAGGTCAAAGATCGTGATACGAACCGAATCGTGAGTTGAGTGTATCGTTACAGCCCTAGTTGACGTGTATCCAATATCGGCTGCTTTTGGTACATGGGTTCACCGTGTTTATAAACACGATGTTGTGAGGAAGGACAAGACACTGGCAGCCGATCATGTGAGCTAATTTTTCGACCGCCAGCGGTTTCCAACAATTAGAGGTCGAGTTTTGCGCAGCTAGTGTCACACAGCTAGAAAGAATTTTTTTTAAGAACCCATGTATAATCCAGTTTCCTATTTGTTGTTGTTTTCCTGTGTCCTCAGGTGCCAGACTCCGCCCGCCATGTCCTCCTCCGGCTCCACCCACTCTCTGGCCTCCTCCTCAGGGTCCCACAGCCTGCCGCATCCTCCCAGCGCCACGGCAACCAAAGTCCACCAATGAGGGCAGAGCAGAGGAACCTTCGTCTCTCTCCTCTTCTGTGCATCCTTGATAGAACCAGGAGGGGAGTAGAGTACCATAGATCGCAAATGAATGACCTTTAGGCTTTTAGACTCTCAAAAGGAACACATCCTTGTGCTGTGTCACGGTGTCAGATTCCCTCTGGAACCCTCAATAGGACATTGCCTCGCTGTCATGATTCTATTTAAAATACTCTTATCCTCCCCCATACACACACACACACACAGACACACACACACACATGCACACGGACACACACACACACACGCATGTACACACACACACGCACACACGCACACACGCACACACACACACACACACGCACACACGCACACACGCACACACACACACACACACAATCTCTCTGTTTTGCTTTGCTCTCCTCTCACATCTCAGGTCCTCTCAGATGGTCTTGAGATGACTTCAACAGTCAGCGGAAGCTTTTTTTTAAATCATGCATCCACTCTCACTAGCAGTCGTATCCTTTACTCCTAACAAATGAATGATGTTTACTGTACTGCAACCAGTGGTAACCAAAGTCCTGAATACGGATGCACCAACACCAGGTATCTACTTGTGCATAGAACCTTTTTCTCTCTCTGTTGCTCAGCCCGAGGCTAGATGGCGAGGTCAAGTAATGGATTATGGGAAGGCCTACCAAAGCCCGCTTCACAACCAAGAACCTGGAGGAGCGTTGAACGTCAAACTCTAGCTTTTATCAATGTCAAGTCAAGTCAACTTTTATTGTCAGTTTCTTCATTATGCACAGGTCATACAAGGAAATTGCAAATTACGTTTCTCTCTCTCTATACCATGAAGGACATAGACATGGACACAGGACTGACATTTGCAGACAATGTAAACTGAACTGTTTTCCCCTACGGATGAAGAATGTGGCACTGGTGGTATGAAGACACTGGATGACTACACGTAAAGGCATTACTGTATGACGGCTCCAATGGGAAATGAAGAGTCCTCGTTGCAGTGCCAGTGGCGACTGTATAAGGGAGTGTTACGCTAATTGTTACGAGGAGACTTGGAGTCCCTTTGGAGCGACTTTTTAGACACTGTACCGTATGAGTGACTTTCAAGGCATTACTGTTTGTTGGCTTATGGCCTTGAACTATGGTCTGGCTGTAGCCCGCGTCTGCAGCTGGTATATCCTCTGAATTGTACAGAATGGACCAAGAGGAGTGGAGGAGGAGGAGGAGGAGGAGGAGGAGGAGGAGGATTTTTGGTATTGCGGATGCAAAAAAAAAAAAAACCCAGAACGCATTCATCTCCTCAGTCTTCTCTTCTCTTCTCTCTTTCTTTTTTGTGTCTGTCTCTATCTGTCCAACATTCTCTCTCAGTCTCTCTCTAGCTCTCTCTCTATCAGTCTTTCTCTCTGCATGTCTTCTGTGTCTATGTGAATCTGGTCTAAACTGGTTTCGTGAGTAGCTGGTTTGTCCTATTGGCAAGCGGTGTGTTATAAATGGACTTGGGGCCTATACCTTTAAACTGTTTGCTGAATGACAACTACTGTATTGACAGGAAGTGGATTTGGCATAGGAGACGTTTACTAAAACAAACCATCAGAGTTGTAAGAAGTCGACGTAGAAGTAGAAGTACTGTTCCGAAAGTTAATTACGCTGGTAGTATGATATTATTGATTTGAAACTATGTAATATCAAACTACTTGTGTTGCAATTACATGCGTGACAGTAGCCTACTACTTCTACTTTCTATCTCTGCAGTGTGTTCAGACCAAAGTCGACCAAAGCAAAGCAGTAATCGGTTCATTGTCATGCTGTTTAGTGCATTTAAGAAAAAAAGACACATACGATCAGCGTGGGTATGCGCTCAAACTTTACTGAAGAACTCCCCATCTGAGTACATGGTCTCTTAGGATGTAGATAGTCCTACTGCCTAGTAGTGCATCATGGGTAATGTAGTTTATTAAAGCAACACATGACAACACAGTCATTGAAGAAGCTTTGCATTTTGAATTAGCTTTATCACTTATGACATGGCATTTGAAATTTGTGCATTCTGTATGTGTGCTGACCAACGAAAGTAAGACAATATTGTGTACATTTTCATTAATCATCAATGAACCTCATCATTAGGGGCGTAGCCATTTTGGGGCCCTATGGGGCCCTCCAAAGTCATTCTTTAAGCACGTCACCAATTAGAATGGAAGGAGTGAGGGTGCTATTTTCGTGTTTTGTGTCATATGTATCTTTGAATACTTTGCATAAGTGAGTAATTGTGATCAGGCCTACATTCTGTGTGTTTTTCGCAACTGCTGTGAGTTGGAGGGCCCCTTTGAAGGGCAGATTTGGTTGGGGACTTGCCTAATGGTGAGTCTGCCTCTGCTCGTCATTGCTTGTTCACTGTAGAGTTAACTGGACTTGAGCCCTTTTTTGCCCTAGATTAGTGTTTCTGAGCGGGGGCATTGGGGAGACCTCTGGGGGCATTAAAAAGGAAACAGCTGAAAGGGTGGGCACTCAGTTGCAAATGAGGGGCGTTGGTCTAGTTTCTTTTTTTTTATTACAAATTGGGGCATCGGCAAGCTTATGATGAGGTTAATAATAATAATACATAGGTTTTGTATAGCGCTTTTCTAGACACTCAAGGGGACGTTTGTTTAAAAAAAAAAGGTTGAAAACCACGGTCTACCACTGTGGACACAGTGCCCAAATGACTTCTCTGATTTTCATTGTTAGCCAAATTCACAAAGTGTCCACAGAGACACAGTAACTTTTACTGCTGTAGTTGCTTTTGGTCTGAGCGCACTGCGACAATGACATGCCTTTCCTCAGCGTAACTCAACAGCCATAAGAATGGAAGATCTTTAAACTGAATGCCCCCGTGTTCTGTAAGTATTGTAAATATTGGAAATGTTTTCTTGTCTTTTTTTGTTATGAGATTATTGACATTGTATTATATTCAAATGTGTTAAAAAATATGATAAGCAGCATAAAAGGTTGCAATTGGAAACAAAGATCTGACTTACTTGTGTCATGGAGTTGTACGAATTCAGCATCACACTTAAGCCGGGCATACACTGTGCGATATTTTCAGTTGTGGGTATTAAGCTCCTGCTCACACTGCACAAGGAAATTTCGCGATTTAAAAGTTCATATCTGGGGGCGCTGTGGCGCAGCGCGCTAAGCCCGCCACATTTGGGCTTGCATGCCCACCCACGGGGACCCCGGTTCGAGTCCGTCCGGGGTCATTTCCCGATCCTCCCCTGTCTCTCTGTCCCATTCGCTTCCTGTCACCATCTTCGACTGTCCTGTCAAATAAAGGCATAAAAGCGTCATATCTTACGACTCACGTCCTCACACTATACGAGCCGACAGTCGGATACTTCCACTGTGCGAGGTGGCAGGCATGTTTCCCCGGTCTGCAAAGGAGGGAACATGCGCACCTGAGGTGGAGATGAGGTCGCGCACAACAGCGAATCGCACAGCCCTATTAATTTGTGCATGTGAAGAGTCAAATCGGGTTGTCGCACTGCTTTAACTGTGCGATTTTTTGCACGAGCCACGACCAGGATTTCAAACAGTTTTGATTTTCTTACGACCCTTCGATTGCACGATTGTGAGGCAAAATTGCTTGTCGTTACCCCATGTACACTGCACGATGCGAGACTCACCTGCGAATGAGCAAGAAATCGTCCGGACACCCAAAGAGTCGTGCGAGTGCCAAATCTAGGCAAAATCGGGGCAAAAGTCGCACAGTGTAAGCCCAGCTTTAGCTGACGCAGATCTCGGGCCAATCGGAAATGGACTGCATTCATGTAGCACCTTTCCACTCCCTCAAGCACGCAAAGTGCTTTACATGTATGCCTCACATTCACCCATTCACACTCACATTCACACACCGGTGGCAGTGGCTTCCACACAGAGTATCACCCTGCCACCAGGAGTGATTGGGCTTAAGTCTCTTGCTCAAGGACACATCGAAGGGGTCAGGCAGAGCAGGGGCTCGAACCTGCAACCTTCCGGCTGCCTAACAGGCTCCTCTACCACCTACGCCAGGGCCAGCGCCAGGGCCAGCGCCACCATCGGCCCAATGGGAAGTTAGGTGCCAATTTTTTGTACATTAGTATTTTCCACCACCATCAATTTCTAAGTAGGCCTACAGTATTGTATTGATCATAACAGGGAAAATTACACTTTTCGTACATACAAAGGTGCAGCTTCTCTGAGTCTGCCATTTTTTATCTTTAGCTGAAAAGTGTACTGTACTTTGGCTAGAACAGTAAACATTAGTTAATTACGAAGAAAATATTAATGAAAGGATCACAGGAATGTGTAGCATAGTGGCAATGCCTACTGTGGCCACAATCCTACATACTGTCCCTGTGTAGACTCTTACTGCAGATGGGGTCGCAGGCGGTCCTATTCACTATTTGCAGAAAATACTCAACTACATCATAACAACATTGCTATGACAGTGCCGAGAGCCTTAAGTAACAGATTAAGACATAGCCACATTATAATTTTGGTGACAGTAAGGTTATAACAGGCTCTGCGCCAAGGGGTTAAAGGTGCACTGTGTAAGATTGTAGCCAGAGTAGGTATTAGATAGCCTCGCGCGCCATCCTACGTACTTCCGCCAAGACACGTGGCTCCGCACTACGTCTGGTACTGTGGAGCGATGTTGACCGGTAGGATTTTCACCAATGTTCTGACAAATGGTCCTACATTGTAATTTTATCCTACGGTAGGATGTTCTGTCAGACATGTCTGTTAAACGCTCCTACAGTACATCGCCATAGATGGACGTCAGACATGTTTGTTCAACAACTTATAAGTTAAAACCTGATTTTTCCGAAAATGTCCTTCCTGCTTCCTGCAATCGCGTCAGATCAAACAAAGTCCAGACCATGAATACGAAATGCAAATGGTAGTATTATGGGATGGTCTGGACCAGGCTAGGTATTAGAACCATGCTCATTTAAACTGTGCAGTCTCTTGCCAAATATGGTCTTTTCATGAATATTTACTAAGCGATAAATTAGTATTTACTTGTATAACCAAAGTACAGTAAGCTTTGTTTGAAATCCAAAATGGCGGGCATGGTCATGGAGATCCACCTTTTCATGTATGAAAAGTGCAATTTTTACGGTCATAATAAATACTTAGAATATAATGATGGTGGTAAGTATTCATAACAAAGGTAAACTATTAATGTTTGTCCACTAATATTGCTAGATATCCATTTCTAGGTTAAGACTATGGGGAGTGGGGGGGGTTGCGAAAATATTCTGAAGTCCAAAAGGGGGTATCATATCCGCTGAAAAAGTCTGTGAACCACTGCACTAGAAGGTAGAGATGGCATCCGTGCCTTTGTCTGCCTTTGGGAAGTTTCGCTCGGTGCGTAATTCCAAAACAATGATGCAGTGGGAAGAAAAAGGAGTCACACACAGGAGCTGGACGCTATCAGAGAAACTTGTTGTTTTGGCTTCTCTTTATTTTCGGCTTTCAATCCAGTTTCACTGATAGCATCCAGCTCCTGTGTGCTACTCCTTTATCTTGAAAGCTGAAAGAAAAGTCTGCGACACCAAGCTCCCGTTGCTCTTTTTTAATGTGACGTTTCGGGCAGCATGCCCTCCATCAGACATGACGTGCTGCCCGAAACGTCACATTTAAAAAGAGCAACGGGAGCTTGGTGTCGCAGACTTTTCTTTCAGTTTTCATGGTATTTTTGCTGGTCCTGCACCCAATCTTTTTGAGACGGATGTGCGTATTTCTCTCTTTTTGACTAGCATCCAGCTCCTGTGTGCCACTCCTTTATCTTCCCAACCACTGCACTAGCGAACAGCCTTCCTTGTTGTGTCACAGCTTTTTGTCACTGTCACTGGCTATATTATGGCAAGCAGCACAGTGGTCTAGTCTACAAACCCCAACTCCGATGAAGTTGGGACGTTTGGTAAACAGTGAATAAAATCAAAATGCTATCATTTTCAAAACACTCAATCTATTCATTAGATGGAGAATAGTGAAAAGACAACATATTTAGTGTTAAAACCGAGAAAAAATATTGTTTTGGGGGACATATGTACTCATTTCTAATTTGAGAAATCCAACACGTCTCAAAAGAGTTGGGACGGGGACAATAAATGGCAGCAAATGTCGAGGAAGACTAAAAACAAAACAAAAGACAACACTTAACAGTTAAATACATTAACCGATGAGATGATTTTATATAAAAAACAGTGTTAATTCCTATCTTGGACATGATTTCACCAGCTTAAATGGTGGGTGTATCCCTTGTCATGTTTTGCAATGTTTTCCTTTCTGTAGTGCTTACAGTGTGACAGGTCTTGACCAAAAACCCACCATTTTATCACATGCTGGTCCTTATGATGGAGCCAAACTGTTAAAACATAGTAGAGGATGCAATTTGACCTTACTATGTGGCAGTGATCGAAGATCTCCCTTCAAAATATAATGCTTTTCATGCTGTTTAAAACCCATCTATACCATTCAGCACTGTATTTAACTCTACAGATGAGTGAGAACATCTTAACCAATGCACTACTGCATCCGCATGCCATCATGGAGGCTGACTTTTGAAGATAGCACTAACACAAGTTGGATGGTCCATTTTCACTGTAGCACAGGATGTGCAATGCTCTATTATTGTCAAAAAGAATGGACTTCTACAACTTCTGCTGACTTCTGTAAGCAAAGGACAGTTTCCCATGTCTTCTGGGTCTATTTCAAGTGAGCTGAGGTGCTTAGGAGAATGTTAAACCCCTGTGTCATTTTCATGCATTAAGCATTCTTAATATGGTCAATTTTCAATAGCTCTAGCACTCCAGGAATTAGAGTGACACTACAGCCAATATATATTTCATGATGTCATGAACCTATACAATGATTTTATTAACAAAAATATGTCTTATATACACTCAATCGTGGTACATCAAAGGGAATTCAAAAATGTATGTAATAACTATGGTAATTATTCCCTTTGCATCTTTAATTCTGAGTGACTCAGCCTCTCTGTGATGATCTTATACCTGGACACCTATATTGTCCGTCAGTACAATTCATTTTGAAATGTTCTTCTTTGTTGTTTTATCTTATTTGGATGTTTACTAAATTTCACTGATCCCCGTCCCAACTCATTTGAGACGTGTTGGATTTATCAAATTAGAAATGAGTACATATGTCCCCCAAAA
>NC_085874.1:41689370-41696870 GCF_034702125.1 Engraulis encrasicolus | reverse complement strand
TGATATTGTTCAATTCTGTTAGTGATTTTTGTATTTTAAGTCAATTGAAATGATGATGCCAGTCCTTGGGACAGGCGTTTTTACAGGGTGTGGACAGGTTTATAGCCATGAAAAGTAATAAAATTACACTTAAATATTTCAAACAACTGTGTATTTGTGTGACAGACCCCTTGGCCATTACCTGGGTTCATTTTGTTTGTGAAAATTTAGTTGATTTTCAACAGAATTAATATTTTACTGCAGGGACATGTTTTTGCCAAACTTTCAAGAATCAGTGCTAAATATGGAGAAGCTGGAAAACAAAGGAGAAGGTTTCCACTGTAGAGTAGTACATAATGCTGAGCATTGCAGCTGCCATGATAATGATGCTTATTCCTGTACTTCAATAACATTTCACTCTGCTCTCTCTCTCTCTCTCTCTCTCTCTCTCTCTCTCTCTCTCTCTCTCTCTCTCTCTCTCCACTCAGCAGCCCATTTAGTCAATGTAACATGATCTTAATGATGAGTATGAAGACAAGGATGTAGGCTAGAGGATGAGGATGATGATGATGATGATGATGATGGGCTACTTTGCTTTCTCCATACTGCCAGAACTATTGCTGTTCCTGCTGTGAATGGACCCCGATCTATAGTCTCCGTCTCCACCCTGGTCTATAACGAAAACTGGCCAGATCAGTCACACTGCTGCTTAAAGGGCACTTAAAGGGCACTTCAACTACACTGCAACTCCTTGGGGACATAAGAGTAGAGAGTAGAGTATCATTTATTGATCCCAGGGGGAAATTAAGGTGTCCAGTAGCATACATACATACATACATAAATACAGAAGACATAACACACTAGACATTACGCACATCCTTACACATATATTAACCATGTATAGCTCACTCTTACATACATACAGCCCACTCACTCACTTTCTCTCTCTCTCTCTCTCTCTCTCTCTCTCTCTCTCTCTCTCTCTCTCTCTCTCTCGCTCTCTCTCTCTCTCTCTCACACACACACTCACACACACACACACACACACACACACACACACACACACACACACACACACACACACACACACACACACACACACGGTATGCAGACCCTGGACAATCGTTTTTCACTGTTCAGTTTTAGGATGTGGAGCCCTAAATAGAGCAGCACAGCTCACTGCTGAGTTGAGTTGCACTGGTTACCGATCGCCGCCCGGATCAAGCACAAGGCATTGACCCTTGCCTACAAAACCATCACAGGAACGGCCCCAGCTAACGCCTTATGTTACTGGAAGAGAACTGCGCTCATCCAGCACAAGCCGTCTGGCTCTGCCATCCAGCCGCTCTAGGTACTCCCAGTCAAGATTGTTCTCCGTTGTGGTACCCAAGTGGTGGAACAGTCTCCCAGAGGCAGCAAGACTGAGCACATCTCTTGCAGCTTTCAAGAAACAACTAAAGACATTCCTCTTTCGAGAGAATCTACTAGACTAATGCTTGAACTGGCCTTGCCCCAGGGCAGACTCCTGACATGATGTTTAGTTTAGTTTAGTTTAGTTTGTGAGTGTGTGTTTGTGTACTCGTTATTTACTCTTTATATTTAAAAAAAAACAAAACAAAAAAACAACTAACCCCTCTTTGCAACTGCACTTGTTGTTCTGTATATCTCCTGTGCACTTTGTATTTGCTTGTGATGTTGGCTTGATTATGTCCTCTTTTGAAAGTCGCTTTGGTTATAAAGCGTCTGCCAAATGCAATGTAATGTAATGTAATGTAATGCTGCATGGTGCTGCTGAACAAAGTCTTCCCCAGAATCCTTACATTCTGCATCTGCTGTTCAGCCTGAAATAGGAGTCTAAAATATGTGTCAAGAATAGTTCAGATAGGCCATTCTGTTTCAATTAGCTACGGCTTTGATTGGCAGGCTTCACTATAACTAGATTATTTTAGTTGTTCCTCTAATGGTGGTGTTATTTCCAAAGGATTGATGACTGAAGAAAATGGGGAAATCGATATGTATTAAAGAGGCCATGCCCATTTTTTTTTTAAACCTTCTTTAAAGTCAAAGAAGGCTTTACTAGAATTGCAGAGAAGCGCGTCTTGGTGGGTAGAAAACACTGCTTTGCACCTCTTGTCCAGAGTGATATTAGGACTATTATTACTGTGCATGTGTGTGTGTGTGTGTGTGTGTGTGTGTGTGTGTGTGTGTGTGTGTGTGTGTGTGTGTGTGTGTGTGTGTGTGTGTGTGTGTGTGTGCACGCGCACTTGTGCACTTTCTCACATGTACGGCAGCCTCCAGAGCTGGTGTGTGAATGTGGGAATGTGTATGTGTGTATGTGTATTTTCAAAGCGATATGAGTAAACTTTATAGTTGTGATGCTGCGTTAATACATGTTGGAGTGTATGTATTGTATTGTATTGTATTGTATTGTATTGTATTGTATTGTATTGTATTGTATTGTTTTGTATGTTTTAACTTTTGTATACCACCATAAATGTATACCACTAATTAATGTTAGATAAATGAACACGGACATGTCGCACATGAGTAACTAAGAAGAGCCACCAAAAGCAATCACTCCATCTTTTCAACACAGCGCTATGGCATTGTGACATCACGGCCTCTCTCACCGTCTCCATGGTAATCACCTGGCATTGTGACCTCACTGCCTCTCTCACCGTCTCCATGGTAATCACCTGGCATTGTGACATCACGGCCTCTCTCACCGTCTCTATGGTTATCACCTGACTGCACTGGTGTCGTAATGGGAGAAAGGTGGGCTATTTTGAGCAGAGCAGAGGAAGAAATAAGGAGCTGTGTCCAAGTAGCAGGATATTTTTAAATGTGGATATTTTTTCTGCTGTTTACATTAGTTTTGGCCTTCTTTTTCCACATAAGCAGATTTTTTGGTAACACTTTATTTTAGGGATACATCTATTAGCACTAATACATACAATGTTAATGCCTGCATAAGTAACTTGTGAGGCATGTAGGCTACTAAGCAAATGCTAAGGCCTACTAGGTCCTTACTAAGGTTAAATTGGTAATAAATCCCTTATTGTGCATGAACAACGCATTTGCAAATACATGCCTAGCAAATGTTTGATTTTGTTTTGTACATGCCTTAAAAGTTACTTATACAGGAACACTATGTATTAGTGCTAATAGATGTATCCCTAAAATAAAGTGTTACCGATTTTTTTATACCCACCCACATATCAAAAATCCTGCTTTAAAAATATCCCAGTCAGGGGGCTAAAATGCACCTGATACAATGGAGTTTTTATTTTATCCCCATGTTGCGTTTCCAGCTAAACAGGAGAAAAAAATACCCATATATAAAAAATATCCTGCTACGTGGAAACAGTTCCTTAACTGCTTCCCTGGCCGGGGTCTTGGTTAGTAGAGATAAATTGACCTGAGGATAGAAAAGGCAAGGAAGGGAAAGACAGGAGAAGGGGTCTGATTCTAGGTCTCTGCTTTCCTTGTGAAGAGGGCCATAAATTTGCGCGCGCGCACACACACACACACACACACACACACACACACACACACACACACACACACACACACACACACACACACACACACACACACACACACACACACACACACACACACACACACACACACACACAGTAATAATAGTCCTAAAATTACTCTGGACATGAAGTGCAAAGCAGTGTTTTCTACCCAAGCAACAAGATCACCCAAATGTCACATTCACTTTTCTGATAGCCAAAGCAGTAATCTAGTGTCATCATCTCTGTTAGAATGTGGAAATGGTATTTTCATCACTTTGATTTGACGCTTTAACTGACTCCACACATCCTTTCCTAACTATACGTGCTATGGGCCATGAAAAAGTTAAGTCATTATATAATTATAGAATATTCTCTCTATGCATACATACAGTGAAATACACTCTCTTTATTGTTTTGTTTTTGTTTATTGTTTGCTTTCTTGCGGTGGAATCAAGGTTGACTTGGGATCTAATCATTTCTTTTTCAGGTAAGGTCGATGGTGGAGTCTAAGGGCTGCAAGGCCTCATATGAAAGAGCATCAGGCGATTAACTGTGTCCCCCGGTTTGCCTGACTGTAGACTGTATAGTTTGGGACGGGGGGATGGGCAAGAGACTGAACGCCAAATGATGCTGCTGGAATGCCAAGTCAACCAGGAAGAGAAGCGGGAGTGGATGCAGTACTATTACACGTCTATGGTGGATACAACATAACACAGGAGTGGAACCATCGGGGGTTGCAGCAGCCACAGTTTCCACGGCAACCCATTTCCGTCTTCTCCTCTTTTCAACCAGGTCTTTTTTTTCCGCCACGTTGGCCCTTTTCATGCCTTTACAGACTTAATGAGTCATTTAGTTTAATTCACTCTTGTATTCCGGTGTGTCTTGACTGTGCCAGTACTATATGCCTGTGGAAGAAATTTAATTTATAATAGGTAGGCTACAACAGAAGGCACACAATAGCCTACTGTAGCCTAAGATTAGGTGTACAGGTCCTGGTCATATAATTAGAATATCATGAAAAAGTGAATTTATTAATGAAACCCCATTGAAAATGAATGGGGTTTTATTTCTGGGGTTTTTATTTCTGAGTTAGAACGCACCAGAACGTGGCATGGAAATCTACGGGGTATATTGAAGAGTGAAGTGTGGGTGAAGTGTGGGTATACACTCGCCTCCAAAAGAGTTGTCGCCTACCAATCTGTTTGGAATAACAGCTAATAAACTGACTTTCAATTAATCACTTGGCTTCAGAAGTCACTCATATGAACGCTACAACCCTCTCGAATGAAAATGAATGAACAAAAATAAAGTTCATGCACCAACGAAAGATTGACCCTTTAATGAACACAGACAGGGCAGATTTTGACAAGACAAAAGTTGTGTCGCCTATCGAACATAATGTGAAAATGAGCAGATAAGTCACTTCAAAACACTTCAAATACGCAGATCGGGTGTCATACTTAATCACTGATTCACTCACACCTCTCCAGAAAATCAACTTTGGCCTTAGGTGTATGTTTAGGGTCATTGTAATCCTGGAAAGCAACACAATGAAAATCAATGGAGTTCAATGAGAGGTGGTGACATATTTGCTATTCGTAGAGCAATACATTTTTAACTTCATGATGTAATCAATGATAAAAGCCCTCACACACCAGCAGCATGCATGCAGCTCCACATAAGAGCTGTATCCCTCCCATGTTTGACTTTAGGCACCATGTATTTTTTCCAAATTCTTCACCTTTTACACTAAAGAAGTCTCTCCCACTGTCCTGTCTCAAAAAAGCCAACCAAGAGTATGTCAAGCCTAATTCTGACAAAAATGAAGGCTAATGGGACTCATACTCTGAAGTCAAGATCCCAAGATCAACCATTTTAGAACTGATAGCATCAAAACTATATGGTGTTGGAGATGAAGAATATGAAAAAAGAGAAATGGTGCATAAAGTGAAACATGGTACAGATACAGTTCTTTTGAGGAGCTGCATGCATGCTGCAGGTGTTTGAGGGCTTTTATCATTGATTAAATCATGAAGTTAAATATGTATTGCTCTACGAATAGCGAATATGTCACCATCTCTCATTGAACTCCATTGATTTTCATTGTGTTGCTTTCCATGATTACAATGACCCTAAACATACACCTAAGGCTAAAGTTGATTTTCTGGAGAGGTGAGAGTGATTCAGTGATTAAGTATGACACCCAATCTGCGTATTTGAAGTGTTTTGAAGTGACTTATCTGCTCATTTTCACATTATGTTCGATAGGCGACAAAACTTTTGTCTTGTCAAAATCTGCCTGTCTGTGTTCAATAAAGGGTCAATCTTTCGTTGGTGCATGAAATTTATTTTTGTACATACATTTTCATTCGGGAGGGTTGTAGCTTTCATATGACTGACTTTTGAAGCCAAGTGATTAATTGAAAGTCAGGTTATTAGCTGTTATTCCAAACAGATGGATAGGCGACAACTCTTTTGGAGGCGAGTGTAGAACATTGACATGTTATGTGGAAAGTACGAAATTTCAACTGATTTGATGTGACCCGAATTTCTTTTTTTGATTTTATTACAATATCCTAATAATGTGAATTCCTCAAATCATGTTTTTTTTGGAGCTGGAAGGCCAAAATATGTAAAAATACACACACACTCCAGAAAAGTGGAGTGAGAGCAGCACATCAACAACGATAAATAAACATGTATGTCGTACATATATAGGTTTCCAATAAGACAAACCTACTGAGCTAGCTTCTTCATGCTAGCTAGCTACCTTGTTATAACCTCTGTTATAACCTTACTGTCACCAAAATTGTATTGACCACATCTCAATCTGTTAATCTACAGCTCTCTGTATTGCCATGTCCATGTTGTTATGATATAGTCGAGTCTTTTCAGCTAAAAAGGAACGGTCCTCGCGGGCAGGCTCATCTGCACTAAGAGGCTAGTGTGTGTGTGTGTGTGTGTGTGTGTGTGTGTGTGTGTGTGTGTGTGTGTGTGTGTGTGTGTGTGTGTGTGTGTGTGTGTGTGTGTGTGTGTGTGCATGCGTGAGAGAGAGAGAGAGAGAGAGAGAGAGAGAGAGAGAGAGAGAGAGAGAGAGAGAGAGAGAGAGAGAGAGAGAGAGAGAGAGAGAGAGAGATGCACGTCTGTCACCTGAAAAGTGTGATGTTGTATCATCTGTCACCTGTCCATGGCTCCATGTGTAATGTGTCACACCTCACCATTTGCCACCACTTCCTCTTCCTCTCCACCTCCATTTGCCACCATAGGCAGGTCATCAGGTGGAAAAATTAGGCCTTTCATCCTGCCAAGGTTCTCTCTGTGGATTACTGACCAGAAGGCCTATTGGAAGAGATTAAAATAAAACTTTAAAACCAAATTTATTTTCATTTTTGCAGGGTTACAGGCCCTGGAGCAGTGTGGGGATATGCCTGGCTCAAGGGCAGAGGCGATTCTAGGATCAGATGGGGCCCCAAGCAAAAATGCAAAGGAATGAACATATGAACCAAATTCGCCACTACTGTGGTAAAGTGTGGGCTGTTATTCACTATCTAGGGGCTTGGGGGCCCCAAGCGGCTGCCTGCCTTGCCTGGTGACAAGATGCGCCTCTGCTCAAGGGCACCTCAGCCAATGGAGGGAGGAAGGGGTTGGTAAGGGTGGGGATTGAACCAGCAACCCTCTGATAGACTGCCAACTCCTTCAAGGTGCACTGCGTAGAATGGTGGCCAGAGTAGGTATTGCAACTATGCTGCTTATAGAAACTGTGCTGCCTATTGCCAAATTCCATCTTTTCATGAATATTTACAAAGTAATAAACTAATATTTATTAGTATGATGAATGTACAGTACATTTTGCAGTTAAAAATGACTATTTCTGGAAATGCAAAATGCTGGACCAAGGAGAAGATCTCCCTTTTCATGAAAAGTGCCATATCCCCAGTCATATTGGATACTAAAAAGTTTGGGAAACCCAGGCCTATAGTAAGATCGGGCCTACCTT
>NC_085874.1:41679370-41684370 GCF_034702125.1 Engraulis encrasicolus | reverse complement strand
GTTCAGCCAATTTCAACATGCAGTTGTAATGCTCACACTACCCTGGACTTGTCAGTACCTGAGATTTTTTCTTCTTCTTCTTCAGCCTTTTCAGAGATCCTGGTAATTGTAATGGGGGCAGGTGTTTGTTTACATTTCAAAAAAACATCTTTGATTTATTCTCAATAACATCCAAAAGGTTATGCAACATCAGCAGACAACTAGCAAACAGTGATACCTACCTTTTGGGAAAATATTTTGATTAGGCCTGTGTTAAGAATTTTTTAAATGCAACAAAATCTGCCCCCATTAGAATAGCTCAGATCTCGGAAAGGGCTGAGCCAAAAAATGCAGACCCTGTAGGCCAGGGGTGTCAAACTTGGCCCACAGAGCTATTTTATGTAGTACGTAGTATAGTTGGCCCACGTACACAATTCATGAATTGCGTAACAAGACTAGAGCATGAAATTCGGGGTGTCACAGGAATATGGGTAGGCCCAGGCCAATGAAACGGCTCACATTGATATGCAACACAATATGTGCAGGCACGTTTGAACAACCATATATGATATGATAGGACAGAGTCTCTGTGAAATAAACTATGAGTTTGCATGCACGCACAATTTCAGTCCATTGTTTTGGTGTAAATATTGAGTTCGGTTTTGGCTAGGCCAACAACAGGCATGGGATCCAGTCACGATACAAAGGAGTTAAAAGTCTAAAAATGTCCATGTCAAGCTAGGCCTTTGGCGGAATAAGTAATATGTAGTTACCACCTTAATTTGGCTTTATAGGGCTGCAAGGAGGCTATAAAGTGGACTTTGAGTAGAGTAGCTTGACACACTTCTGGCACTGGCAGCTACATAAGTGATCATTGAAAGGCCTCTGTAACTAAGCCAGTTGCTGTGAGGCAACTGAGCAAGAATAGAAATGGCACACATTCAAATACATACCCATGTTTCCCACTTAAATGGAGCCAAAAATGGTTTGGACAAAGTAAACAAACTAACACATAATGAAGATTCCTAATAATCAGTGTTCACCTTCTTTATACCAGTCTTGGTATTGATGATAGGGTTGCCACCTGGACATTTCAAACTAGATCGACCTTTTTATTATCTATTTTGCTTGTATGCAAATGGCATCTTTCATTCACCATCCAGGACTCAGGGTTAAGTTGAGTGCACACACATACACATCATGTCATAGACCAGGGGTGGGGAACCTTTTTCATTCGAGGGGCCACTTCAAATTCATCCAAGGGCCGTAAAAGTCCTCAGAGGGCCGTACTATGAACACAAACCAGGGTTTCCCTCTGCACTTTAGGCCTATATTGAAGGCAGCCCACCTTCTCTAGGTCCCCTGAATATAACTTAATTGTATTGCAAATGTATTTTCTAAGATTCCATTACAAAATATGTCACATTTCATGTGAAGCTGCATAACATTAAAATTACATCGGGGGCCGGATAAAACGGCCTCAAGGGCTGCAAACGGCCCTCGAGACATTCCCACCCCTGCCATAGACTCTGGCTCGGGACTGAGGCATCTAAAGCATTAATGTAGTAGATAGATAGTCACGAAAGAGAGAGAGAGAGAGAGTCTACTTGTTTCTTGAAAGTTGAAAGAGATGTGTACATTCCCACATACATACTTGTGTGCACGGCAATCACATTTCTCAGGAACTGTACCGTACAGCATTAGTTTGAGCTCCTCATTTAATCACAACCCAGTGATGAATTTCACAGCAGTCAATAGGTTTACCCAGTCCAGGGGTTATGGCTGTGTCTGAGAGACTGTGTGTGTGTGTGTGTGTGTGTGTGTGTGTGTGTGTGTGTGTGTGTGTGTGTGTGTGTGTGTGTGTGTGTGTGTGTGTGTGTGTGTGTGTGTGTGTGTGTTGTTTACAAATTGTTTACAAATCCCAAGTGGAGTTTTGCTGTGTTCTTGAGAATAGAAGGCATGACAAAGTCTTAAAACAGTAAGATATGGTGAAGTATTGAAGGAACGACTCTCATATTGTGGGTACATTCGTAATGAGAGAGAGAGAGAGAGAGAGAGAGAGAGAGAGAGAGAGAGAGAGAGAGAGAGAGAGAGAGAGAGAGAGAGAGAGAGAGCGAGCCAGAGAGCGAGCGAGCGAGCGAGCTGTAGAGTGGACTGCACTCTCACTCGGCACAGCACCGCAGCTCTGCTCTGCTCGGCTCAGCTCGACTCCACAAGACAATCGCAGGCTGCGACCGGTGGTGGACCATGGGGAAGCACACACGCATTTCCCCGTCTCTCAGGAGTTTTCAGCGGTGACTGAAACCAAGCCAAGCTGAGGCATTCCCCCAAACCGCCCGGAGTCAGGACATGAACTAGAAAATCAGCAAACTGCCTGCCTGTCTGTCGAATATTATTCGAAAGTATTTCTTGTTCACTGGATGCTGGTTGTCTGCCTACGAACTGACTGTTACTTTGTTGCCTACCTGCGGAAATTTGTTCTGGTGAGTTGTTCCATCCTACCGACTTTGTCGACCCAGTGGACTATTTGATCGAGACAGAAAAGTAAGAATGTGTTTATTCGAAAGTGCTGATGTGGAGGACCCGTTCTGTCCTGTCTTTCGGCTGCCCGAGTGCACTTTCATTCAAGCATTCATTGGAAGAGCTCTAGCTACTAGGCAAAGAGGGAGTTAATATTTTACAATATGGCCGCGCTTTTATGTCTTGTTTCCTCAACTGAACGGGATAAAGTATTCCGAAGCGATATACGGTACGTTTTGGAGGTTGCACTGGCTGGCTGTATCCGCACTGAATCACAGTGCTATGGCGTAAACAAGTTTCCTCGCTCGTAACGTAAGTTTAGCTTTTTAGTCAGTAGCCTGCCAATGGTTCAAAGCGTCCTGTAGGCGACACTGGAGGTAACTTACGTGCCTCATTCAAATGTAGCCAACCACGATGTCCGGTGACTGGTTGAGACTGACCGACCCCAAAACAAATCGAATTGCTGTACGCTCTAGGCCCGTACGAAAATAGACCGTTTTGGTGAAAAACAATGCCTAACCAATGGTTTTATTCACGGCGGAATCTGCCTAGAACTATGTTTCTATGCCGTGCGATCGGCCACTGTCATTACTGTGTTAGAACTACTGAAAAGGAAAGTGAGCTATAACGTTAGTTGGGATGCGTTTTGTGTGTTTTGATGGACCAATGCATTAGTCTTCCTCCACATTTTGTTGACAATGTCTGTATTGTTGGCCTCAATGCTGTAAACTGTTATCATGAGTGCGGTGTTTTGGAACGTTGTGCCATCATTGGTTCGGTGCTATGCTCAGAATCAGAGATATACTTTCAGACACATGCCAAGAACGACCTAAATAGGGCTGCTCCTATGTTTTCTGCTTACAGAGAAAAAACATAGTTCTACAGTTGCATGACTAACCGGACCTGAGATAACTTGCCAGATGCTACCTTGCCTTTACGCACAGGCGCATGATGGCACGGTGTTAGGCCTAGCCTACTGTTCTTCTTTTGATTAGGGGTGCGTTACGCTGATCAAAAAGCAGGCCTACATTATGTGTAGATAAAGTGTAGGCTTTATCAGTGCCAAACATGTCTCTCTCTCTCTCTCTCTCTCTCTCTCTCTCTCTCTCTCTCTCTCTCTCTCTGTCTCTGTCTCTCTCTCTCTCTGTCTGTCTGTCTGTCTGTGCACGCTTCAGGAGAAAGCTCTTGGTGAGTGTGTTCCACTTCACTTATCACACCTTACTAGGCCGTGGCCACCGCTCCTGACATTCCTCCCTGCTGTTGAGGTAAAAGTACTTCTGATAAGGAGACGTGTGTGTGTGTGTGTGTGTGTGTGTGTGTGTGTGTGTGTGTGTGTGTGTGTGTGTGTGTGTGTGTGAGAGAGAGAGAGAGCGAGAGAGAGAGAGGGAGAATTTGGGGGTGGAATGAAACAGCCCGATGGTTAACTTTAACTTAAGGTGCTGTCTGCCCTTTTGGACTGAGCTCTGGGGACTTGGGGGTCTTTGATGTAGGAGCGTGTACTTGTCAGGGCAATGCTGGCTCTCTGGCTGTCTCCATGGCAAAAATAGCTTGTGTGTGTGCGTGTGTGTGTGTGTGTGTGTGTGTGTGTGTGTGTGTGTGTGTGTGTGTGTGTGTGTGTGTGTGTGTGTGTGTGTGTGTGTGTGTGTGTGTGTGTGTGTGTGCGCGCGCGTGTGTGTGTGTGCGCGAGCACACGTGTGTGTGTGTGTGTGTGTGTGTGTGCGCGCGTGTGTGTATGTGTGTGTTTGTGTTTGAGAGAGGGAGAGTGCCTTCCTGTGTGTGTGTGTGTGTGTGTGTGTGTGTGTGTGTGTGTGTGTGTGTGTGTGTGTGTGTGTGTGTGTGTGTGTGTGTGTGTGTGTGAGAGAGAGAGAGAGAAAATGGGCCCCTAAGCACGTTGGCTATTGTAGGGAAGTGTGTGAAAACATTGTATGGGGAGACACACAATAAGCACATGATTGATAGCTAGGCTTAGAGAGTCTCTCTCTGTCTCTCTCTCTCTCTCTCTCTCTCTCTCTCTCTCTCTCTCTCTCTCTCTCCCTCTCTCTCTCTCTCTCTCTCTCTCTCTCTCTCTCTCTATGTCTAGCTCTCTGTCTCTGTCTCTCTCTATCTCTCTCTCTCTCTTTCTCTCTCTCTCTCTCTCTCTCTCTCTCTCTCTCTCTCTCTCTCTCTCTGCTCTGTCATGATCTGTGGAATGTGCGTCCGCACCAACATATAGCACTCATGGCACCGGCCTGTTTCTGTATTCCACACAAACACACATTTGCTGTTTTCAGGCTGGTCTGGTAGACTGGTGCTGATTCCCCTTCCCGCACCAGTTACATTCTGATCCAGCAAACCACCTAGGTGCACATCAGGGCTTGACATTAACTTTTTCACCCACCGGCCTCTGTGGCTAGTGGTTTTCCCGAGTCACTAGCCATTCAGGTATTCCACTACCCACCGATTTTATCGTTTTTATCGTGTAGCCCCTTAATGCGCGCCGTACCTCCAGTGGCACGCTGTAA
>NC_085874.1:41666870-41674370 GCF_034702125.1 Engraulis encrasicolus | reverse complement strand
TTCCTGCGGTGGTTTTGTAGGGTCAAGGGTCAAGGCCTTGAACTTGATCCGGGCAGCGATCGGTAGCCAGTGCAGTGCATTGACACAACCCGTTCTGCCAGTTATGTTGGTCACCATTGTAAAGCTCCCATTGAATTGTTGTTGTTCACAGTGTTCAGAGTTGAATCCTTGTTGTACCTCACAGGTACAGTCATGCATGAAAAGACAACACACAGTTCACTGTAATCAATCAGTGAGTTTAGGCATGGCTATATCAAGCCAGGTGAGTCGGCTGCAATTGCTACGTTTACACGAGACATTTAATTTGGAATTAACTCACTTTAATTCTGAATAAACCTTAATTCCGCTTTGAAAATGTCATGTAAAAACCTCTTCATTCAGAATTAAAGGAAAGATCAAAGTTAACCCGACGCAACCATTTAATTCTGAATTATTCATTCGGAATTAAAAACATGTTTACGTGTAGTGAATGAGTTTAGGCATTGCGATATCAAGCAACGTGAGTCAGCTGCATTGTCTAAAATGCCCAGGTCATTGACACTGAGGCCATAACACAGCACAGGTCATCTGACATGGGAAACAGTATACGGTATTTGTGTGTTGGGCCTGGGAATAGTGTCTGTGGGAGTGGAGATAGTGGTGTGTAGGGAGATTAGGTCTCTCTCTCTCTTTCTCTCTCTCTCTCTCTCTCTCTCTCTCTCTCTCTCTCTCTCTCTCTCTCTCTCTCTCTCTCTCTCTCTCTCTCTCTCTCTCTCTCTCTCTCTCTCTCTCTCTCTCTCTCTCTATTGCTCCCTCTCCCAGACCTTCAGCTGATAACAACTCAGCCAGGACAGGAGATAAGATGTTTTGCTCAGCCAGGATGGCAGACACCGGAAAGGTTTGTAAAGGGGGTTAGTGGTCCATGTGTCCTCTGGCGTAACTCCCACAAGGGAATTATTTCCAAAATACCATGTCAAAACATCAGATAAACCGCCTTAAAATGCCTTAAACAGGATAGTATAATCACTCAGGTGAAAACAATAAATAAGCATTTAATGACTCACATTAATCATGAAATAAGTTACAAACTGGGCTGTAACATTTGGTGTCCTGTTAGGCTTCTGTTGCATACAAAGGTGTATCTACAGTAGAAGATTGGCGGACAGAATGTTGCTGATTATTTGCAAGTTGTAGTGCAATAACATCCATAAAAAAACCTACGTAACCCTTCTTTGCATCTGCACTTGTTGTTCTGTAGGTTTCCTGTGCACTTTGTATCTGCTAATGATGTTGGCTATGATTATGTCCTCGTTTGTAAGTCGCTTTGGTTATAAAGCGTCTGCCAAATGCAATGTAATGTAATGTAATGTAATGCAATGTAATACGTACATACAGTACTCCTGGTAATGGAATGTACTGTAGATTAGTGTTCTAGAAAAGCTGCTGTGGAAGTTTGTCTTATGTAATTTCCGGGGTGGCTGAGGTCAGTATTGTTTACCATTCATCTGAGTGGTCAGCTGTTTACTGATAACAACTCGGTGCCTTACCGAAACAAACAGCTACCCCATTTCCACTCCTACTCAGCTTGCTTAGTCACACTTTTCTGTTTATTTAGTAGTTAAGAATTTTTTAGATGCATGGCTGAACAAGACATACACACACACACATACACACACACACACGCGCACACACACACACACACACACACACACACACACACACACACACACACACACACACACACACACACACACACACACACACACACACACACGCCCTTAGGCCTCTCCTCAATCTCCTCCTCCTTAGCGTTTCTTCCTTGTAAGTTAATCTTCAGCCAGGTCTGAAGCCTCTTTGTCAAAAAACACCTCCATATACACACGACGACACCGCTAAAAACGCAGTCTTGACTCACAGCAAGACAGCTAAAAGTACCTTGCATAGTCTAGTTTAATTTAAAAGCGACGTGCACACACACAGACACATACGTACACACACACTTACTTTGTTATAGTCACACACAAATACCTAGAAACACTCTTACACAGGCACACACATGGTGTACTCCCATTGAATCATACAGACCATTGCACTAATGTCTCTCTGAAGCCCCTTTGTCAAAAAACACCTCCATATACACATGGCAGGGACGGCTAAAAACGCCGTCTTGACTCACGGCAAGACAGCTGAAAGTAGCTTGCGTAGTCTAGTCCAGTTTAATTTAAAAGCGAGGTATAAATTGGCCTTAAAAAAAGAAGGCGCTCTAGGGGGCGGGGCCTTTAAAAGTAGCCTCCTATGGTGAAGGAATTTGACAGCACCATAAATGTGAAGCACCCACCTTTTTACCAGAGAACTAGCCTAGAAATCGAGACGCCCCTAGCGACCGCAAATGGAATTTGCTCCCGGGGGCAGTCTAGCGGACCCCGGTCGTTTTGCGAGGCTGAAAGTTATCCGATGACAGGGCCAATCAAATCGCGAGGGGGGCCGGGCTACTTAGTAAACAGGAAACTTTCTAAGAAGAAGCATGGTGTCCGTCCGTGCTACGTACAGCACGAAAGTGTTCACTTAATTTAAAAAGCCTGGATGATAATACATTTCGTGTCTGACATGGATTGATGTAATAATACACCATGAACTTATCGGACACAAATAGATCACAACACATTACCATTTGATCATTCGATGTTTTAAACTAGCTCGGTAAGCTAAGTTGAGCATTTTACAGAACCACACACGCTATTATCAGACCACTACTGTAGGTGTAGAATGAAATTGCTGCCCCAATTTCTAATAAGACACAATCACATGCCATTAAAAACGAGACATTTGGGAGCTTTGAAAGTCTTTGAGTAGCTTACTAAATAGATGGGAATTACATAGTCTACCAAGCTAGTGGCTAGCTAACCTGTCGTCAATAACAGCCTTGTATTATATGCCTGCCCCAAATTCTACTAAGATCCATGTCATTAAAAACGAGACATTTGGGAGCTTTGGAAGTCTGTAAGTCGCTTACTAAATAGATGGGAATGACACCTAGTCTACCGAGCTAGCGGCTAGCCAATCTGTCGTCAATTACACAGAGCTTGGTATCCGTGTATTAGTTATGGGTATACAGCTAGCTAGCTAACACCGAACATGCCATGTTGACAACAATCATAAATATAACCATTTAACAAGCCCAAAATGGCTCAACATTTCGCTGGTTGATCAAGGAGGGCCATGTGGTTGAAAACGAGGCATTTTTGAACTGTATAAGTGAAAACACGATTTATTAGGACACTTTTGTGGCTGTGGTCATCACACGCAGATTCCCTGATTGTCGCTCCCAACGCAGGACGCTCCCCAGCCGGCTGGGTATACAGCTAGCTAGCTAACACCGAACATGCCATGTTGACAACAATCATAAATATGACCATTTAACAAGCCCCAAATTGCTCAATATTTCACTGGTTGATCAAGGAGGGCTGTGTGGTTGAAAACGAGGCATTTTTGAACTATGTAAGTGAAAACACGATTTATTGGGAAACTTGTTTGTGGCTGTGGTGATCACACGCATTCACTGCTACGACGCCTCGGAGTTGCCGCTTCACAAGACAGCTGTGACGTTACACAGAAGTGTGTGGGGATTGGTTGTTTGCCATCCAATTGCGTGGCGTTGAGTGCTGAAGCAACCGTTTATCCCGCCCACACTGCTGCCCAGCCCTCCTAGACCCTGGTACAGCTTTTTGCTGTACGGTGTCTAGATTTCTAGGCTACCAGAGAACAACACTCTGAAAAAGATGAGGAGGTTGCAAACACGACCCTAATGCAGAATTCTCTTAAATATCTTTTTTATTCTATGAAGGCTCCAATGAAAGCCAAAAGCCCAACTGGGAAACTCCCACTCCCATGGGCATTGTGACACAGCACTCCACAGCACACAAGTGAACACTGTACACTGCACACAACAACATTGCATTTATGCCTCACCCGTGCAAAGGGTGCAAGGGTGATACCTCATCGTCTTAGGAACCTATTTTCAGAAGCAGAAGTGCCCTCATAGATGCTGACTTCAGTCTCTCTATAGGCAACCTATTATACAATAGTATAGTGTATACAATTGCTTACACAAGAGGATATCTGACAAATGGCTGGTATTGTATTGCAAATGTATTGTGCGTCAACTCATTTAAGCACCTTCCCAAAGACCCATGAATCAGCTGAACTTACTGAGGCGGCGAACAGATGAGTTTGGTGAGTTTGAAAAGACAAGCAAACGAAACAGGTCTCTCTCTCAATCTGTCTCTCTCTCTCTGTCTCTCTCTCTCTCTCTGTCTCTCTCTCTGTCTCTCTGTCTCTCTCGCTCTCTCTCTCTCTCTTACACACACAGACACACCAACACACACTTCACGTATTCTCTCTCTCTCTCTCTGTCTCTGTCTCTGTCTCTGTCTCTCTCTCTCTCTCTCTCTCTCTCTCTCTCTCTCTCTCTCTCTCTCTCTCTCTCTCTCTCTCTCTCTCTCTCTCTCTCTCTCTCTCTCTGAGGGGGACAGCTGACCTGGAGGCTCTCTGTGAGCTGAGTCCCTCTGAGGAAACAGTCAAAGGAGCGTCACTCATCCAGCATGACAAAGAGGGTCGGCGAAAAGAAAAAAAAGAGATGCAGCGTGAGAGAGTGAGAGAGGTGGCAGAGAGTGTAGGAGAGAGAGAGAGAGTGTAGGAGAGAGAGAGAGAGAGAGAGAGAGAGAGAGAGAGAGAGAGAGAGCTCAGGAATAGGCTGAGAGAGTAGGGTAGAGAGAGTGTAGGAGAAAGAGAGAGTAAGGTAGAGTATTGGAGAGAGAGAGAGAGAGCACAGGAAGAGGCTGAAGGAAGGAAGTGAGAGAGGTAAAGAAGGGAGGGAGGTAAAGAAGGGAGGGAGGTAAAGAAGGAAGGGAGGGAGAGGAAATTGATACTCAGAGAGCGCAGAGGAGTCCTGAGAACCTCTGTCATCCTTTATCCTCACCGCCATCAAAGAGGATCACCTAGAGCCCTGACAAACACACACACACACACACACACACACACACACACACATAGAGCCCTGGGAAACACACACACACACACACACACACACACACACACACACACACACACACACCTAGAGCCCTGGGAAACACACACACACACACACACACACACACACACACACACACACACACACACACACACACACACACACACACACACACACACACACACAGAGCCCTGGGAAACACACACACACACACACACCTAGAGCCCTGGGAGACACACACACACACACACACACACACACACACACACACACACACACACACACCTACAGCCCTGGAACACACACACCAAAGCCCCTTTTCGACTAGCCCTGTTAGAACGGGGCTGCGCGCTGCTGGGGCGTGGTTTCGTTTTCTTTTTGCATTTACTCCACCCATACACACCCATCATCAGCTCAAACAGGGCTCAAACAGGGGCGATTATAGAATCGCGAAAGACGTGGTTCGAGGCGTGCGGAGCTGAGTTCCACTAGGCTAAATGTTGCCTGTGTTAGGATTTACCGGCATGTGCAAACACCTATCCCCACCCACACACTTTAAAAATCAACATCGCTTTTCTGTCGGCAGTTTTTACAGTAGACAGAGAAAATTTGCTCAAGCAATTATCATGTTCTTTAAAGTAGCCTAACTCCAGTCCTTGGCCAAGGAGTTATATTATTAGCCTATTAGGCTATTATTTTAAAATCACGCTATTTCCAAAGCTCCACGCCTCCTCCTTGTGAGAAGTCGGGTTTTTTACCACCATGCAAAATAGGGCACACTAAAGTAGCCCTTTTCATTGCACATATCTTCATATACGAACCTGCAGAGGGATGGCGAATTTGCTGTTATCAAATTAAATGTAGCCTAAAAATGAAAATTTCGAATGAAAAAGACAACTGTGGTTTATTCGAGGGAACAAAGAACACAGCCATGACAAAAAAGATTTCCTCTCTATCCGGCTGGAGAACAACGCCATTGTTTACTTGAAGTAGCGACCGCTTAAAGTTAAATAACTTTGGATTTAAAGAACATAAACACGTGCCGTAAAAACCTGTAGAAAGCTAAGAATCTCAGCTTTTGAACAAACCCTAACACATGTCTGTAGGTCTAGGTTAAGGTGATCGCTGGCTGTTCGGGAAAAAATGACGAGGTAAAAAAAAATGGTTGGAAAGCGCTATTTTTTCACTTGAAACAGCGGCCGCTTAAAGTTATATAACTTTGGATTGAAAGAACATAAAAACGTTCCGTAAAAACCTGTGAAAAGCTAAGAATCTCAGCTTTCGAACAAGCCCTAACACATGTCTGTAGGTCTAGGTTAAGGAGATCGCTGTCTGTTCGAAAACAAAATGACGAGGTAAAAAAAAAATGGTTGGAAAGCGCTATTTTTTCACTTGAAACAGCGGCCGCTTAAAGTTATATAACTTTGGATTGAAAGAACATAAAAACGTTCCGTAAAAACCTGTGAAAAGCTAAGATTCGCAGCTTTCGAACAAGCCCAAACACATGTCTATGGGGCTGAGAGAAGGAGATCGCTGGTTATATTTAGTCCTATGTTTAGATTAGGGCTTAGATTCACAATGGCGTGAAAACACGGTGTTGTCGCGGCTAGTTGCAGCAGCTGATCATACGGCCCAGTTCTAGTCCCTGTTGTATGGAAATGCGTGCGAGACAGCACCATCGACCCCCCGTCAAGTTTCATGAATATTTATAAAGCCCGCACCGGAACGCGGAACCCAATGGAAAAGAGACTCAAGTTTTTCCACACAAATACTCACAAGCACACGCATACGTACACAGACACATTCACACACACTTACCCAGTTAAAGTCACACACAAATACCTAGAGAGATGCGCACTTACACAGGCACACACATCGGGTACTCCCACTGAACCATACAGACCATTGCACTAATGTCTCTCTTGCGGACACACGCAGGCGGACACACACACACACACACACACACACACACACACACACACACACACACACACACACACACACACACACACACACACGTACAAATGCATCTTCAGTCACATACTAACCCAAACATGCTCGCACAAACACACACACACACACACTGGTTTCCTGTCCCGGTGGGGCGGTGGCATCTGTTTGTGCCTCTCCATGTTGGCAGGGCTCTGATGCGCATGTGAAGGGCAATGTTTATATTTAGGGACAAACGCACATAATTGCCGAACCGTACCTTAAACTGGTACCCCTCCTGAAGGGGTATTATTTTCCAGTGCGGTTTGGTACGCTTTATTGGGTATGGTTCGCTAAGTTTTGTCATGGAAACTCACACAATAGTGAACCAAACTGGACCGTACCGTGCCGTACTGCTTGGTGAAAACAGGCATCTTTTTATGTATTACCCATGCAACGCAAAACATGAAATCTAATTACATTCACGTAGTGCGTCATAGTAAATTAACCTACCTGTGTTACTGTGTCTACATGTCTGTCTGTTTGTCTGTTTGTCTCCCTCT
>NC_085874.1:41649370-41656870 GCF_034702125.1 Engraulis encrasicolus | reverse complement strand
GGCTTCCCTAACAAAAACTTGTGTTGGGATTGATGGGTTGCGGTTGGTGCCTGTTGTGGTGATCCTACAATGAACAAGGCAAGATCAACTCGCCAGGCGACATCCGCCAATAACCCAAAGAAGAAGAAGAACAACTCCCCAGGCAAAAGTATGTTTGGCCACTTGACGGGACGTAATGATACACTTAGCTCACGATTCGGTTTGTAGCACGATTTTTGACCTATGGTTCGATACACCTCACGATTTCTGAAATGTACAGTATCTCATTTGAAGCTTGGGAGCACTATCACATCGAATCATTTGGTTGTTTTCTAGAATGAAGGATAACAAAACTTTGAAAAGGCATATCACGATACTGCTTCCTTATATCACGATACAGTATCGTGATTCTGAGTATTGCGATTTCTCGATTTGATCCAATATCGTTACAGCTAGGGCTGCACAATTAATCGAAAAATAATCAAAATCGTGGTAAAACAGTGAAATCGAACTCGTGATTTTAATCGTGATTTAATCGTGGCAATAGCGACCTACATTTGAGAGCATCCTTGAAGCCAGAACATACTGACAGTCCACTTAAGTTTCATGCTGTTGCCTTTACATAATTATTACAATTCATTTTATTTTGCTCATCCCGTATGTAATTCATTCTTGGTTGTATTTCATGTTCTTGTTTTTTTCCATAATCGTGCAGCCCTAGTTACAGCCCCAATGCTAGGCTAGGTGAGTTTCTCAGTCATGTTGTTGTCGTGCCTCAGTTTTGTCTCACATTGAGGCGCATTTTACAGTCCTGTTGTTAGACTTCTGTGTTTGACTTCTGGTGGTGCATTTCTCAAAACCGTAATTGCTTACTACCGTACATGTTAGCTTCAATGGAATTTTGGCAAATACCCAAGTTGGTAACTGGCTAGCAGCTACTGTACACTTTGGAGAAGCACAACCCCTGTTGAAGTTCCTGAATCGTGTTATTGTTGTTTTGCCTCTGTGCTCCGTGTATCTGAGTGCTGCAGAGTTCCTTCTCTCCCCTGGCTACTGTGGTTCTGTGGTTCGGACCCCAAGTGGGGGCAAAAGGGGGAGGACGCTCGTGACAATGATGTAAACGTCTGCGGCAATGGTTCTGGTCTGCGCTATGTATGTTGTTGTTGAGTAACTTTCGGCGATTGGGTGAGAGCTGCCATATCATTTCAAACCATAACTGAGTGCAAACTTCTCGCTTCCTGCAATCGCGTCAGATCACACAACCCCCAGACCATGAATACGAAATGAAATGGTAGTATTATGGGATGGTCAGGACCAGGCTATGCTGTGGTTCTGACTGCTGTGGTTCTGACTGGCTTCCTCCAGTTCTGGTTTGGGGTTCACTTCACTCAGCAATGAATTAGACCATAAGAAATGGAGAAGCAGCTGAATCAGTCTTGTGTGTGTGTGTGTGTGTGTGTGTGTGTGTGTGTGTGTGTGTGTGTGTGTGTGTGTGTGTGTGTGTGTGTGTGTGTGTGTGTGTGTGTGTGTGAGTGTGAGTGTGTGTGTGTGAGACAGAGAGATAGAAGATGTGTGTGTGTGTGTGTATGGGTACTCATATATGACTATTCATGTGTGGTTTTGCTGAGCCCATGTCTTGGCAAATAGTTCTAGTATTTTGTGTGTGTGTGTGTGTGTGTGTGTGTGTGTGTGTGTCTGTGTCTGTGTCTGTGTCTGTGTCTGTGTCTGTGTGCGTGCGTGTGTGTGTGTGTGTGTGTGTGTGTGCGCAGGCGCGGATGGGCGAGCGTTTTTGTGTGTTATGGCATCAGCGCAGGGCGAGTACGGGGAATGCTTGTTGTCGGGGGCAACCGAGAGGAGATTTATGGTTCCCCGAGTCATCTCCCTGGCCTTTCGTACTCTCAGGCTCGCTACTGTGTGTGTGTGTGTGTGTGTGTGTGTGTGTGTGTGTGTGTGTGTGTGTGTGTGTGTGTGTGTGTGTGTGTGTGTGTGTGTGTGTGTGTGTGTGTGTGTATGTGTGTGTGTGTGTGTGTGTGTGTGTGTGTGTGTGTGTGTGTGTGTTAGCCTGATTGTCTGCCTCATGCTACTGAACCCACCAAAAGCCCCCGAGGGTCATAACTGTCTTCTTTATCTTTTCTCCTCTTTTCTCTTCCTGTCTTTTCCTCTCTTCTTCTGCCTTTCTTTTTCGCCCTTCTTTTTTGTCCTCCCCCTCCCTCTCTTTGTGTACCCTTCTTCCACCCATTCTGTCCTCCTGAAATATTCACAGTCATTTTTCACTCCTCCTTCCAAAATCTGTCTTCCCTGGAGTATCTCTCTCTCTCTCTCTCTCTCTCTCTCTCTCTCTCTCTCTCTCTCTCTCTCTCTCTCTCTCTCTCTCTCTCTCTCTCTGATCTGGAGTCTCTCTCTCTCTCTCTCTCTCTCTCTCCATCTCTCTCTTTCTATGATCTGGAGTCTCTCTCTCTCTCTCTCTCTCTCTCTCTCTCTGATCTGGAGTCTCTCTCTCTCTCTCTCTCTCTCTCTGATCTGGAGTCTCTCTCTCTCTCTCTCTCTCTCTCTCTCTCTCTCTCTCTCTCTCTCTCATACTCGCTCTGCCTCCTACTGCCTTAATTCTCTCTCACTCTGCTCACTTTCTTTCTTTCTGTCGTTCTATCTGTCTTTTTTTATTTCTTTCCCTCCCACATACACTGTCATTGTCTTGCTTCTTTCTCTTTATCTTCTTTTCTTTCTCTGTATCTCTCTCCCTCCCCGTCTGTCTGAAGGTGTTCAGCATTTATTCAGGGCAGCAGGCTGCTATGCTAGCCTTTGTCTGTACAGCAGAGCAGGTGTGTGTGTGTGTGTGTGTGTGTGTGTGTGTGTGTGTGTGTGTGTGTGTGTGTGTGTGTGTGTGTGTGTGTGTGTGTGTGTGTGTGTGTGTCTGTCATGTTGTGTAATTATGTGAGGGGGGTAATTATATCAGTCAGGCCGGAAGGCTCGCGGTAAAAATAGTAGGAGAGCAGCTCGGCGTGGCGTGCCTCTCCTCTCCTCCCTCTGCCCTGGCTACATGCTAACCGCTAGGCTCCTCAGCTAGCATGTCTGTTTGCCATGTAGACAGGCAGGGTTTGCCAGCCCCGAAAAATGCTCAAAACCCGCCTGGAAGCACTAAATCCCACCCAATTTTATTGATTTCTATGGCCAAAAATTGGGCGTTTTTTCCTGCAAAATGCCATTTGTACCCTCAGACGGCCATCCTAAGCAGCCCAATTGGGCGGAAAACCTGGCAAGACTGGAGACAGGCACTGTTCAGCCTGTGTTAGCTTAGCAAGAGCAAACCCAGTGTAAGTAATGACCCTTCACACTCAGCAGAAGGTTCTATGGCACACCGCTCTAATGCACTTGCACCATATAAGGGTGCCCACTAGGGTTGCCAACCATCCCTTGAAATACGGAAATAAAGATATGGTTCCGTGTTGAGCTGAAACAGGACACAATTGGTTAAAATGCATTAAATTGCGTACAGACCAGTCCAGCAGTCTGTGTTTCAGCAGAGGATCGTGTGGCCGTAGCCTACTGGCCAGCCACCCCACTGGCTCCAACCCCCCTTCTTGACCTCAGCAGTACGCGTAGCCTTGACTAGTAAAGACTGGTGTAGCCAGAACATAGAGAAGGTGGTGTTTGTTTAAAAGGTGGCTGCCTTCAATATAGGCCTAAAGAGCAGGGGAAATCCTGGTTTGTGTTCATAGTACGGCCCTCGGAGGACTTTTACGGCCCTCGGATGAATTTGAAGTGGCCCTACGAATGAAAAAGTTTCCCCACCCCTGGTGTAGATTTATATTTGAAGACTGGTGTAGCTTGACCAAGAGGGTGTAGTTTTATATATGAAGACTGGTGTAGATGACCAAGAGGGTGTAGATTTATATATGAAGACTGGTGTAGATTGACCAAGAGGGTGTAGATTTATATATGAATACTGGTGTAGCTTGACCAAGAGGGTGTAGATTTATATATATGAAGACTTATTGTGGAGGTGCACTCCACCTTACCATCAGCATGAACGTTGAGAATTGTATTTCCTTTGCTCTACAAAAGAAATGGCTGTTTTCTTATATTATATTACAGATTATGGTAGATTATGGGGTGTTGGTGTAGAATGTCTATCTCATTACAGTGTGTGTTGAAGAATGACTTAAGACAGCTCTCTATGGGTCATGGTGGGGGTGGGATAGGGGTGGTGGTGTTGGTTACATGTCACTACAGCCCCAAACAGCTGTCAGCAGTGGTCAGTTTTACAGCTCATTTTGTGGTGCAAAATACAACAGTAATAACTTACCACAGGAAAGGGCAGACAATATTCCCCTCACCTATCTTCTCCCCACAACACTTGTGTGGTATATACGTAGTAATAGCAACTATAGTGTGTAAATGTGTATGCAAAGTGTGTTCAGAGATAGTAAGATTCTATCCTCTTGTACTCCCTCTCTGATGTTTTAATATGTGTTCATACCAGGCTCTGTCCAGTGCATTAAAGGGACACTTTGTGAGATTTTTAGTTGTTTATTTCCAGAATTCATGCTGCCCATTCACTAATGTTACCTTTTTCATGAATACTTACCACCATCAAATTCTAAGCATTCATCATGACTGGAAAAATTGCACTTTTCATACATGAAAAGGGGGATCTTCTGCATGGTCTGCCATTTTGAATTTCCCCCAAAAAAATGTAGCTTCAAAAATGACTCTATTTGCACCATGCTAGAAAATATTTGTTTATTACTTAGTCAACTTTCATGTAAAGATCAAATTTGGCAATAGGCAGCCCAGTTTCATTGAGCAGCATAGTTGCAGTACCTTTTTTGACCATTTTCTGCACAGTGTCCCTTTAACGCTACGGAAGATAATGATGCTGGGTAATGGTATGAAATAAGAAGTGTATTTGTGCTCTATAGTGGTATGAAACAAAGCGTATTTGTGCTCCGTGGCAGTATGAAACAAAGTGTATCAGTGCTGTTTTATAGCACAGCGTAAAACAAAATGTGTGTTGTGTGTGGTAGTACAGAGTGAGACGAATGTATTGTAGTGTGTAATAGTACACAACAAATGTATAGTGGTGTGTAATAGTGTAAAACAAATGTGTAGTGGAGTAGAGTAGAGTAGTGTTGGTCTGTGCCAACGAGAGACTGGCGCTTGCTTCAGGCTGACACACACAAACACACACACACACACACACACACACACACACACACACACACACACACACACACACACACACACACACACACACACACACACACACACACACAGTGTGTGTGTGCCAAGGAGAGTGTGGTGCGTGCTGTGGGCTGGGAGGAGTAGGTGTGTGTTATCGCTGGGGAATCTCTGGCACGCAACAGCAACGGCAGGAGCAGAGCCAAAGGAGAAGAGATGGGGGGATAGAGATGGAGAGGAGGAGGAGGGATGGAAGAGAGGAGGAGGGGAGGAGGGAGGGAGGGATGGAGGAGAGGAGACAGAGGGGAGGGAAGAGAAGAGAGGGATGGAAGAAGAATAGAGAGAGGAGAGGATAGTGGGGAGGAGAGAGAGAGAGGGGAGGGGAGGAGGGATGGGGGGAAGGAGAGAGGGGAAAGGGAAGAGGGAAGAGAGGAGAGGAAGAGGGATGGAAGAGAGGAGAGAGAGGCGGAGGAATGGAGAGAGAAGGGAAAGGGAAGAGGTAGAGAGAGGAGAGAGAGGGAGGGAGAGAGGAATGTGGGATGGAAGAGAGGAGAGAGAGGAATGGAAAGATGAAGAAAAAAACGAAAAAGAAGGAGTAACAGAGGGACAGAGAGAGGAGAGAGAGATGGACAGATGGAAGAAGGGACGTAGAGGAGGAGGGATGAAGAGATGGTAGAAAGGAGGAGAGAGAGGGTGAGAGGGAGGGAGAGATGATGAAAAGAGAGAAGGAGAGATAGAGGGATGAGGAGAGGAGATAAAGATGAAGGGAGTCGAAATGGATTGCGGGATGGCTGGAGGAGGAAAGGAGGGAGTATGGAGGGATGGAGAGAGGGATGAGGGATGGGGAGAGAGAGAGAGAGAGAAAGAGAGAGAGAGGGGGGGGGGGGGGAGGAAGAGTGCCAGGCCTACAGAGTGTTAGTGGACTACATCTATCTCTTCTGATGATCAGAACACACACACACACACACACACACACACACACACACACACACACACACACACACACACACACACACACACACACACACACACACACACACACACACACAGAGAGATGCGCACTCATCACACTCACACTCCCGCATGCACACACCTGCACACATACTCTCTCTCTCTCTCTCTCTCTCTCTCTCTCTCTCGCTCTCTCTCTCGCTCTCGCTCTCGCTCTCGCTCTCTCTCTCTCTATACTGGATTTGGACCTATGGAGTTGGCTATAACCTGTAATGTGAAATAGTGAAGGTGTCACAATAAACGATGTGTTAAAATTCTCTCTCTCTCTCTCTCTCTCTCTCTCTCTCTCTCTCTCTCTCTCTCTCTCTCTCTCTAGCATACCCATACATTCTTTCTTGCTGTACCAGAGAGAGTTTAGATTGAGAGGGGACATATGGCGGCCATCTTGGTGACGCCTTCGGGGTGCTATTTCGCGATTAAGTAGACCAGATCTGAGAGTCAATGGGAAAAATGAATGGGGAAACTGATTATAGGACGGAGGGGAACCCAGCGGTTGTGAAAACCATATGGTTGAAACGACCGTGAAAAACTGATCAATCTAGACTACTTGGTTGTGTCATACGAGTCAAAATAAAGCTTTTTAAGCCACTTTTCTCACGTTTTTTTTGACAGAGCGCAGGCGCAGTAGTTCCATAACGGCACGAGAGCAACGGCTTTTCACAACTGAGCATGTGCATAATTTCGCTTAAGCCGATGCAGCCAGATGATTGGATCACTGGCAACGCAGCTCAGCAGGCACATTGGCTCTTGTTACCAGAAAGGCGGGAGATGTGCGGGTAGATGCCATATTTGCGTTACGAATCTTCACCGTTGATTTCTATGGACACCTAACGATTCTGTCCTATCTCACCTTCCTAAAAAAATCTCTGGCTGTACTCATGTGAATACGTCCTGTCTTCTTCATGTCCACATACTTACTGCTGATTAAGGAGACATGCACCCACTCCATCCCCATCTTCATCTGTCTCTTCTGTAGCTAATGAGAGACACACAGTACAATGCACTCACACTCGCTCTCTACATTTAGCTCTCTGACGCACACACGCTAGCACACACGTGTGCGCACACACAGACACACAGTGTACACGCTATTAGACAGTGTACATGCAAAGTTTATGAACTGTATACATGCATACCGACTCACTCGCACACACACACACACACACACACACACACACACACACACACACACACACACACACACACACACACACACACACACACACACACACACACACACACACACACACACACACACACACACACACACACACACACACACACACACCAGCAGCAGCAGCAGCTGCTGTAGGGCCTCTCAGGGTTAGTATC
>NC_085874.1:41634370-41644370 GCF_034702125.1 Engraulis encrasicolus | reverse complement strand
GACAACTTTCAAACCTCCCTAAATTCACTGACGAAAACGTGCAATGATACTGCTATCAAAATCGCTCTTTAGGGCGGCCCCTCACCAGTAGTTTGAAGAGAGAAAGGTTTGTAAAATCTTTCATATAATATTGGCAGATATTTTTATAAAACGTTAATAAAATTTAGTTAATAATAAAAAACACGTTAACGTTTTGTTCATCATCAGTTAATTATTTACAAAGTCTTTATAATGCATCCGTCATTATAAAGTGTTAGCGATCCCTCTTAAGGGGGCCCCATCCCCCAATAGTTTGAAGAGAGAAGCAGGAGCCCCAAAGTCCCTCTTTGCCCAGGGCCCCCAGATACCTTGAAACGGCTCTGCCTGTGGGGAACACTAATAGCAGGTGTGGAAGAAGCAACATAGAAAATAAATAAATAAATGAATGAATGTAACGGCAGAACTCAAGATAATTGCGCTAATTACAGCTCCTACTGTGGGGTGTGTCTGGTTGGTCCTCGCTGGCAGCATGGAGACAGTTTCACCGACTAATTTCCATTAAAGCATGTATATGTACGTATATGCAATGTATTATTTATCTTTATATTCAGCTAATGGAGCACAAGAAACAGGCATGTAATGAACACAAATGCTATTATAGAAATGCATAATATATAATGGACCGAAACGCTGTTTGGTAATCAATGAAATTACTTACGTGTATATGGCTTAAGAGCAGTAGATTTATTTAAGCTTACGCCTGACCTGAAGATTTGATTGCTTCTGTAAACGTCTGTAACCATAAATTGTTTATAGTGTCTAGAGTGGTGCTTATATTACATCAGCGACAGCAAAGCGAACTAAGAAGTGGTGCTCACCCCTGTTGCAAGATGATGAACCTATTGAAGCATCTTTAGAAACGTTCATTACTATTGTAAGGTTGGATAACTAACGCTGCTTTCATAGCAAGCAGCTTGACAAGAGTTATAGTAGTAGAAATGAGGGGCGATGTCGCCAAATTGAGCAGTTTCCTGCCCAATTGGGCTGCTTAGGATGGCCTTCTGCAGGTGAAAAGGGGTAAAAAGCAGTGTTTGGGAGGGCGTTTCTGCCGGTTTATGGCCATAGAAATCAATAGAATTTAGTTCAAATTCGGATGGGATTTAGTGCTTCCAGGCGGGTTTTGAGCGTTTTTTGGTCTGGAAATCATCAGTCTCATCTGGCAACCTTGATGGGGTTTGGGGGATTATTGTGAACAATTTTGTAGAAGAAGATTTGGTAAATAAATTGCAGCACGATGGACAAGAGTGTGCAGTATCGTCTCCTACAAAATTGATCTTGCACCCGCTACCTGCACCTCGAAACCTCTGGTGTGCATTGGTTACCTCCTTCAAAGGATTATTGTGAACAGTCATAGATGCAGTACAGTACCCAGGCCGAAAGAAAAGAAGAGCTCTCCTACAGTTTCACTATTACATATCCTCTCTGTTGTAAAGAATACAGTACAGTGTGAGTGTGTGTGTGTGTGTGTGTGCGTGTGTCTGTGTCTGTGTCTGTGTCTGTGTCTGTGTCTGTGTGTGTGTGTGTGTCTGTGTCTGTGTGTGTGTGTGTGTGTGTGTGTGCGTGTGTCTGTGTCTGTGTCTGTGTCTGTGTCTGTGTCTGTGTGTGTGTGTTCATGCATGCATGGGTGTGTGTGTGGAGGGTGGAGGGTGTGCATTATACTGGAAAACTGGGGGGATGTGAGAGAATTGGATCTGACATCACAGCTACTCAGGCATGTAGGAGGACTGGGGAAGAAGGCAGTTGTGGCGCAGGAGGAAGAGGAGGAGGAGGAAGAGTAGTAGAGGAGGAAGATTAGTGGAGGAGGAAGAGGAGTGGAGGAGGAAGATTAGTGGAGGAGGAAGAGGAGTGGAGGAGGAAGAGGATGAGGAAGAGTAGTATGGAGGGAGGAGGAAGAGTTGCGGAGGAGGAGGAAAGGTGGTGGAGGAGGAGGAGGAGGGGAGTGGTAGTAGTGGTGGTGGAGGAGGAGGAGGAAAGGTGGTGGAGGAGGAGGAGGAGGGAGGGAGAGAGGGAGGGAGCAATGGATGGAGGGAGTGGATAGCATGACACACGAGTGGGGGGTGAAGGTTGTGGAGGAACAAGGGTGGATGAAGAAGAGGTGGGAGTTTGGAGGAGGGAGTTGTGGTGGAGGAGGGGGAGGAGGGAGCAGCAGTAGTGGTGGTGGTGGAGGTGGAGGAGGGAGTAGAGGAGGAGGAGGAAGAAGAGAAGTGGAGGAGGAGAAGCAGTAGTAGTGGTAGAGGAGGAGGGAGTAGAGGAGGAGGAGGAGGTAGAAGAGAAGTGGAGGAGGAGGAAGAAGAAGAATAGTAGTGGAGGAGGAGGAGCAGCAGTAGTAGTGGTAGAGGAGGAGGAGGAGGAGGAGGAAGGTGCCGCAGACAGCTTTTGCTGGGCTCAGGACAAAGTCATCTGAAAGCCTCCCACCATTGAAAAAACAATTTTGGGCCCTCTGTCTCCCTGGGCCCAGGACAACTGATCCCTTTCTTTTCCCGTCCCCCACCCCCCTGTTGGCTTCCCTGGCTGGAGGGAGTGTGGCTGGATGAGGGCTGATCTGCCTAAACACCTGTATGGAGGAGGAGGAGGAGGAGGAGTGGAGAAGAAGGAGGAGGAGGAAGAGGAGGAGGAGGAGGAGTGGAGGAGGACTGGAGAAGGAGGAGGAGGGAGAGGGAGGAGGAGGAGTGGAGAAGGAGGAGGACTGGAGAAGGAGAAGGAGGAGGAGGAGGAGGAGGAGTGGAGAAGGAGGAGGAGTGGAGAAGGAGGAGGAGGAGGAGGAGGAGGTGGAGAAGGAGGAGGAGGATGAGAATGGTGGAGAAGGAGGAGGACTGAGGGATGAGGGCAGATCTGTCTGAACGCCTGAATGCACACGGACACAAAAGGGTTGAATGGGAGGAGGAGGTTAGATTGAGCTGAAAGGGAATGGGAATAAAGGGATTCGAGAAGAAGAAGGCAGTAGAGTGGAGGGATGAACAGAGTGGAATGGACTGTAAGGAAAGGACGAGTGGGAGAGATTGAATCGCACGTGGCATTTTGGAAACGAAACCCGGCTCTACTGTGCTGCTGAAGGATAGTACAGTACAAACCAACAATTGAAGAGAGAAAGCCGGAGTACACTGCAGCTTAAATGTGCACTGTGTGATAGTTTTAGTAGTTTAATTCCGAAATTCATGCTGCCCATTCACAAATGTTACCTTTTGCATGAATACTTACCATGTATTTTAAGTGTTCATTATGAGTGGGGAAATGGCACTTTTCATACACGAAAAGGGGGATCTTCTCCAAGGTCCGCCATTTAAAATTTCCACAAATAGACATTTTTTGCTGAAAAATGTACTGTACTTTGGTCATACTAGTAAATATTAGTTCATTACTTTGTAAATATTCATGAAAAGATCAAATTTGGCAATAGGCAGTACAGTTTGAATGAGCAGCATAGTTGTAATGCCTACTCTGGCTACCATCCTACACAGTGCACCTTAAACCCTTTTCTAGGTGCAAGCAGCCGACCAATGTTTATATGTTTACACAATATGCACAAACCACTTCTTTCTTTCTCTCTCGTCTACACCATGTTCATCCCTATTTCCTTTCTTTTTTGTGTATTGCTCACCCATGTGTGTGCATGTTTTTCGTGTGTGTGTGTGTGTGTGTGTGTGTGTGTGTGTGTGTGTGTGTGTGTGTGTGTGTGTGTGTGTGTGTGTGTGTGTGTGTGTGTGTGTGTGTGTGTGTGTTTTGTGCCCTATATATATATATGTGTGTGTGTGTGTGTGTGTGTGTGTGTGTGTGTGTGTGTGTGTGTGTGTGTGTGTGTGTGTGTGTGTGTGTGTGTGTGTGTGTGTGTCTGTCTGCCTGCCTGTTTTGTGCCCTATATGTGTGTGTGTGTGTGTGCGCGTGCGTACGTGCATTTGGCTGTGTGTGTGACCATATGTGTGTGTGTGTGTGTGTGTGTGTGTGTGTGTGTGTGTGTGTGTGTGTGTGTGTGTGTGTGTGTGTGTGTGTGTGTGTGTGTGTGTGTGTGTGTGTGTGTGTGTGTTTCGTGCCCTATAAACTGTGTTTGTGTGGAGTTCAAGGCTAGTCCAGAATGGTTTCCTGTGTCTTGTACAGTGAAGTCCTTGTGTGTGTAGAGAGTGTGACCACCGGATACAGTGCAGTCATCTGTCATGTCATTTATGTGTGTTTGTCAAAAAGGTCATGCACTTGATTGTGTACATAGGGGCGTGTGTGTGTGTGTGTGTGTGTGTGTGTGTGTGTGTGTGTGTGTGTGTGTGTGTGTGTGTGTGTGTGTGTGTGTGTGTGTGTGTGTGTGTGTGTGTGTGTGTGTGTGTTATGTACATAGGCGTGTGTCTGTGTGTGTGTGTGTGTGTGTGTGTTATGTACATAGGCGTGTGTCTGTGTGTGTGTGTGTGTGTGTGTGTGTGTGTGTGTGTGTGTGTGTGTGTGTGTGTGTGTGTGTGTGTGTGTGTGTGTGTGTGTGTGTGTGTTATGTACATAGGCGTGTGTGTGTTTGTGCAGAGACATTGAGAAGCTAACATAGCATAGAAGGTGTTGACTGAAATTCTTGTTTGCCCTTTTGTCTGACTGTTTGTTTTCATCTGTGAACTGATGTCTCTGTAGTTTGAAAAGCGTGTGTGTGTGTATGTGCGTGTGCGTGTGCGTGTGCGTGTGTGTGTGTGTGTGTGTGTGTGTGTGTGTGTGTGTGTGTGTGTGTGTGTGTGTGTGTGTGTGTGTGTGTGTGTGCGTGCGTGTGTGTGTGTGGCGTCCTGGGTATCAGTGTGTGTCAAGGTTCAGGTGTGCATTGCACTCTACGTGTCCGTCATCGCCACATTGATGAAACACCTGATGATTAAGATACGCTTCAGTAGTTTGTTTGCATGCAGGTTTGTGTGTGTGTGCGCGCGTGCTTGTGCACTAATGCAATGGAGTGCGTGTGTGTGTGTTTGTGTGTGTGTTTGTGTGTGTGTGTGTGTGTGTGTGTGTGTGTGTGTGTGTGTGTGTGTGTGTGTGTGTGTGTCTGTGAATGTGTGTGTCTGTGTGTGTGTGTGTGTGTGTGAGTGTCTGCGTACGTGCGGGCGCGCGCGCGCCTGTGTATGTGTACATTGTGTGTGTCTGCAAATGTGTATGTGTGTGAATGTGTGCGCGTGTGTGTGTATAGTGTATAGTGCGTTACGCAGTGGCGGAGTAATTGCACACAGGGCCCCAGGGCAAAACACAGGTAGGGCCCCCCATATGGCCTGCCATTGTCACAATAGGGCCCCTAACACCAATACAGAAGGGCCCTGGGCCCAGGGGCAAATGCCCCACTTGCCCCCCCCCCCCCCCCATAGCTCTGCCCCTGGCGTTACGTGCTCATGGTCCTTCTTGTGCCCACAGGATGATTGAGGAGGCGAGCCGCAGAGGGAAGACGGTGGCCGAGAGGAGGCAGATCTTCATGGACATGAGTGAGTCAACTGCACTACGACCTTCACCTTTCACCTCTCTTAACCAATTTTAGCCTGAGCCTTTTTTGGGAAAAGGTGCCCTCTGCCTATTGAAACCTAATTATCTCAGCCTCGGAAGCACATAAAAACATGTAATACGTTGCATTTAAAAGCTAGGACCCTCATTGTACATTACAATGTGTTCATTCAGCTCTGACATACCCACATTTTGAATTAAACAGCTCAAATCTCAAGAACCTTAATGCAACGTATATGTCACTCCAGGACACAATAAGTTAACCCATTGATGCCTGATGTTGCGTTGCTCAACATTGGCCCTGGCACCTGGAGCTGCATTATGCCGTGTCCAGACCAAGAGCGAACTACGCTGCCTGGTAGCGTGGGTAGCAGAAGAAGTTTCGCCTTGAATACGCTGCATTCGCTCGAGACGCAGCATTGACATGTTTGATTCAGCTAATCACATAACGGCTCTGGCTTGACAGCCTGGGACATTCGGAGATATGAACGTTCCGATTGGTTGTCGCCGAACAGCGTCAGAGCGAATTCGCCTGCGATTAGATTTAGTTTAATCTTCAAAATTCGCTCTGGTCGCGCAAGAAGCTTCGCTACTGGCGAATTCGCTTTGGTAGCGCAGGTCGCGTGCCCTCCATAGAGAAATGAAGAGTTCAGATGCAAAACCCCCTAAGTGCCATTTCAGAAAATAATCTTAATTCATTTTTATTTAATACAAAGCTACCAAAATTGCATATTTTTTTTATTTTTTTTTGTAATATAACTATTTATATGTATTATCAAGTACATTAATGTAAATCAAACCAACAACAGGGTTCTCTAAAAGTACAGAAGTGCAGGTCTTCAGAAATGGAGTTAGGGGGTTTTGCATCTGAACTCTTCAAATAATGACTTCCGTTGCTTCGTTCGCTCCGTTCGCTCCGTTCGCTCCGTTCGCTCCGTTCGCTCTTGGTCTGTACACGGCATTACGCAACATTCAGGCTCATGAGATTTGAGACAACTTCATCAAAAATCTCACATTCTAATTCACATTCACATTCTAATGAAATATGAGGGTCTTAGCGTTTAAATGCAACTTTGTTCATATTTTTATGTGCTGCAGAAACTGAGATATTTAGGTTTTTATAAGCTGAGGGCAGCTTTTCTTGAAAAGGGCTCAGGCATTCAGCACCCTTTTTGTGGATGCCTTAGGCGTCAATGGGTTAAAGACACCATGGCTGTATCTCAAAGCCAAGTGTTCTACCCTTGCTAGGACGTGAAACGCCCAGTGATTGGAATGTCTTTCGTGGACTCCTCGGAGTATCCAATCACTGGGCGTTTCATGGCCTAGTAAGGCCAGGATCCTTGACTTTGAGATACAGCCCATGCATGATATTTTGTGCCATTTTGTAATTGTTATGTTACAAGGCTGAGCTGTGAGAGAATGCACCATCTGAAAAAGTTGTAGAACCCTTAACCCTTAACTGACCTTGACCTGACCTTTTCACTTCTCTCTTATGCTGGGTACACAATCACTTTGTTTGCATGATGTTTTTAATTCCGAATTAATGATGCAGAATTAAATAGTTCTCTCGAGTTTACTTGGTATGGTCACAATCCTGGTCGCCCCTTATGAGTGAATCTCACTGTTGAAGCAGGCCAGGGCTACAACCCGATTTGACACTACATTTCACACTGCCAGGGCAGCGCGATTCGCTCTTGAGCGCATCCTTGCCTCCACCTCATAGGTGGTGCGTGATTCCTGTGGTGTCGTACAGTGTGAGCTCATGTCACTTTTAAGCATCGTATCCTGTAGCGCACCTAACCCATTTATTTGTCTGATATTTCTATTGGTGAAAAATAATACTGACAAACATTACAAATTACTACGGTTTATAACATAACGATTCTTTTTTGTTGCAAAAATAATGAATGTGTGAGTTATTTGTTCACACTTTGATTTCCTGCAATGCTTTACCATTCAAAAGGACTCAAATATCACGTATGGTGCGTTTCAACCGCTACATGACCTTGTGCGACCTTTGACCTCTGGTGACTAAGCCAGCCTAACCCCTGTGTTTACCTGCTCTCCTGCAGGGGCGCAGAACTTCGACGAGATCCGGCTCTCGGCCTACCGTACAGCCTGCAAGCTACGCTTCGTGCAGCGCCGATGCAACCGTAAGTTGAAAAGGATGAAAGTGGGAAGTGGTGTGTCTGTGAAGAGTGAAAGTAAAAGTTAAAGAAAGAAGCACAATTTCCTTCCAACACTGGTTATCTGAGTAGCAAATTGTGGTGGGTCCTTGTTAGGTTTAGTGTTTTCCTGTAAAAACACAGTCTGTCTATCTCAATAGGTACAATCGAGTAAATTGTGTCACGGCTTTGTAATATCATGTGCTAGTGTTGTACTCACACCATAAATTTACTTTCACTTTTGCTTTTCACACCTCTGGAAGAGTCCCATGTTTTCCAAATTGCTGTCTCATTCTCTCAGGTCATGTTATCCAAGACCATTTTAGCATAATACATTAGAGATGTTTTATGCTCTAATTCATGTAAACAGGTGTGATGTATTGCAAAAATATTATATTTGGGAATGACAGTTTACAGTTACTGCAGATACAGGTATAGTCAGTGCAGGAATTTTGTGAGGGCCGTGAGGGCCATGGCCCTTGTGCCTTCTCACTTTGGCCTTGTGCCCTTGAAAAAAATATCTGCCATAAGGCCACAGTGGCCTTAATGCCCTCTCTGTGGTTTAGCATTAATAATATTACATTTCGATTTGCCTGCTAGAAAACACCAACTTACCAGCCACTTTTTATCCATTAGTATTTTGTTTTAATTTATGGCCTTGGTGATCTGGCTTTTGGCCTTAGTGCCCTTAAAAAAATTGACAACTCAAAAGGCCAAGTGGACTTGCCCCTAAAATGACGAAACTCCAAGTCTGGGTACAGTACAGGAAGAGGTGCAGCGTACTGCAGAGCTGTACAGTAGGGAGAGGCACACTGTGCATACAAAAGGAATCAGACTGTAGTGTAGTGTAGTGCAGTGCATGGGGAGTGAGATGCTCTAGTCTAGTGGTTCCCAACCTATGGGCCGGGGCCCACTGGTGGGCCCTGAAGGTATTCCAAGTGGGCCTTGAAATCATTTCCCAAAAATAATAATCATACTTTGATGTGTGTTGCTGTTGATTTATTTGAGTTTTATTCTTAATTGGGTCAGAGGTGGGCCCCGAACATTTTTGACAATTTCGAGTGGGCCCCAAGTTGAAAAAGGTTGGGAACCCCTGCTCTAGTCTAGTCTACACTGCAGTGCATGGGGCATGAGAAGCTACAGTCCAGTGGTTCCCAACCTATGGGTCGCCAAAGATCCACAGTGGGTCGCGAAGCCCTCTTGATTTTATGGGTTTTAATTTTAATACCATATATAGCCCATGTTGAATAAATGACAAAGCAAACTAATATATGCATAGAAGCAACACAATGTAAGTGATACATTAAACAGTTATTCTATATTTGACTGAAGACAAATTGAGGAATAAAATGATAACTAATGAGTTTTCGCAGGAAACAGAGTATCATGTGATCCCCCCTCTCGTGTGGGAGCTCGCGCGATTGGGTCACCAAAGCTTACAATGGTAAAAATATGGGTCCCTGAAGAAAAAGGTTGGGAACCACTGGTCTAGTCTACACTGCAGTGCATGGTGAAGGAGAAGCTCTCGTCTAGTTCACACCGCATTTCAGTACACTGCAGAGCAGAGGGAGATGGATTGCACTGCAGATGCATGTGAAGATGGGGCCGCCATGGCCAAACGGCTAAGGGCTTCCACACACCGGCTCCGACAAAGTGCTGAGCACTGCTACGCAAAAGTCAGATTCCATTGTTTTCAATAGAAACCCGCACACTGGCGCCGATGTCCGTGGACATTCGCGGATGTCGGATAGCGATTTGAGACAAGTTCTATTTTGTCGGCGCCGCCCATTGACTATCAATGCTATGCTCGTGTGAAATTGGGTTTGGGGGTCGGAATTGTGTCGGAAGCGGAAGTGCTCCGCAGTGCTGTCGGAGCCGGTGTGCGGAAGCCCTGAGGAGACTTCAGATCAGAGGGTCTAAAGCAGGGCCTAGGGAACCTATGTCTGGAGGGCCATTTACGGCCCTTGAGGCTGTTTTATCCGTTTATATTTTAATGTTATGCAGCTTCACATGAAATATGACATATTTTGTAAAGGGATCTTCATGTACAAAACTTACTTAGGCACAAAAAAGCTCCGTAAGTAACTTTCCGCAAACATTTTCAGATGTACCAATACTGACTTAGCATGAAAAAGTGCACGTTTACTAAATTTCATGTGAAATTGGACATACCACATGAATCAGCATGAACACCTGTTTATGCGTGGAGTGATACATTTAAGATTTTCAGGCGCAAATGCATTTTTTCAGATATTCACTTACGCAAAGATTCAGTAAGAAATCTACAGAAGTCTTTGTACATGAGGCCCCTGTTAACCCATTTTGTCCTAAGCCCTTTTAGGGAAAAGGTGCCC
>NC_085874.1:41611870-41619370 GCF_034702125.1 Engraulis encrasicolus | reverse complement strand
ATAGAGCAAGGATGTCAAACTCAGGTCTGGGGGCAAAATCTGGCCCGCGGGGCCATTTTATTCGGCTTGCGAGATCATTTCAAATGTGAATTAAAGTTGTTCCACATACACCATCAATGTACAATGTAAGAAAAATGTGTGAAGAGTGAATGAAGAGTGTGTGTAAAATGTAACCGATTATTAAGCACATGCACACACAATTTTAGTACATTTAGAAAATAATAAATATTGAGTAGTTTGGCCCGCGACTACCAGATTTTGATTTTGGCCCTCAGTCAATTTGAGTTTGACAACCCTGAGATAGAGTATGTGGTCCTTTTCTTATCTAAGGACAGTCATTGTTGTGTGTGTTATTTGTGTTGTTTGTGGGTGAGTGTTGTTTGGCTTTGAGTGTGTCAAGTCTTGAACAGCAGGCACCACCGGGACTAATCTCGTTACGAGCCACACTTGCACTTGATCTCAATCTTCATTTAATCTCTCCGTCTCTCTCTCTCTCTCTCTCTCTCTCTCTCTCTCTCTCTCTCTCTCTCTCTCTCTCTCTATCTCTCTATCTCTCTATCTCTCTATCTCGCTCCCTCTCTCTGTTTGTCCTTCCTTCCCTCCAATTGTCTATTTGTACAGTATCTACAAAACTCTCTTTTTGTAATGGTATTTGAACATGTAGTTTACGTATATAGAAGAGAGTAGAACGGAAGAACAAAAAGCCTTTATTGTCATTCTACAAGTACAATGCCATTCAAAGCTGCTCCATTTCTGTTTTTTTTTGTAATTCAAATTTTTACTGTAACACACTTAGCATGATTGTTCAGTATACATTTTCAGTGGTACATCATATGAAAAACAAAAATACAGAGGCCAGCATTTCAAGAGTTCAGGTAGTCCCTTTTCAGTAGCATAACATGTAACAAGCTGCTCCATTTGCTAATTAATATTTCAATCAAAAGTCAGCCGTATACATCCCCCTTACCCGACAACGCCCCCCTTAAATCCCCCCACCCACCCCTCCCCAAAGCTTTGGGTAGACATGCCAGTAGGGCTTAGTGTCTGGACAAGGAGCCACCCTATTGGTTGGCCCTGGTCACGTGACTTCCTGGTTTCCGTAGAGACCGCGATGAGCAGAGCGGCAGCCTGTTAGATGCCAATTCAGTAGAGCGTGAGCATGCCAGCGCTGGACACACACACACACATGAACACACACACACACACACACACACACACACACACACACACACACACACACACAGAGCTGACAGTCAGTCGTAGGGAGTTGTTCCTCTGCTCTGTTTGAAGTGCATGCGTTCGCTCCAGTGAGAGGTGAGATCCTTCCTCCGTCTCGTCTCGTCTCGGCCGTCTGTCTTTCCATTCAATACTTTTTCCTGGCGCTTTTACTCCGCACCTCCTGATGTTTCACTCTTCACGTCTCTTTACTGTAAAATCTCTTGTGTTCTACAGTATTCTACCGTAGACAGGCACTGGGCTACCTGATGATCCTTTTTTTTTCTCAGAGCTCTCCTCTATTCTTTTATTTCATTTCTTGTATTTTTCACCCCGTCCACCCTATCCGTTCCCCACACCCTCCCCCCGGCATCTCTCCCCTGTCCTCCTTTTTTCTAATTCTACCGTTTCTTTCCATCTTTCGGTATTTCTCTCTCTTTGCGCTCTCTTTTGCTACTATCAAATAAAAAAAGTTACTTTTCTGTTAGCGCTTACTCTCTATCTCACTCTGCCCCATACCAGCTTGCACACAGACAGCTCTCTGCCTCTCTCTCCCTCTCTCATGTCTCTCTCTCTCTCTCTCTCTCTCTCTCTCTCTCTCTCTCTCTCATGTTCTCATGTCTCTCTCTCCCTCTCTCATGTCTCTCCCTCTCTCTCTCTCTCTCTCTCTCTCTCTCTCTCTCATGTTCTCATGTCTCTCTCTCTCTCTCTCTCTCTCTCTCTCTCTCTCTCTCTCTCTCTCTCTCTCTCTCTCTCTCTCTCTCTCTCATGTTCTCATGTCTCTCTCCCTCTCTCTCTCTCTCTCTCTGGTGATCTTTGTCCAGTCTGTGTTTGCTCAGGTTCTCAGTACTGCATGAGCGCTCGGCTGCACACATTGCCCTGGCTGCTGGACGTGTGTGTGTGTGTGTGTGTGTGTGTGTGTGTGTGTGTGTGTGTGTGTGTGTGTGTGTGTGTGTGTGTGTGTGTGTGTGTGTGTGTGTGTGTGTGTGTGTGTGTGTGTGTGTGTGCGCGTGTGCGCGTGTGCGCGCGTGCGTGCACGTGTGTGGGTGTGTGTATATTTGTGTTTTGAGCTGTGTGTTTGTATGTGTGTGTGTGTGTGTGTGTGTGTGTGTGTGTGTGTGTGTGTGTGTGTGTGTGTGTGTGTGTGTGTGTGTGTGTGTGTGTGTGTGTGTGTGTGTGTGTGTGTGTGTGTGTGTGTGTGTGTGTGTGTGTGTGTGTGTGTGTGTGTGTGTGTGTGTTTTGAAGGGAGTGTGTGTACAATTGTTTGCAAATGTCCTTAAATCGGCTATGTGTGCAATTTTGTGTTGAGTTCACATGTCCCCAAATGTCATGTAAGTGACTAGACTGAGCTGAAGAGAGTGTAGTCATTTCCTCCGCCAAGGAGGTTATGTTTTCATTCGTTTTGTCTTGTTTGTCTTGTTTCTTAGTCAGCAGGATAACTCCAAAAGTTATGCACAGATTTGGATGAAATGGTGTGTTGGAGTTGTTGGAAATGACTTAAGGAACAAGTGATTAAATTGTTCTTGGTGATCCAGAGCACGATCCGGATCCATGATTTTTTTTTTTTTGCAGGATTCTTCTCCATTGCGGGATAGGGAGATTTTTTTTTTTGACATTCCAGTTTCTAACAGAAAAACAAGACAGAAAGAAAATGTAGGTTGACACATAGAGCGCGTATGTATACATGCAATTCAGTATCCCGAATATGAGGCATATCCCGGTTATGATCATATTCGGGATAAGGTGTTTATATGAGCACAGAGCGTAATATCCCAGTCAACATTCTTGGTCGTTATAGAATTCTCTTCTAATGCGTATAGCCTGGATACCAGCGACAGCGTTCTATGGGAAGCCCCTGTATCCGGGATAAGGTGTTTACATGCGGCAGTATCCCAGCTTCTGTCGGAATACTCCACCTAGCATATCCCAATTTTTCAGTATCCCGAATAAGGCCTTATGTGTGTTTATATGCTCAACCGCAAATTCGGGATACTTAATATCCCGATCATATTCGGGATACTGAACTACATGTATACGCACTCAGTGTCAAATGTTCTATCAAACAGCTTCCCTGCACTCTCTTGTTTATAATGTAGTCTTTTTTATAATGTGTAGGCATTCATAATGTACTCATTTATAATGTAGTCATTTATAATGTAGCCATTTATAGCTAGTCTCAGCTCGTAATATCTAGTCTCAGCTCGTTCGGCCATGCCTGTCTCTGCCACTTAAAAGTGGTTGTGAAAAACTGTCTGAAAAACTGAAAATGTGTCGACAATGACTATGAATGGTTTGTCGCTTTTGATGACATCATTAATGCTTCTACAGGCCCTGCCGCGGCCTAACGGTAGGGCAATGGGTTACTATGCCGGCGACCTGAGGTCGATTCCGGCCCGGGTCATTTGACGATCCTCCCCCGTCTCTCTCTCCCTACTCATTTCCTGTCTCTCCTCCACTGTCCTGTCCAAAATAAAGGCATAAAAGCCATAAAAATGCTTTAAAAAAAATAATGGTTTTAGAGCCGAAAGGTGCAAAGTATGCACGTTAACTCTGATTAGGCCTTAAAGTGATACTTAACATTGAGTCCTATGAGACCAGTTAGCCGCCAGCTCAATGGTAAAACCTTATTATTTAACTGAAGGGGAGGTGTAAAATATAATGGGACAGTATCACTTAAACTGGAGACTGGTTGTTGTGTTGCCTAGCTGTTGTGTGTGACTAGCTGTTGTGTGTTGACTAGCTAGTGTGTGTTGACTAGCTAGTGTGTGTTGACTAGCTGTTGTGTGTTGACTAGCTGTTGTGTGTTGACTAGCTATTGTGTGTTGACTAGCTGTTGTGTGTTGACTAGCTGTTGTGTGTTGACTAGCTGTTGTGTGTTGACTATTTGTTGTGTTGACTAGCTGTTGTGTGTTGACTAGCTAGTGTGTGTTGACTAGCCCGTTGTGTGTTGACTAGCTATTGTGTGTTGACTAGCTGTTGTGGCCTCAAACCTGCTATTGCCATGTAAGTGTACAGCTCTGTGTGTGTGTGCGCAGTGTGTGCGTGTGCGCGTGCAGTGCTTGCGTGTGTGTTTGTGCGTGTGTGCTTGTGCCTACGGGTGTTAACTGACCAGTCTATTCTCTTCTCTTCTCTTCTCTTCTCTTCACTTCTCTTCTTTCCTCTCCTCTCCTCTCCTCTCCTCTCCTCTCCTCTCCTCTCCTCTTCTCTTCTCTTCTCTTCTCTTCTCTTCTCTTCTCTTCTCTGCTTGCAGCCCTCCGCGCCCCCCCATGAACATGAACGAGGCCCCCATGCTCCCCACAGGAGCCCCCACCCCCACCAAGAGGTGAACACACACACACACACACACACACACACACACACACACACACACACACACACACACACACACACACACACACACACACACACACACACACACACACACACACCACCCTGCTCCCCACAGGAGCCCCCACCCCCACCAAGAGGTGAACACACACACACACACACACACACACACTAGGCATGGTACGGTTTGCGTTGCAAACCGAGACCGTACGGTTTGCATGTCACGGAACGGGGTAGTGGGCAACCGCACGGTGCCCACGGTTTCAAAAAAAAAAAAAATAGAGTGACCACCGGCGGACGACGCTATTAAAATCCTACTACTTTTACAAGCATAAAACACAAAGACTACGTAGGATATTGAGTGTGGAAAGACTGATTTCTATCAGCCAACTGAAAGACATAACAGCATGCGCCAGCTGTAGCCTACAAGCAAGTGCAGGTCGGTCAGCAACGTCACCCTCTCCCCCCTCTCTCTCCACGTTAGCGCAAGTGACTGTTCCCAGCCTTTATGCTGACCATTTTAAATTAAATGAACATGAATTTACAAACAATGACAGATTAGCAGAACAAAGTAGACTATGACTTACGTTACAGTAGCCTAGTGTAGGCTATATCCACGTGGCATTGAATGGGGATTCCGGACGGCAAAATGCGAGATAATTGAACATATCCATCAGATTCACTGTGCTGTCCTTAACTGCAATCAACTGTAGGCCTAATTATATGTAGGCCTAGCTAGTTAAACTCTGATGGACGGAAGGGGACTTTGTGCTGTTGCCTAGTTAACATTGATGTTTAACACTATAACAAAAATAAAATTTGACTGTTTTAAAAGGCTCAGCTTCACAGGAGTTTTGTGAAACATTCTTGTGCATACACTTCTAAAAAAACGATCTTTTAAAATTATTTGTTACCTTAACCTTCACATTTTAACATAACATAACCCTATCACTTGTTCACTTAAAATTGAATTTGACTTCTGATTTTACTTCTATGCTTCTCACGGCCGGCAGTTTCATGATAGGAAGCAACTGATTCATAAGCGCAAAACTCGCAGAAAGCGGTATCAAAATAAAAGTACAATTCGTTCTCAGTGTGTCATTGACCAAAATAGTCATACTACACTGACCTAATGGTCCTATTACCTACAGGAGTGTAGCTGTTTTATTTTTACACGTCAAATGTGTTATAGCATGTAATATTTGAATATTTGTCAACTTAAAAGTTAGGACTTAGTTCTCCCTTTTTGTGAAATAAATGGAAGCATGTTAAAATCATTGATATCTTTCCTCTTTCAGTTGGGTTAAATGAAGTCAAATTCAACATACCCATGATAAGCTTACATTTTCATTCAAATTTTTATATAATACATTTTATTTAAAAAAAAAAAAAAAAACAGAACCGTACAAAACCGAAAACCGTGACCTTGAAACCGTGATATGGACCGAACCGTGACATTTGTGAACCGTACCACCCCTAACACACACACACACACACACACACACACACACACACACACACACACACACACACACACATACACACACACACACACTGGGTGTCTTGTGTGTTTGTGTTCAATACATTTTTTTTTTTAATAAATAAAGGTAGGGTAAGTCAGTTTCCGTCTACTGGACACTTGTGTGTGTGTGGGCGGTGTGTGTGGCATTTGTGTGTGTGCATGCCCGTGTGTGTGTGTTCATGCGTACGCGTGTGCTTGTGTGTGCGTGTCTCCACTATCTATTGTGCCCACATGCCATCATTTCATTGTGTTGTGTCATTACAGTGTAGGTGTGTGTTCAGAGTGTGTTGCCATTAGAATGTGTGTGTTCAGAGTATGTTGTCACTAGAGTTGTAGGTAAGTGTTCAGAGTGTGTTCCTCGTGTCTTTAGTTACAGTGTAGGCACGTGTTCAAAGTGTGTTCCTTGTGATGTGTTCATTATCAGCTGCAGTGTGTGCATTTGACCATGTGGGGGCACCTGCTGACCCCAAATCCACAGAGTCAGCTCCACTGGCGTAATCTGAACTCCAGGGTTGAAAGGCCCACCTGGGAAACTCCCAACTCCTATTGTCATTGTGACACAGCACTCCACAGCACACAATTGCACACTGCACCCAAAGAAATTTCATTTATGTCTCACCCGTGCAAGGGGGCAGCCCCCAATGGCGCCCCAACCTAGCGGGTCGGGAGTCAAACCGGCCACCTTTGGGCTACAAGTCTGACACCCTAACCGCTTACCCATGACTGCTCTGTTTAAGCACATGTAGACAGGCACATATATAGACACATGTAGACTATTTATGACTTACGCTAGACCCAGCCACTATGGACCTTACGCCTCTAAGAATCCTGGTTCTAACCTACGTTGACCTTATGACAATCTCTATCTCTTCTTCCTCTGCCTTCCTGCTATCTCTGCCTCTCCTCTTTTCTCTCCTTTTAAATCCATCTCTAACAATGATGTTTTTTTTCCCATTTGTTAAGCTCTTTGAGTTGCATGCCTTGTGTGATACAGTGCTATACAAATACAATTATTATTATTATTATTATTATTATTATTATTATTATTATTATTATTATTTACATGTAGACAGGCAAGTATACATACAGGTCCTTCTCAAATAATTAGCATATTGTGTTAAAGTTCCTTTTTTCCCCATAATGTAATGATAAAAAAATACACTTTCATATGTTTTACATTCATTGCACACCAACTGAAATATTTCAGGTCTTGTTTTGTTTTAATATTGATGATTTTGGCATACAACTCATGAAAACCCAAAATTCCCATCTCAATAAATTAGCATATCATGAAAAGGTTGTCTAAACAAGCCATTAACCTAATAATCTGAATTAACCAATTAACTCTAAACACTGGTAAAAGCTTCCTGAGGCTTTAAAAAGTCTCAGCCTTGTTCATTACTCAAAACCGCAGTATAGGCACATGTAGACCTGGC
>NC_085874.1:41604370-41606870 GCF_034702125.1 Engraulis encrasicolus | reverse complement strand
CATGCCTTACTCCCCGCCATGGTACATAGAGCCTAAATTTGAATAAATTCTTAAAAATGTGGGAACATGGTGCAGCAGGTATACGCTGTGGGACCATGGGGCTATGGGACCAATGGGCCTAAAAGGTAATGTTGAATGTCTTACTGATGTGGGACCAATGGGCTGTGGGACCAATGGGTTGTGGGAGCATAGACACGCTCGCCCTCTTCTTCTTCTCCCTCTACTTCTTCCTCGTCTATTGACTTTTAACCCTTTTTCTTGAGCAGTGTCTAGCAACCAGATGTAATCTCTTAGCAGTGTTGCCAGATGTACGATAGTTATCGTATTTGTGCCATAATTTTGTCATCTGTACGATCAAAAACGCATGATGTACGATAGTTTCAGTGTTTTCATTCCGTTTATTTAGTTGCTTTGAAGCAACCATTTTGTTGATTTCCTCCCAAAAGCCCCCCAAAAACAATCATTTTGAGGTTTTGATACGATAGTTTAACATTTTCCATCTGGCAACCCTGACTCTTAGTCCTTCTCATTTCCTGTTTACGGTTCTCAGCTACTCTCACACTATTGCTGTCTGACATCGTTCTCTCTTCTGCTGTTTCTCTTCTCTTCTCTTCGCTTCTCTTCTCTTCTCTTCTCTTCTCTTCTCTTCTCTTCTCTTCTCTTCTCTTCTCTTCTCTTCTCTTCTCTTCTCTTCTCTTTTACCCTCTCATCTGTGTGTTTTTTTCCTCCTTTTTCTCTCCTCTTCTCTTTTACCCTCTCATCATCGCTCTATTCTTTTTCTGCTTTCTCCTGTTGGTGCTCACAGGATGAGGAACAGAAACAGGCTGTAAGTGGCAGGCTGTGTGTGTGTGTGTGTGTGTGTGTGTGTGTGTGTGTGTGTGTGTGTGTGTGTGTGTGTGTGTGTGTGTGTGTGTGTGTGTGTGTGTGTGTGTGTGTGTGTGTGTGTGTGTGTGTGTGTGTGCGCGTGTGTGCGCGTGTGTGCGCGTGTGCGTGTGTGTACATGCGTGCGTCCGTGTCCGTGGAAAAGAAAAACAGTCTGTGACTCAAATGATCTGTATTGAGTTTAGTAAGTGCCACTTGCAGTTGCATGCAGGTGTGTGTTTTGCGTGTGTCTGCATATGCAAATCTGTTGCACAATAAATGTGCATACGTACATAGTGGGTTCAGCGTGAGTGCATGTGAAGCATCATTTCTCTCCTCTGCCTCCCACCACCATTCACAAACACAAGCTTTTCGTCTGGTGTTTTTGAACCGGAAATGCTGAAATGCCCGACTCTGAGGTGTGGAGCATAATCACAAAAATAGCAAAAATTAGATTAAGATTCTTTATCGTCCCATATGGTTGTTTTCACATCAGACGGGTGAATTCCATCAGGATCAGCATTAGTAGGATCCCTTGTGATTCCTATCTCATTCAGTACAAGTACATACATGTAGACACCATTTACATATATACAAGTACATACATGTAGACAGCATTTACATATATACAAGAACATACATGTAGACACCATTTACATACAGTCCCAGGAAAAAGTTTGTACAACCTTTGAAATGTCTTACTTTTCTGTCAGAATTGGTCATAAAACATGGTCTGATCTTCCCGGAAATCGCAAGAAGGAACAACCAGAGTCTGCTTTAACTAATTCAACCCAAACATTTACAAGTTTTCATATTTTCATTGGCCATAAGATGTAAACATTCACAGGACAGCAAGGCATAAGTAAGTACACCCTTGCATTCAATAGGTTTTAACCCTAAGTTAGTCGCAATAACCTCAACCAGATGTTTCCTGTATAGTTGCAGATCAGATTAACAAAACAATCTGTTTGTGTCTTGTCTCCCTCTTCTTTAGAAAACTGCCTCTAGTCAGCAAGGTTTGTTGGATGTCTGGAGTGCATAGCTTTCTTGACTTCATGCCATATAATCTCAATTGTTTTTTGTCAGGGCTTTGACTGGGCTATTCCAAAATATGTATTTCATTACTTTGAAGCCATTCTAAAGTCGATTTGCTTCTAAAGTATGGGTTGTTGTCACATTTCAGCACCCATCCTCTTGTGTGCTTCAACTGTGTGACAGACTACCTCACTTTTTTCTGTAAAATATCTCGATAAACTTCTGAGTTCATTGTTCCACTGATAATAGCAAACTGAAGAGGGCCTGAGGCAGCAAGGTAGCCGCATATAATGATGCTCCTACCACCATACTCAAAGGTGGAGATGATGTTTTGGTGAAGGTGTGGTTCTCCAGTTCTCCTCCAAACATGACATTGTGTGCTCCCCTGAACAATTCAACTTTGGTTTCAACGTTGGTCTACAGAATATTTTTCAATAATTCTATGAAGCATATAAATGCTTTTTCGAAAACCTCAAAGGTGCAGCAATATTTTTTGGACAGAAACCCCGTTCATTTTAGATTGGCAGAATGAATCCCATTTTTAGCCATTCTTTGTTACATCTCCTCTTCTGAGTATGGTGGCGGGAGCATCATTATATGCGGC
>NC_085874.1:41584370-41599370 GCF_034702125.1 Engraulis encrasicolus | reverse complement strand
CGTGCCACATGCGGCCTGCTGAGCCATTTCATGTGGCCCGCAGAGCCTTCACAAGAAAGACGACTTTTAAATCCAAATTCATTGGGGTCACTCAACATTCTTAAAATGGCTACCTAAAACAGGGGTTTTGCCACCTTAATATTAATCATGTACATAGGCTACCACATACATTTCATTATAATGTGCAGGAATGTCATAGCTGACAAGTTATGTCAGCGTACACTATTTCTTATTACTGACACGGGAAAGTTGCCTGCCACATCTGGCCCTTCAGTCAATATTCTATAGCCAATGTGGCCCTTGGGCCAAAATAATTGCCCACCCCTGGCCTGCAGTGTGTCTACTAGTACTAGCCCATGGACCCCTGGTCTCCCCCTGGTCTCCCAGCTCCGGACATGTCTGCCGCGTGTCCGCTCCGCTCCGCTCTGCTCTCGACCTCGTTAATGCTTAATGACTCGTTAGCATTAACGAGGGAGATGTTTATTGGACGCGGCGCTCCGGGCCGCACATGGCCCCGCCACGGGGGCTTTATGGGTGTTTTTTTAACTGCTTCCTGTGCGTGCGGCGTGCGCGACGCCCAAACAGGGTCCCCAGACACCGCAGCTGCCCAACTTTATGGCCCCCCCCTTTCTCTGATGTAGAGAAACCTCATTACCCACACCATTGGTAGCATTTGCTTAATCCCACCATGCGCCCAACCACCACCACCACCACCATTCAAGCATGTCCCTGAACAATATGCCTACCCCCCTTACACACACACACACACACACACACACACACTCAAGCATATCCCCTGACAATATGCCCACCCCCTTACACACACACACACACACACACACACACACACACACACACACACACACACACACACACACACACACACACACACATAGACACTACCTATTTATTAATTCCGTCTTACCCCCTCCACCCCTGTTGCTTTCTTCGTTTGCCTCTGCGCTGATCATTTGGCCACATCAGTCAGGTCCGCATCCACAGATTGTTTTCGTTTACCAGCCCCACCTCTCCTCTCCTGTCCTGCCTAGCTGCATCAGCATGAACCCCAAGTAAACCCAAAGGCAGTAGTGTAACGTAACGTAAGAACTGCCATAGTGTAAATAATGTCTGGAACTACACGAGAACTTCGACTTTTTTCGCACACCTCAGCTGGCAGGTGCGTCGGAGATGGCCCATGGGTCACTCAGCAACAACTTAAAGAAACTCCCGCACACTGACCATTTCACTGTTCTTTCTTTAATAACGACGTTTCGGTACTAGACCTTGGTTGCCTGATGAAGGTCTAGTACCGAAACGTCGTTTTTAAAGAAAGAACAGCGAAATGGTCAGTGTGCGGGAGTTTCTTTAAGTTGGAACTACACGAGAAACATCATTCCAATTTACTTGTATGACCTGTGCAGCATATGAAGAAACTGACAATAAAAGCTGACTTGACTTGGCATGACTTGACCTGACTTGAGACTTGTTGTTTCAGGTTAATCCATGTGATCGCTTATTGATTGATCAAGTAAGAGCTGCGATTAAAAACTCTTTGGCGTACAGTACTTCCTGACTCTGTAAGGTCCTCCGCACACCGGCTGCGACAAAGTGCAGAGCACTGCTCCGCAAAAGTTCGATTCCATTGTTTTTCAATAGAACCCCGCATACAAGCGCCGATACATCGGCTAGTGATAAGAGACAAGTTCTATTTTGTATTTTGGTTTTGACTATACGTGCTATGTTCGAGTGAAATTGGGTTTGTGGGTCGGAATTGTGTCGGAAGAGAAGGTGCTCCGCAGTGCTGTCGGAGCCGTGCGGTGGCCCTAATGGACAGCTTGGTGTTGTGTGGTGCTGGTCGTGAATGGATGTAAGATCACTGTTGTGTTGTGTCCTTATACAGGGCATCCCCCCAAAAAACATACCGGTATACACACTTTAAAGCTATGTAAAGTCTGTATTTTTTTCTGTTGTGTAATTTTCAACATTTAACAGAATTTACGGACATCACTTTAAAGTTTCATGTCTGTGAGTTCTATCACACTTTGAAAATGACATGCATTTTAAAAACCACCAGCGCTATGATCTAAGGTGTGTATACATATTTCCAGTTTGCACATAGTGTGTTGTACACTGTGCACGTACACTGTGTATGTATGTGTGTATCTTTGCACGTGTTATGGCACAATAATAATGCAATCAGTGATGGGCAGCCCCCGTGCCACATAGTCCAAATGACTTGGTATCACCTGTCCAATTCAACTACCGTAGCTGATTGCTCTGATTGACTGCTAAACAGCCATTCAGCCAAGCAGAGTCACCTGGTCATTTGGAATTTGTGGAACTGGATTCAAACTGATTCATCAGTCCAGGTTACCCATCACTGAACATGACAGACCTTTGGTTACATTTGGTGACATTTGAAAAGAGGGTAGCGCTTAACTTGACATCATATGTGGGACATAACAGTGTCATAACAGTGTCGTAACACAGTCATACATGTGTCATAACCATTATGTCAATGTCATAACATTGTATGTTTTGTGTCATTAAGTGACATTTGTGTATGGTGAAGACAGCCTCTAACAGTGTCAACTTGAATTTCCCCCTGGCCTGAATTTCCCCCTGGGGATCAATAAAGTTACTCTACTCTACTAACTTCTCATGACCACAAAATGTTTATGACATTGACATTATGTTTCTGACTCGCTCATGACTTTTGTCACGACACAGTTTTGACACTATTATTATATTATGACACTGTTATGTCATGCGTATGACGCCGGCGTCAAGTGGAAATCGATAAGAATTTGGCTGACCTGCCTCACCTTGCCGTGTCCTTGTTCTTTGGCAGGAAAGGCAACGAGCCACAGGCACATGGTCTCCTTGTAAGGTTCTCCACCGTCCTGACCCACCACTCCCACCACCACCACCACCACCACCCTCATCTGTAACCCCCCTCAACGAGACGCACGGCTACCAAGCTTCTACTGTGGCCATAGCAGCCGGACACAAACAGGAACGGTTCAGCACCCTCGGAACTCTCAGTGAGAAACTTGAATGAGCAGAGATAAACAAACAAACAAACAAAACAAACAAAGAAGCAAACAGGAAGAAAACGAATACAGTTGTGATGTCAGGATTGCTGCAGTCGTCAACACCGTCAGCGTCTGTGATGCCGCAGGGATCACAGCAGCCTGTCTGTCTTTCTACTGGTCTATCTGTCTGTCTCTCTGTCTGTCTGTCTGTCTGTCTACTGGTCCACTGGTCTGTCTGTCTGTCTGTTTGTCTATTGGTCTGTCTGCTTGTCTGTGTATTGGTCTGTCTCTTTTGCGAAGATAGTCCTGCCCAAGTCTGTGTTTGACTGATGTTTGATGTTTGATCAATCAGTGATGTTGTTTGTTTCTTTGGGGTTTTTTTGTATTCAATTTGTCTTTTTTTTTTTTTGCTTGTGGATTTAGCTTTGGGGTGGGTGTAAAGTTAGAATGGGACAAATTGAAGATTGACAGGGCGAGATAGCCAACCCAAAGATAGATCAGCAGCATGTCCCCACCCCCCCTCTGAATGATTGACAGGTGCTAATGACCCGCCTTCTGAGGAACTGAGGATACACAAGATGGAAGAGACAAGAAAAGCAAAGAGAAAAGTGTGTGAAGAAAGTGAGAGAAAGATGGAAAGGAGAGAAAACGAAAGTTGGTCAATGGACGAATGCATACCAAACACGAATGCGTATAGCATTAAGAGTGTGGACATGGAAGGCACGTGATTGGTTGATTGATGTACAGTGGGTGTGGTCTTGTTAACGGGCATTGTGAGATGAGAAGTGCGTGGTGCTTGTGTATAGAGCTTATTTATTATGCTGTACATGTCTGCCCTGTGACGCAGATGCAGACGAGACTCAACCATTAAGGTGTGCTTATCTTATGGTGTGTGTTTGTTTATTTATTTTTGTGGATGAATGCGTATTTATTTGTCATAGTTTGGCACATTAGTATAAACGCCTATGTTAGAGAGAGAGACGAAGGGGAGGAGTTAGTCCAAGGGTCTCGTTTAGTGATTTCAGTAGATGAGGTAACTTATGTTTGAGATGGAATAGTTCTTTTACAGTAGCAGGCACATGGACAGGTCTACTCACAGTTATTTGTACAGCACATTCAAAAGAACAGCAGCAATTGACCCAAAGTGCTTTACTTAATATACTGTAGTGTGTAGTGGACGGACAGCTAATCCCGTAGCTGTGCTGTTATGATAAAGAACCAAACGAAAGAATAGACTAAAAAACAGCTGAATGGAAACTCAGTATTCTGTTGTATGGTGTGCCTCTTACTGTATCATACTCTCATGGAGATGGATAGAACCAAATGAAAAGGAATACAACAGATGGAATGGAATGTACCGGAATGCAACATCAATATTCTGTCCCATTCTTTTGTACTCTATTGTATTCTGTGTCGTAGCTAAATGCTATGCTCATGGCCAAGCGATGCTACTCCACTACTACTCTACTACTAAGTGCTTGCCAGGTCGCTCTGAGAAACCTCGTTGAAAGGACTCTCTAAACCAGCTACTTGGACTGAGATTTCAAGACTGACTGAATCGATGCCGTATCTCTCTGGGTCACAAGAGTTTTGTTGTGTATATTATAAGTCGTAGATTATTTTTTGCTGAGTGATTTATGTACAGTAGGTACTATGTTCTTCTGGATGGTTTTAATTTTCCCATTTATGATAAAGCACTGCTTGGTTGTTGTTTTTTGTTCTTTATGTGAGCATCTGCTACATGCACAATTTCATCTGGCCTGCTGTGTGTGTCAGTGTGTGTGTGTGCGTGCGTGTGCGTGCGTGTGTGAGTGTGCGTGTGCGTGAGCGTGAGCGTGCGTGTCTGTGTCTGAGAGAGAGAGAGAGAGAGAGAGAGAGAGAGAGAGAGAGAGAGTGTGAGTGAGTGAGAGTGAGAAAGATACATTTGAATGTGACTACTTCTCTAATTGTCTTTCTCTGTGTGTGTGCAAGTGCGTGTGTGTGTGGACCGCCGGACTGTAAAACCACTCTCGTGAAGCTGTGTTCAGCTTGCAAAGTCTCTAAGACCTAAGTGTGGGTGGGTTTTGTTTTTAAATAATATACATTGTTTGAAAACGGTAAAAAAATAATACCTGCTGTAACAAAAAAAGTAATGATATAATTGTGCCAAAATGATATGTTGATTTTGAGATTTCTTTGTGTTCGTAGTGTAGTCTTTCAGCCATACTGCATTGTATCTTCTGATTGATACCCCCACCCCCCACCCCCTCCCATAAGCTGCTCTACAGTGTGCCACACTTAAAGGGGAACTCCACTTTTTTGAACATTAAGGCCATTTTCTGAGTGGTCTGCAATGTTTTAGAGTCCCCCTCACCGTTTATTTCATGTTTGCTGCAGTCTCTGTTATTTGGCTGATTTGGATTTTTATCTCAACCAGCTTTAGAATGGCCGTCTATGGGCACCTGCAACTCTGCCCACTCAGAAAATGGCCTTAATGTTAAAAAAAGTGGAGTTCTCCTTTAAATGCCCCCCAACCCCCCCAAAAAAACATGACCTCACTTCCTGTTCCATTGTGCGTGCCACAGAATAGCGCCCATACCTCCCTCCTGTGCCAACTTGCAACCGTGGCAACCGCGGTGTACAGCCATGGGGAGTGAAGGTCATGATACTGTACCACAATGCATCCCCCCAAAAAAACGCTTTTCGTATCCTGTCCCTGCCATGATAGTGTATTCTTATTTTGAAGATGCATGTTGTTGTTTTTTGCGTGTAAATGCCGGGTACGGGGTTTGGGTTTGGGGAGGGACTGTTTATGTTGTGGGGAGGGGTGGGAGTTGTTAGGTGATGTCACAGGAGTACTGGATTGCATGGTGCTGGAAACCATAATAGCTTTTCTATGTAACGTACATTCATGTCCATCAATCAATTGTGTAGAAGAAGACCGTATAAGTCTGCACACTGTAGCTCCGCTTTGAAGGTTTATTCAGGTCACACAACGTTTCGACCCAACAGGGTCTTCATGATTCTATTGGGTCAAGACGTATGAATAAACCTTCAAAGCGGAGCTACAGTGTGCAGAGTGAGACGTCTACTCTCTCTACTGTCGGATACGCCTTGGCTCTGCACCTGGCCTCAGCGAGGTGGGATGTGCTTACTCTTACTCTCATGAATAATCGATCAATCATGCCAATCAAACAGGCATCATGAGAGTGGGCCTCCGAAACACTGTGGGTGCATTCCAATATGCAACCTTGCGTCCTCCACTTGTGCTTGTGACCTTGTACCAGGATGTAATATGTCGTGATGACATCACTGACAACAGCATTGTATTTCAATATCTTGCAGAAGCTCAATTGTGAAGTCATTTTCTCATTTGCAAACTGGATGGTGATTGACAAATTGTTGTGGCTAGGCTGACAGCAGGGAATCTTAATTGTTTCCTCCACGGAGGCAGGGGCGTCAGCAAAACGTGAGGCCACAAGCACAAGTGGAGGATGCAAGGTCGCATATTGGAACGCACCCTGTGTCTTTCTGACTCCAGCTGGCCCCACCCCACCCCACCCCACCACACAGCCCAATTATAAAATATCCCAGTAACACTTAAAGTGGAGTTCAAATATAAGCCAATAATGCATTGCTAATTATGGTCTGCGTAAGTTATTCATGAGCGTGTCAAGCAAATCAAGGGGCTACTAAGTCCTTGTTATGATTGTTATGATTTTATATATATATATATATATACACACACACACACACACACACACATACTGTATATAAAGGCTTTATGAGCAATGAACAAGACATTTGTGAATACACAACAAAGGATTGATTTTCGCTTGATACATGTCTTCCAAGTGACTTACAGAGACATTCATTTGGCATGTACGTACTGTATAAGTGGCGGACATGTGAACCTGAAACTTGCGTGTTACCCAGAATCCCTCATCTAGACTTTGGAATCCCTTACCAGCTTATCCATCTCATCACAGTCCCGCCCATTTCATATCATTTCCTGCTCTCTCAGAATGTTCGGCCTGCTAGTTCCCGCTATTGGTCGCCATTGGAGTCTGTAGGCCCCACTGCACAACTGGAAATCCAATGAGAGTGCCAACGCTCGCTTGAAAACGAGTGGTGGAGACACGCTCACACTGGGTGCGTTCCAATATGCGACCTTGCTTCCTCCACTTGTGCCTGTGGCCTCGTAGCAGGAAGTAATATGTCATGATGACATCATTGACAACATCATTATATTTCAATATCTCGCAAAAGCTGAATTGTAAAGTCTTTTTCTCATTTGCAATTGGGATGGTGAATGAAAAACAGTCCCCCAAAAGTTGCTGTGGCTAGGCTGACAGCTGGGAAACGTTATTGTTTTCTCCACGGAGGCGGGGCCACAAGCACAAGTGGAGGAAGCAAGGTCGCATATTGGAGCGCACCCACTATCAGCTAATGATTCCCTCAGATCTTAACTGGGTGCTGAATTCCACATAAACCATACGTAAATGAATGAATGAAGGAAGCAAAGGACAGCGCTCTTCAGATTTTTTTTTGTTTCTTTGTTTATTCGCCCATGTGGGTGATTAAACATAGAAAAAAAATCTGAAGAGTGCTGTCCTTCCTTCGCAGCCTTCATTTGCTTGAAAAAAAAAAGAGGCCAGAACCTCAACAACGTGACTCCATCAGAAGAATCGGGGAGAAATGAAAATGGTGGCGCCCGTTTTAACTCTAGGATAATTTGGTGGATGTGAGTGTGTGTCACCAGGGGAAGTGTACTGGGGTGCGTTTCTGGAAAGTGTAGTCGGTAACTATGTTAGCTACTTTGTTGTTTGCAATGCAATTTCCCATTGGCAACTACCAAAGTTGCTAACTGCTAACAACTACGCCTTCCAGAAATGCACCCCATGCATTGTGTGCAACAGAGAGGAGATGCTTGGCAACTTTGGGAGGGAGGGGTGTGTGTGCTGCAGGGTGTTTTTGTTTGTTTCCCTTCTTTGTCATAATGCTGAAATGTTGATCTGTGCAGAGGAAATAAAATCATATTTTAAAAGAGCTCAGTATTTATTTATCTTTTTAAATATCTTTGAGTTTTTGTTGTGTCTGTTGTTGCTCTTGTTGTTGTGTTGTTTTCCACTGTGTCCTCTCTCTGCAAATGGTTAGTTGCACTCCTTTCTGTAGCTGTGTGTGATGTGATTCATGTTCAAGGCCGGATTAATGCACAGGCTAGATATGACTGCAGCCTAGGGGCCCCCACCTGCCAGGGGGCCCCTGATTAGCCAAAAGTGGAAAAAAAATGCAAAATTATGATAAGATGCAATATTGAAAAATTAATCTGTCATGTTGATTAGAGTTCATAGACATGTTATCCTTAATTCCTAGCTCATAATTATGATACTGTCTATGTACATTTGTCTCGAAATTTACTTTCTAGGGGGCCCCACAGCAACCTGTAGCCTAGGAGCCCCAGGCCATCTTAATCCGGCCCTGTGCATGTCTGTGTGTTTTCTGCAGCCCCCATGCAGTGCTAGTGTGATGTGGGTGGGTGTTGGGTCATGGTTAGAGGTCAGGTCTCAACGTGTCTTTTTCTTCCACTCTCTGCACCCACTCAAGGAAATCTATTCAAGCCTTTTCTGTAGGCCTGTCGTGCACTACAAATGCACTAGACGGAAAATAGAAATCAAGTTTCCAGTGCAATGTTTCCTGCAACATTTATTTTAACACTCCGCACTAAAATGGCAAAGGTGTACTAGTGTAGCTGGCTTGTACTGTAGTAGCAAACATACATTTGCCATTTATCTATTCACTATGGGTCACGGTTGCCAGATTGGGTGTTTTTTTCTGCAAATTTACTGCCATAGAAATCAATAGAATGTAGTTGGCGGGATTCAGTGCCTTCAGTCGTTTTTTAGGTATAGTTTGGGCTGGAAATGAGTCTCATATGGCAACCCTGTATGGAGTGCATTGTCTTTCATTGTCTTTCAGCAAGTGCTACTGCACAGACAAGTATGCCTATGGCCAAGCGATTGGAATCTCTTTAGATTGGAGCAGTGGTGTAGTCTACGTAGAACGCAGGTATACGGAGTATACCCACTTCTACATTTTAAGGGCTTCAGTATACCCACTTAAAATTGATTTTTGCATTATTTAGAATAGCATAAATATATATAGTATACCCACTTCAAAAAATGCTCGAATATACAGTATACCCACTTCAAAACAAAAGTGGACTACAGCGCTGGATTGGAGCATGTCTGCGGTGGCCAAGCAGTTGGGTGGCTGTCTATCAGTGGGATGCAGGAAGGAATTCGATTTTGCTGCCTACTCATTCATCAATGACTGAAGTGCCCTTAAAAGGTGCACTGTGTAGGATGGTGGCCAGAGTCGGCGTTGCAACCACTGTATGCAGCTCATTGAAACAGTGCTGCCTATTGCCAAATTTGATATACTGTATTCATGGATAATTACCAAGTTATAAACTAATATTTATTAGTATGACCAAAGTACAGTAAGTTTTACAACTAAAAATGTCTATTTCTGGACATTCTAAATGGCAGACTTGGAGAAGATCTCCCTTTATGCTAGTGGTGGTAAGTATGTATTTGTGAAAAATTGTCTTCTATGAGGGGTAGCATGAATTCCGGAAAGAAGCTACTAAAAGTATTTCAGCAAGACACGTAACCTTTCATTTCCCCATGTTGTAAAATGACCTGTAATAACTGGACCAATAAACCAATAGTGTTTGTATAGCACATTATCATACATAATTGTCATTCAGTGCTCTTGAGTGCACAGGGAGAAAAAGGAAGAAGACATATAAAAGCGTCAGTCCAATGCAATAGTAGAGTAGAGTAACTTTATTGATCCCCAGGGGGAAATTCAGGTATCCAGTAGCTTGCATAAATACACAAATGCCCACATGGACATTTCAAGACACAAATAACACAGGAATAGTCAGGGAGGGGAAAATAAAAAGAGTAAAGATAGAAAATGTAAAAAGGTAATGTGCAAAAAGACATTCTGTGAGTTGGGATAGACCAATGCAGAAAACATACTCTGTCAGTTAACCCATTGATGCCTGATGTTGTGTTGCGCAACATTGGCCCTGGCGCCTGGAGCTGCATTACGCAACATTCAGGCTCCTGAGATTTGAGACAACTTTATTACACATCTCTGTTTGTTTGAGATAAGTGAACACATTCTCATGAAAGATGAGGGTCTTAGCATTTAAATGCAACTTGCATTTAAATGTGCATATTTTGATGTGCTTCAGAAGCTGAGATATTTAGGTTTTTATAGGCTGAGGGCTGCTTTTCCTAAAAAGGGCTCAGGCATTCAGCACCCTTTTTTGCAGGTGCCTTAGGCATTAATGGGTTAAGGTAGACATGACATGGAACAAGTGTTGACGGATACATCTATGATATAGTATAGTATGTAGAAGTAGGCAGTGTACAGAGTATGATAGGGGTGGAAATTTCTCACAATGTCACAGTAAAGTACAGGTAAGTGTATTAGGCAATCACACACACGCACAAAGAGGTTCCCCAGTGACTGGGCCAGCTCTTCATGTAATGTATTAATGTAACGCAACGTAACTGTGCTCTAGCATGAACATATGCATATGATAGCTAGTGTTTGTATCAAACAAGCCAGGCACGGGGTGGATTCCAATATGTGGACTACCATCCTCGATCTGTGCTTGTGGCCTCGCATTTTGCTGACACCCCGCCTCTGTGGAGAAAACAAAAAAGTTTCTCTGCTGTCAGCCTAACCACAACAACATTTGAGGGAGTACTGTATTCTTCATTCATCAGCCCATGGTGTGTGCAAATGAGATCATGACATTCTAATTGAGCTTTTGCGGAATATTTAAATACTTTCTGTTGTGTCGATGACATCATCACGAGGCCATGAGGAGGCAAGTGAGCAAGGGAGGACGGGAGTCCACATATTGGAATGCATCCACTATGTGAACCTGTGACCTGGAAGGACAGTGCCTAGCACGAGGCAGCGAAGCAGAAGAGAAGAGGTGCAAGAAGAGTGTGGAATTGGCCATGCCCTGGCTGATATGGTAGGGCACTCAGCTACTACGCGGCCGACCTGGGTTTGATTCCTAGCCTGGGTCCTTCCCCGTCTCTCTCTCCCCACTCGCTTCCCGTCACCACCTTCACTGTCCGATCATAAATAAAGTCAAAAAAAGAAGAGTGTGGAATTGTTGGGTTCTGATTTTTTTTTTTTTAATGGCTTTTATGGTCTACCTGCGCATATGGGCCAAAATATGGTACATCCCTGCTTTGATAACACTACACAGGTTCACGATAGCGATAATAACTATCACAATAAGTGTGTGTGTGTGTGCGCGCGTGTGCACGTGTGCATGCGTGCGAGCGTGCGTGCGTGCGAGCGTGCGTGCGTGTAAATGCTTCTCATCAGGGCTTTCACATTTTTGGCGAGTGTGCCCGTTCGTTCGTTCACGGTCATTTCCTTCCCCCTGCCTGCAGTACGCACACACGGCTTCATTGTTCACTTCACACACTCCTTGTTTTGCTGACATTTCACCATCAGTCTTATCTGAGAGCCCACATACTGTACTGTAGCCAACCCCCCAGTGAACAGAACAACACACTACACTGTCTGCAAACTGCACAGGGTGCCAGGGGCGTACCACCAAATTTGGGGCCCCAGGAACAACCTCTTTCATGGGCCCCCCAAGAACATTTTCCATGGAACATTTTCCATAGGAAGGCCCCCAGGGGGCCCCCCAGGTGGGCTGGGCCCTAAGAAAGAGTCAGGGTTTTCCCCCCCTGTTCAACGCCACTGCAGGGTGCCCCAAAAATGTATACACACCTTAGATCAGTGATGCTCAAACTGTGGTACGTGTACCACTGGTGGTACTTGAGACATCTCTGGTGGTACTTTGAAGAATTCATTTTTTGTGCATTGATTTCAAGGCTGATCAAGTTGTTGCAGTCCAAAATGTGTCTTTGGTCTCACATTTTGTAATATTGGACAGATATGTGAAAACATAATGTAGAATAATGCTAGGCAAGCAAGTAATTTAAAAACAAACTTGCACTTTGCTGTTGATGCCGTTATGAACCTCTCCTGTATTGACTGGCAAAAGTGAATATGGAAGGCCTTTGCTGCGATATTCTAATGTTTTTTGTCAAGGTACTCGGAGAGCTCAATATTGTCTCGGGTGGTACTTCACACAAAAAGTTTGAGAACCACTGCCTTAGATGATAGCTAACCCCCATGGCAAACATCTCATACTGTAGCTCGACCCCCAGTGAACAACACACTACACTATGTGCAAACTGTACAGGATGGCCCATGTGTACAAGTCAAGTCAAGTCAGCTTTTATTGTCAGTTTCTTCATATGCACAAGTCATGTAAGGAAAATGAAATTACGTTTTCTCTCTATACCATGCACATCGACATATGGGTAGATGACGGATAGGCAGCAAAAAACATTTTTTTCACAAAACATTGTTTATGAGAGAAAAAAGTATATGTCTACGTAGTGCAGCAATTAATCTTTCAAAAAATCCAAGTGGTCACAATGTTGGTCTATTAATTGATTATTTATTTACGTTGATAAAGCAATTTGCTGAAAATATGTCCTTTGGTGTGACGTTAAGAAATAAATATATTAAGTAATGTAGAAATGGCTTGATGGAGTTTTATGAACATTGTTACACTCTTCATATTTATTGCAATTTTTTAAAGTCTTAATTTAATGAGAAATTACCATTTAGAAGTGAGATTATTAGAAACCTTCGAGGAAAAACAGGGATATCTTTCTTTTAAATGTTCAAAATTGTCCGAATTTATACTAACTTTTCAGGGACGATAATTTGTTCTTCCCTAATGCAATATTCAGTGTTTATCAAACATATTGTTTAGCTCAAACAAATATTTGAGCGTTTAAAACATGTCACACCGTAGGACATTCATGTCACGCTAAAGGACAGAAATGCAAAACTGAGCCAGAAACAAATATATCAACATGATTATTTTGTCTTTTGATCATAATATAATGTTGTAGTCAATATGGACCTACACTTTACACTTATAAGTCTTTGAATCGTCGATTATCAGCCTATCGTAACTCTTAATGACAGCCATGCGGTCATTGAATGTAACCTGCAGAGCTCATAAGACTCATACTGAAGGGTGACCTTGGCATGATCATCACACTTTTGTAGGTATGCTATGACTGTCACACCATTGAACCTGTAGTGTGTAGTGGCCAGTGCCTGTTTGGTATCTCAAGCTGGACAGCACATTTATGCTGTATATTGAGCTCTCCACAGCATACTTTATTCATCTATACTCCTCTATATACTCTCTCACTGATCTTTCCTTCACTGTTACCGTTATATTTTATGGTTTCAAAGCACCATTAATGACATTTTATATCATTTGACAGTATCTAAAATCAACAGCAAATATTCATCAACAATGCATCAAAGTATAAATTCCAAAGGCCAATAAAGGAATAAGTAATTTGAATACACAATATTTATCTAGTCAAACAACAAAACAAAAAAATATTTACTACCAGTTGTTTTAAAAGCTATTTCTCAAATATCTAGTCCCTTGGTGTGACCTGTTTGTCCTTTGGTGTGATACTCCAAAGTGTCACACCATAGGACTTTTACCATCACACCATAGGACTTTTACCATCACACCATAGGACTTTTGAGCTTTTGAGTTAATTAAAAGCCATGTTGTTGCCAACTGAAATACAATTTCACCTTTAGTAAGATGCATTTTCATACATCTACATAAGAAAAAAATATGAAAAATATACACTATTGTCAAAATGTATTTTATGGCTGTCACACCAAAGGACTACAAAACTAATACATCTTGTGGTAGCAAAACATAATTGATTGACTGAAGAACTCTGAGAGAAAAATCTAAAATCCACCCTTGCCATTGGCTTCTTAAGGGTCTAAATTCACAATTTATGTACCGCTGGAGCTTCAACAATAGATAATTATCCACAGAATTAACCAAAAAAATGATCACACCACAGGACATTATTTTCTGCGACAAAGTTTCACAAGTCCATACGGTCTCAGAAAAACAGGAAAAAAATTAAGCATTGCCACTTGCTAAAATAGACACCTTGAAAAACATGCCAGGGTTGTTTAGACAAATGACTGAGCTTTGATTATTTATTTAAAAATGTTTTAATATGGAGAACCAGGCTTGCCTCAGTCACACCATAGGACAAATGTGACATTTGACTCAAAATTAAGTATACTTATTTAAGCTCTGGATTTATTACACATTACTTTTTCACAACAACGACATTAGTTTAATCATTTAAAGCATTGACAATTTTGAAAGCATGAATTTACTTAATTTTAAGAGCCTGCGACAGCAAAATTTACACGTCACGTCATCTACCCATATATACAAGACAGGACATTTTATAGACTGACATTATGTGCAAGACAGGACAGGTAACAACAATAAGTGGTCAATAATAAATACAGGACAAATGAACATTTAACATTTAAATAATAATAATAATAATAATAATTGTATTTGTATAGCACTGTGTCATACAAGGCATGTAACTCAAAGTGCTTAACAAATGGGAAAAAACATCATTGTTAGAGATGGACTTAAAAGGAGAGGTATAGAGGAGAGGCAGAAATAGCAGGAAGGCAGAGGAAGAAGAGATAGACAGAGATTGTAGAGTCATAAGGTCAACGTAGGTTAGGACCAGGATTCCTAGATGCGTAAGGTTCATAGTGGCTGGGCCTATCATAAGTCATAGATAGTCACACCGAGATTGGGCGCTCAGGTAACATCTTATACACACCTTAGATCAGTTTTTCTCAACCAGGGTGCCTCAGGCCCCCCCTCAACGTGGCTGACGGTATGCGAAATTGACCTAAAAAATGAAGACATTATGTAATATATAACACATATTTGTCTAAATTAATAAATTAATGCTGACACATACATACA
>NC_085874.1:41574370-41579370 GCF_034702125.1 Engraulis encrasicolus | reverse complement strand
TTCTAGGCCAGGGTTTCCCAACCTTTTCTAACGTGGGGCCCACTCGAAATTGTCACAAATATTCAGGGCCCACTTCTGACCCAATAAAGAATAAAATTCAAATACTCAATAGCAACACACACCAAAATATGATTACAATTTGTAGAAAATTATCTCAAGGCCCACTTGGAATACCTTCAGGGCCCACCAGTGGGTCCCGGACCATAGGTTGAAAATCACTGGTCTAGGCTTTCCTGGCTATTCTGGTGTTGTAATGTGAGGCTAAGGGGGGAAGACTGTGACCGATTATTTTTGAGGCAGCAGCTCTATAGCCAGGCCACGCCCTCCTAGTGACGTAACACCTTCGGCGTTGCAACTTGTCAGGTCAAGAGCAATGCAAGTACTTTCTGAGTTCCCGAAAATACGGGAACTCCTTTCACTTTGTCGGTAAGCAAACAACTATAAGCAAACCAAGGGAGGCGGGTCAACCATGCCGTTTGGGAAATGTTTATTGTTATGCTCTTGGTCAGACCAAGTCTCGAAGAGATTTGAATGTTGATGATAATCAGGCTAGCGGCTCTACCCATTAGAGGGGGGCCAAGGCAAAATATAGACATGGGGCCCTTTTAAATGTCTTTTCCTGGTATAGAGGCAGCAAGACTAAGCACATCTCTTGCAGCCTTCAAGAAACAACTAAAGACATTCCTCTTTCGAGAGAATCTACTAGACTAATGCTTGAACTGGCCTTGCCCCAGGGCAGACTCCTGACATGATGTTTAGTTTAGTTTAGTTTGTGAGTGTGTGTTTGTGTGTGTGTACTCGTTATTTCCTCTTTATTAAAAAAACAAAAACAAAAACAAAAAAAACTAACCCCTCTTTGCAATTGCACTTGTTGTTCTGTATATCTCCTGTGCACTTTGTATTTGCTTGTGATGTTGGCTTGATTATGTCCTCTTTTGAAAGTCGCTTTGGTTATAAAGCGTCTGCCAAATGCAATGTAATGTAATGTAATGTAATTTATCATGGCGGGGCTGACTGTTTGGGGTCCCCTACAATGGGTGGTGGCCCTAGGCCAGTGTTTCTCAACCTTTTTTAGGCGAGGCATCCTCTCAATTCATGAAAAATTTCAAGGCACCCCAAACCAACAAGCCGTAACATGGCACCGCATCCGATACCACACAAGCTCAGAAAAGTAACACATTTGGAGACGTCACCCGACCTATGTTCGAAGTTGCAGCTGACTGGGGCGACCTATATTTTATTGTGCGTAAATGGCAGATGAAAGATTCCACTGACTAACGTTAACTTATCGATTTAGACAAATATGTATTATATTACATAATTTATTTATCAGCCATGTTTCCGCGGCACCCCTGAGGGGGGCCTGCGGCACCACAGGGTGCCCCGGCACCCCTGTTGAGAAACACTGCCCTAGGCTACCTGCTACCTGTACTGCCTACTCTGATTATTGGTAAAATCGTCTCTGTCACTGAAATTCACAACCAAGGCAAACACACCGCTGAGAGGTAAACAGATAGCGGCATGATATTCTGGTTGTAAACAAACCCAGGGGGTGTGTCAGGTGACTGTAGCCTATCCTCCAACTTGCCTCTGTTGTCACCAATTACACCTGAGGAAGATGAAAGAAAACACACAGAAGTCACAGTCCAGAGTCAGAAATATAAAATATTTTACACACCAAGAAACAAAATTGGCTACTTTTACTTTTACATTGTTGGTGTGTGTGTTGTGAATGAATGTGTCAGACAAATAATTGTAAAGTCATGTATGAGTAGGTTCGATGTGTGTGTGTGTGTGTGTGTGTGTGTGTGTGTGTGTGTGTGTGTGTGTGTGTGTGTGTGTGTGTGTGTGTGTGTGTGTGTGTGTGTGTGTGTGTGTGTGTGTGTGTGTGTGTGTGTGTGTGTGTAGGAGAGATTATTGTCAATTTCTCATTCAAATGTTTCAGTTAAACTACACATTGGAGACTGGTCAAATACAATTTCAAACTTCCGCGCTAACCCTGTTACATAGATTTTTGACAACAAAGTAGGCCTACACTTGACTAGACTTGACTTGAATGAGCTCATTGCCAAGGCAATATGAAATAACAAGAGGTATGGATGTAGTCTACATTCAATGGGATAGTTTCTAGAGACATAGATTGACTTTTGCAACATGAGAGACGTATAATGCTTTTGTAAGTCTGTGTGAATCTGAAACTATTGTCATTACAATCAAGATACTGTAGACATTTTGGATGGGGCATTAGCAAAGTGTAGCCTAGAGTGCGCGTAAATTGATTAATTTTGTTTTATAGTTCGCCTCTTCTATTTTTGGCTCTTGACTGAGCTCTTTGTTGCAGAGATTAACTGAAGGAGACAATTCCGTTCCGTGATGTCACGACCAGATCTGTGCCTGCCCGACACCACACTCTGTCTAGGACCCTGCGGAATCTCTTCCGCTCTGCCGGCCTCTGCGGCGCACGAGACACCGGAGCGGGCCAGGCCGGCAAGGGAGGAGGTGGACCGGGAGAGACGCGAGGGGAAGACAGGGCAGCGCGAGACCACCGGAGGGTACAGGCCTGGGGCTGGCGAAACGGGTAAATAAGAACGTTGAAACACACCGTCTGGTGCCCTCGTACGCATTTCACCGCCATACAAAACTTGAGCGCTACAATGAGTTGATTATCGCAATGGTGGTGGTGGGTTGGCTCGTCAGAATTTCTGTGCGTTCGCAGATGTGCGCTTGTAAAGCTGGGTGAACTTGAGGAGTTTTCTAGCACTACTCTGCCGCACACTCCAGTCACATCTGCGCGTAAACATGGAACAGACGACAGCCGAATGCTATTTCATGTCACATTGGTCGAGAGTATGCGGAAAACGAGACGAGGTTTTAGGCTTTATCCTTCTGTGCAAAATGTGCCGTGAACGAAGCGACACGAACTTGGGTCTCGTTATTGGGGATGGCAGACGCAGCCGGCGCGAGACAACACTCCACTTATCTGACTGTATATTTTAATGATGTAATTAACATATTGGTGATATGTTTATGTCGAGTGGACACATATTTACATTGTCGTAAAGGCCTTCGCTTTTGTGATTTCGTCCTAAAAATACGAAGTTATTCCATAATTTGCCTTTGTCCAGGAAAAGGGGAGGAGTATTTTCACATAGCCTTAATAAGTATTTTTTTCCATGATAGATCATCTCAGCCCATTCCCCCAATGTTAGCCTATGCACGAAGGTAGCGAGATAGCAGCAGGCCAAATGAACCAGTGTTGTAAGCGGCATAGCCTATATTAGGCGACCGCATTTAACCTTTCTAGCAGGCGACATTAATTCGGCCGTACACAGACGGGGCTAGCTTTTTGGGTTTTCAGTCTTGTCGGAGGCCAGTGTGTGTGTCAATGCGTAACTGTAGGCCCGTCCCCCCCAAAAGGTGGTTGTAACCCAGCCCGTGTCTGACCTACATGCGTGTCTGCCTCTCGGTCGATTTCGGCTGAGGTGTCCTCACCTGTCCTGCGCAAAAGCACATCTCTAGAAATGGCTATTTGGGGGGGGGGGTTTGAACAAGTGAAACGAAATTAATCACGCACACTCAATAGCCGGTGGGCCTGTGTAATTTAATGTATTAACATTGAAATGTGCATTTTGAGTGCACATTAACTTAAGTGCTACGTCTTCCTCCGGGTTTCGGTATGTTTACCCTTGTCATTAAACGTATATTTTTTGTGTGAAATGAGGAATAGTAGATTGGACAGGACTTGAGGTGATTTAGAAGGGTCTCCAAATGTTGAGGCGCCATGTACTTGGTAATTAGCCTATGTGTTCTGGTCATCCAGATGTTTCAGAATGTCTGGTTAGAAAAAAGCACACCCAGCTATTAAATATCAGATTGGTTGTGGAATAATCTCTGCACCTGTTTTCTGTCATCATACAATGTTTCAAACACACATGGGTGGTGGGGGGCTGGGGGACAGGGAGGCCTGACCTCCCAGAGATGACATCCAGTGCATATAGAAATACTGTACTGTATCTTTCTCGTGCAAACCCTTTCCCATAATCTACTTAAATGGCCATTTCCGTTGCTGGGACGCCCATGTGGAGGAGTAGACATTTGATGTCTTTTTTTCCCACCCACCATCTGCATACTTTGCACGTAGAGGGAGAATGTGTGCTGCTTTGAAGATTCGCATGATCCAGCCGTTTTACACTTTCTTAACCCCTCTTTTAACCTTCAGACGCGAGATCACTCAAGGGCAGTTAGCCCACTATGGCAGACAGCAGACATCTCTCTCTCTCTCTCTCTCTCTCTCTCTCTCTGTCGACATTAAAAAAGACAACCCCACTTAGATAAAAATTCTAAAACTTTGACAACATATTCGCAAACAGGGAAAGACGGAGACTCGTGCAAGCATGGCCCACGTGCCCACAGGGGAAAGGCAACCGTGACACAAGCTCACACAAGTCAAACTTCGTAGCCTAACAGGCCAACAATAACTCGCAATAATGCTGTGAAATCAGTTCATTCCATCGTATGCTTTTTATTTCAGTCTATATGAATGTACGCCTATATAAGGGTATCGAACGACTTTAATGTTAGGTCTAGGCTATATACTTTCTCGAGGGAGGGCTGTTTCTCAACCCAGCTCCGTGAAAAAGTGGAACATAGAATTTGGCACAGATTCAAGAACCTCCATGTTTAAGTTGAGCCTTGCGCGCAAAGACTGTCTGCTACTACAGCGTTGATCTCTCAGGAAACTGGCGGTTTAAAATGAAGCCTTCACACAAATGCGCCTTAAAGTCGTTCAAACCATCTCAGCGCAATTCGGTCAGATTTTACTTCACACGAGTGCCGTAGACTGCGATCAGACGACTGATGATAAAGCGTTTAGAATAATCATCGACAGGCATGCGTAAATGGCACCAAGAGGCACGCATAGCCTACATAAACAAATAAAATATCAAGTCCAGCTGTGTCGAAATATTTTAAATAATATTTCTTGTGCCTTGTGGCATTTT
>NC_085874.1:41561870-41569370 GCF_034702125.1 Engraulis encrasicolus | reverse complement strand
CTTGTGCATACAAATGTATCTGTGTAGGTGTGAGATGAACACGAGTTTGTGAGTAGGTGTACACGAGGAGATGAAATGCTGTTAATCTGATATGATCTCTCTCTCTCTCTGTCTCTCACTCTTTCTCTCTCTTTCTCTCTCCCTCTCTCTCTCTTTTTCTCTTTCATTCTCTTTCTCTCTCTCCCTCCCTCTCTCTCGCTCTCTTTCTCTCTCCATTTTTCTCTCTCTCTCTGTCTCTATCTCTCTCCCTCTCTTTCTCTCTCTCTCGTTCTCTCTCTCTCTCTTTCTCTCTCTCTCTCTCTCTCTCTCTCTCTCTCTCTCTCTCTCTGCATGCATGCACGCACAAACTCACACACTCACACACATTCATACTTACTTACATACGCGGAGGCGTATATGGAAACTACTGTACATGCGTATAATTGGATGCTTTGCAAATCAACACGTTCAGCGCTTTAGGACACATCTGCACACACAGTGTTGCTCTAGTGGAAAAAAAAACCCAACATCTCACTTCATCCCACTGAAATAGAGAAACTTAATTTGGCTCACACATACTGCTCAAGTGAGACTAATACAAATAACACACACACACACACACACACACACACACACACACACACACACACACACACACACACACACACACACACTCTCTCTCTCTCTCTCTCTCTCTCTCTCTCTCTCTCTCTCTCTCTCTCTCTCTCATGAGATGTTGCCACTCTTGAGAGGTTTTATTTATTTTTCTGATTATTTTTTTTTTTTTTGGATAGCTGTGTGAGTAAGGGCATTTTCACACCTTGTCCCCTGTAAGTGAGCCGAGCTATGAGAGGTCTGCCAATCCCTCACCTCATCAGCACAGTGTCTTTTGTGAAGCTGATACACACACACCACAAAAAAATAACCTGAATGATTTTGAGATGTCACACCACCATCTTCCTTCTTTACTGAAATGTCACCCTGATACATACGGACTTTACCCGTATTTATAATAACGGACTTGACCTGTATATGCCCCCGAATTAAAATCTTTCCTCAACTTAATAGCTTGTTTCACATTGGCACATTTCGCAGTGGTCACATATCCAGTGTAAGAGCTGAAAAGGGTTTATTCAGGGTAAATTAATTTGCAATTGGTGGTGGATATGCTGCATTGGATATGCTTCTCAGATAGTCCACTAAAAACCAAAACAAAATCGATACAATAGTGGCACTGGCTGTCGTTGCGCTGCCCTGACGTTTGCTACTGCTGAAACGTCACTGACCCGTATGTGGATTCTGACATTATGATAGTAGCATTGTGAAATATTACTAAATAATACATTATTTGTGGATGTGTTTGGGAGTTTGCGAGTTTGCTTTTAGCTTGGCTGAGTTTTCCCTGCTCTCTGTACCCTTTACCTGCTCCAGCAACTGCACCGCATATCCAAAAGATGAACAGGTGTGTCACCGTTGAGAAGGATGTCCTTGATTACGCGTGGGCGCCTGTGTGCTTGCCTGCATGTGTAGAGTAGAGTAGGGTAACACTTTATTTTAGGGATACATCTATTAGCACTAATACATACAATGTTAATGCCTTACTAAGGTTAAATTGGTAATAAATCCCTTATTGTACATGAACAAGACATTTGCGAATACATTCCTAACAAATGTTTGATTTTGCTTTGTACATGCCTTACAAGTTATTTATACAGGAACATTGTATGTATAATAGACCCTAAAATAAAGTGTTACCTAGAGTAGAGTATCATTTATTGATCCCGAGGGAAACGAAGGTTTCCAGTAGCATACATACATAAATACAGAAGAAAAACACAAAAGACATTACACACACATCATTGCACATACATGTATATTCACTGTACAGCACACGCTTACATACATTTAGCCAGTGTGTGCGTGTGTGTGTGTGTGTGTGTGTGTGTGTGTGTGTGTGTGTGTGTGTGTGTGTGTGTGTGTGTGTGTGTGTGTGTGTGTGTGTGTGTGTGTGTGTGTGTGTGTGTGTGTGTGGTCTGCTGCTCCCCAGTCCATTGCATGTCTGACAGACAGATGCCTTCTTGGCCTCGTCTACCCTCAGACTGAACTGAGCTTTGAATGAAAGAAGAGAGAGTCGGGGCTTGGCTCTGTGCTTGCTTGTGTGTGTGTGCAAGGGTGTGTGTGTGTGTGTGTGTGTGTGTGTGTGTGTGTGTGTGTGTGTGTGTGTGTGTGTGTGTGTGTGTGTGTGTGTGTGTGTGTGTGTGTGTGTGTGTGTGTGTGTGTGTGCATGCTTGTGTGCGTACGTGTGTGTGTGGTGTGTTCGGGGGGGCAGACAGAGGATGAGAATCAGATGGAGGATGCTCTACTCTCCTCTTCTCTTCTCTTCTCTTCTCTCCTCTGCTCTACTCTCCTCTTCTCTCCTCTGCTCTGCTCTCCTCTTCTCTTCTCTTCTCTTCTCTTCTCTTTTTTCTTCTCTTCTCTTCTCTTCTCTTCTCTTCTCTTCTCTTCTCTTCTCTTCTCTTCTCTTCTCTTCTCTTCTGTCTCCTCTGCTCTGCTCTGCTCTTCCTCTTCCTCTTCCTCTCTCCTTTCCTCTCCTCTCCTCTTGGGTACTTATCGTAGTCTGGTTGCTTGGCAACAGGAGGTTCCCAAAATAACTTGCAGCCCGCTGACAGAAATAGTGAGGATCCATCCGACAGGCGACCAATCAGCCCGCCAGACGGAGATTGGCACACACACACACACACACACACACACACACACACACACACACACACACACACACACACACACACACACACACACACACACACACACACACACACACACACACACACATGCACTCCTATAGACCACTGGCCTTATAAAATCCGAAATGCTAGCACTAGCACTATGTAGCACTGCCATGGTCGATCGATAAGGTAGAAACTATACATAAGGAGTTTCTTCCGGGATCCATATGACGTAAGGCTCTAAAATGTCATGCCCCTGTTGGAGACTATTGGGTCTATACTACAAAGCTGGTTCAGGAGTAAACCAGGTTAAAGGGACACCGTGTGAGATTTTTAGTTGTTTATTTCCAGAATTCATGCTGCCCATTCACTAATTTTTCCTTTTTTATGAATACTTACCGCCACCACCAAATTCTAAGTATTCATTATGACTGGAAGAATTTCACTTTTCATACATGTAAAGGAGGATCTTCTCCATGGTCTGCCATTTTGAAAATCCAAAAAGATAATTTTTTAGCTGCAAAAATGACTCTACTTGGACCATACTAGAAAATATTTGTTTATTACTTCGTAAACTTTCATGCAAATATCAAATTTGGCGATAGCCAACCCAGTTTCAATGAGCAGCATAGTTGCAGTGCCTTTTTTGACCATTTCCTGCACAGTGTCCCTTTAAGTTAAAGGATAGTTCCGGCGTAAAATGAAAGTTTCACCATCGATTTCCCATGCCACATAATGTATCTAATGATGAGCCATTCCGGGCAATGCCGCGCCGTTATGGAGTTAGCTTATTTTAAGCTTTTTGGTGAAAAACGCAACCAATGCATCACGGCGGGGCCAATTTTAGGCCTATTATTTTCTGATGTTTCCCCGCTATAAACAACTTCAAAAACGCTACACACTTCATCACAAAGGTCTCGTCAATCAAACCGAGGCACAGAGAAGATCATCGGACCACACAGTCTTTCACTGGCCAGTGTTTCCAGAGGTGTCTCACTGTTGCAACTCTCTGACCCGGATGCAGGCTACTCAATCAGGTGGCTAGGTAGGCTAAACATGGTCCGCGGTTCTTACACCGGCTGCGACCGTAAAATGAAAAGCTGGAACCCCGACCGTTTTCACCGACTGCCACTGTCTAAACCAGCCATATTCCGGGAATGGATAATAGCATTAGAAGTGGACGAAACTGACATATAAACCCTGAGGGATCGCTACTACCGTGTGTGGAGGGAGCATTTCGAGGATGATGGCTACAAGAAGAGTAAGGGAGATGGAACACCAAAACGAAACCATCTAAAGAGGAATGCTGTGCCAAAAAGGTGCATGGCTATGGAGGTATGTTTGAAGAGAGAGAAACATGTGTAAATGTGTCTGGCTCATGAATCTTGACTGTCTGTGAATCTGTGAAACTGGTTGCAACCGCGCGTCTTTGCCAGCAAGCACTCTGTTTTGGGAAGGCCTACAGGTGCAGTAAATGTAGCCCACTACAGGAGGTAAATACACGGTCAAAACAAACTAGCGCGGGATGGCAAGTGAAATTGTGAAATTGTGCGACCTGAGGCATTCGATGTGGTTGATGTCAAGCATGCTAGAGTAGTTTCAGTGAAGTAAGTAGACTATAATGACGAGGGCGCGCGAGGTCAGATGGACCATTACGCAACGGAGGAGGGCTGGAGGAATTTTATAAAGTCGTACTAGAAGTGCTCTTACAGATGTAAGTACACCACCAGTGGTGTGTTATTACAAAGTTGACTCCATGTTATATTATACCGTGTTGCAATTACTTTGTAAGAGTAGTCTGCCTACCTGTACTCTCCATGCAACTCTTCAAATCTGCTGCCTGCACACACGGTAGTAGCGATCCCTCCGGGTTTTTACGTCAGTTTCGTCCACTTCTAATGCTATTAGCCATTCCCGGAATATGGCTGGTTTAGACAGTGGCAGTCGGTGAAAACGGTCGGGGTTCCAGCTTTTCATTTTACGGTCGCAGCCGGTGTAACCGCGGACCATGTTTAGCCTACCTAGCCACCTGACTGAGTAGCCTGCATCCGGGTCAGAGAGTTGCAACAGTGAGACACCTCTGAAAACACTGGCCAGTGAAAGACTGTGTGGTCCGATGACCTTCTCTGTGCCTCGGTTTGATTGACGAGACCTTTGTGATGAAGTGTGTAGCGTTTTTGAAGTTGTTTATAGCGGGGAAACATTAGAAAATAATAGGCCTATAATTGGCCCCGCCGTGATGCGTTGGCTGCGTTTTTCACCAAAAAGCTTAAAATAAGCTAACTCCATAACGGCGCGGCATTGCCCGGAATGGCTCATCATTAGATACATTATGTGGCATGGGAAAGCGATGGTGAAACTTTCATTTTACGCCGGAACTATCCTTTAAGAGGTAAATCATCCAATAGAAGAGCCTGGAAGAAAATGAGGACTCACTCCAGGCTCTTCTATTAGATGATTTAGCTCTTAGCTTACCAAAATGGAAGAAAAGAAGATTTTGGACTTCTTCAGCTATCCTCTTCTGCCTCTCTCTTATGCTCAGTCTGGCTGGGTTGGTTCATTGTTTATTATTACGTTATTGGCAACTTATTACATTATTGGCTTCAGTATGTTTCAAATGGGCCCAAATTATTACGTTACTGGCAGGTTATTACGTTATTGGCACCGTTATTACATTATCAAACCTTTTTTTTTAGTGTAAGGCCAATAACGTAATAACCTGCCAATAACGTGATACCGTGTTGTGCTGTACCACTTTAGTGGATCCTTGCTGTGTTGTGTTGTACTAACTACTCCAATGGCTCTGTGTGCTGTGCTGTTCCCAACTAGCATTGGGGCTGTTTTCATCTGTTCTTACTAATTTATCCGTTTTGATGGATCTCATCTACCTCAGTGTTTCCCACAGACCATCTCGCATTGTGTGGTGCCACGGGCAAAAAAAGTTGGGCCAGTACAAATGTCATGTGTATACTCGGGTCAAAGACATCGTCATTCACTGTAACGGATACCTTCTGCTGACTGTAACGGTAAAAAACGTGATTTTTAAATTGTTTCAAGTGAATGGATGACAGCCAAGGCTTTCATGAATTCACTGGGGAAAAAACAAGTAAAAAGAGTCATGTTTTTTACAGTTACAGTCAGCAGAAGGTATCCATTACATTGAATGACAATTTCATTTTGCACATCTTTGACCCACTCCCATTGACATGTCCAGTAGACTGTTCATCAAATTGTGGTGCTTGATTTTCATTCTGTGGTGTTGCTCCACAGCATGGTCTATCTATGGGAGAAACTGTTATGGGTGTGCCTCATGCTGTGCTGTGCTGTGCTGTGCTGTGCTGCACCATTTTAATGGGTCCACAATGTGCTGTATTTACACATCTAATGGGGCTGTGCTGTGCTGTGCTGTGCTGTGCTGTGTTGTGCTGTGCTGTGCTGTGCTGTGCTGTGCCGTGCCGTGCCGTGCCGTGCCGTGCTGTGCTGTGTTGTGCTGTGCTGTGCTGTGCTGTGCTGTGTTGTGTTGTGCTGTGCTGTGCTGTGCTGTGCTGTGCTGTGCTGTGCTGTGCTGTGCTGTGCTGCGCTGGGCTGTTCTATGCTGTGCTGTGCTGGGCTGTTCTATGCTGTGCTGTCCTGTGCTGTGCTGTGCTGTGCTGTGCTGTGCTGTGCTGTGCTGTGTTGTGTTGTGCTGTACTGTGCTGTGCTGTGCTGTGTTGTGCTGTGCTGTGGTGCTGTGTTGTGCTGTGCTGTGCTGTTCTGTGTTGTGCTGTGCTGTTATATGCTGTGCTGTGCTGTGCTGTGCTGTGCTGTGCTGTGCTGTTGTTCTGTGTTGTGCTGTGCTGTGCTGTGCTGTGCTGTGCTGTGATGTGATGTGATGTGTTGTGCTGTGCTGTGCTGTGCTGTGTTGTGCAGTGCTGGGCTGGGCTGTGCTGAACTGGTCTGTGTTGGGCTGCACCACTTTCATGGTTCCTTGCTGGGTTCCTGCTGTGTTGTATTGTGCTACTCTAATGGGTTTGTGGCGTGCTGCGCTGTGCTGCGCTGCGCTGTTCCACTCGTAATGGACCCGTCTGTCCTGTTCTGGGCTGTGCTGTGCTGTGCTGGGGCCGGGCTGCACTAATGTGTCTACAGCACACAGCTGTATCCTCAGTTGACTCCACCACACCAGGCAGCCTTACCTCTCTCTCTCTCTCTCTCTCTCTCTCTCTCTCTCTCTCTCTCTCTCTCTCTCTCTCTCTCTCTCTCTCTCTCTCTCTCTCTCTCTCTCTCTCTCCCTCCCTCTCTCTCTCTCCCTCTGCAGTGCCCTGCTTTCCTCAAACACTCCTGCTTAAAGGAACACTGGCTTTTTTCATCATTGAAATAAGGCAAAAACTAGGTTGCCAGTAGCCCCGTAATGCACACTGTTCTATCAGTGTAACACTGTGATAGTCATGGAAAAGTTAACTACCGTAGTGCTACACTCCTATGACACAGTACAGCACCTACAGTAATGCACTATGACTTGCCATTGTCATTGCCGTTCTGGTAACAGCAAATGTATATAACGCTGTGTCTTAATGGCTTAAGGTTGTGAGAGGAATTGTCTCTGTGAACTTGAGATTTGCAACCTTCTTTTCCCCCCATTTCCATTGATACTGGAGAGTTGCAGAGTGCGTTTCAGGAGGTCCTCTCTGGATGAACTATTATATTATATTATATTATATTATATTACATTATGTTATATTATATGAACTATTATATGATTATTTTCCAAAAACTACTGCATTTTTCCTGCTTCTTTAAAGCCCTTTCTTCATGGCCC
>NC_085874.1:41549370-41551870 GCF_034702125.1 Engraulis encrasicolus | reverse complement strand
ACCCTCCAGGTTGGTTGGGGGAGTAATTAACCAGTGCTCTCCCCCATCCTACTCCATGACTGAGGTACCCTGAGCATGGTACCGTCCCACCGCACTGCTCCCTAATGTGCTTGGCTGAACTTTGCTGTGAAGAGAGGCACTCCTAGAAAAGAAGCACATAGACAAGCTTCTTAAAGGTGCACTGTGTAGGATGGTGGCCATAGTAGGTATTGCAACTGTGTTGCTTATTGAAACATTGCAGGCTATGGGGCACCTAAGTCACGCCCTCTACTTCCTGGTTCATGGGGCAGAGGGAGTCAAAAAATAAGTACTGGGCTTGAAATGAGTGGTGTTTCGACAACAATCCAAACCTTGGACCTCCACTTATACACCACACATCCACCACGACTCGCTTAATTCACTTCCATTCAATTTTTTGCAACGTTCTGCCCCATGACCCAGGAAGTAGAGGGTGTGACTTAGGTGCCCCATTGCCAAATTTGATCTTTTCATGAATATTTACAAAACAAAGTGCAATTTTCACAGTCATAATGTATACGTAGAATTTGATGGTGTTGGTAAGCGTTTGTTAAGAAAGACATTTGTGAATGGGCAGCATGGAATCATTATGTGCACTATTACACAGTGCAGCTTTAAAGGGACACAGTTCATACTGCCTGTTGTGAGGTATGTGTGTCTGTTTTTGTAATTGTGTACAGTCCATATTGTAGACTGTAGAGTATCATTTATTGATCCCAGGGGGTAATTAAGGTATCAAATAGCATACATACATACATACATACATACATACATACATACATACATACATACATACATACATACATACATACATACATACATACATACATACATACATAAATACAGAAGACATTGCACACAGGTATTACACACATCATTACACATATTACACATATTACACATATATTAACCGTATATAGCACACAAGGCAAGGCAGGTATCTTAGTTGTAAAGTAGCTCAGTCCATACAGGTGGAGAACTTCACTGGTAGCTGCAGTAGATGATTGACTGAAAGGTGCCATGAATGTGGTTTAACTTGTTCAGTGTTCAACACAGCTTACGTTTTGTTGTAGTCCTGTCTGCCTTGTTTTCCTCCCCTCATGAAAAAGAGCTGCAGTATGATGCTCCCGCTGCTCCCCACTCCTCTCCTCTCCTCTCCTGTCCTCCTTCTCTTGTTCACTCTGCACCCGTTTACCCCTCTCGCTCTCTCTCTCTCTCTCTCTCTCTCTCTCTTTCTCTCTCTCTCTCTCTCTCCCTCTTTCTCCCTCTCTCTATCTCTCTCTCTCTCTCTCAGTCTCACACTCAAATGGCCTGAGAAGCTAGCATCCTCATAACACAAAAAACAAATATGCAGGAGCAGACGCGAACAATTGCAAGAACGTAATTGTAATGCGTTTCCACTGATTTTCTTTTGCGTCACATTGAGACTACTACTGTTTGGTGCGTGTTGTTACTTACCACCACCATCCACTGGGAAAATCACACTTTTCATACACGAAAAGTGAAAAGGTGGATCTTCTCCAAATGTTACCTTCTTCACAAATACTTACCACCACCATCAAATTCTACTGGGAAAATCGCATTTTTCTAGCCTGGCGAGCCAAACCCCTACAGCAAAGCTGTATTTGCGGCCTCTAGGGGCGTCTAGATTTCTAGGCTAGCATTTTTCATACAGGCAAAGGTGGATCTTCTCGGTAACACTTTACTTTACGGATCGCTAATAAGGTGTTAATTTCATAGTAATTTCTCAGTAATTTCAGTCTAATTTTATGGTAATAACTGCTTGTTATTAGTAATAACAGCAAAATAACCATATGGTTTCCAGTGCAATTACACTATAATTTCTCATTAATACCATCTTCTCCATGTCCGCCATTTTGAATTTTTCAGATAATGGCCACCATCCTCCACAGTGCACCGCTATTGTAACCCTGTATAACCCTGTTATGTGGCTCTCAGGCCAGACCCATGTGTCCTGTGGCCTTGCTCTGTCCTCAGTGCATGTGTGGGGGCGGGCTGTCATGCTCCGTACACAGTATGGTTGTATGTGCCCCGTGTGTGTGTGTGTGTGTGTGTGTGTGTGTGTGTGTGTGTGTGTGTGTGTGTGTGTGTGTGTGTGTGTGTGTGTGTGTGTGTAGGAAATCGGGGCATGCTGAGGGAGGGAGAGAGGCAGATTGTGTATTTGAAAAGAGAGGGGGGGAGAGAGAGAGAGAGAGGGAGGGAGAGTGTGTGTGTGTGTGTGCTGGCAGAAATTCATCGCCACAGATGCTGGCGCTCTGAGGTAGTGGAACAGCACAGTCACTTTGGCAGCCTCAGTGTCCTGGTGTGTGTGTGTGCGTGTGTGAGTGCGCTCATGTGTGTGTATTTATATATACGCATATGGTAAATGGACTGCATTTATATAGCGCCTTTTCCATACCATTCCTTCGAGCACTCAAAATAATTTACATTGTGTGCCTCACATTCACCCATTCACACACTG
>NC_085874.1:41534370-41539370 GCF_034702125.1 Engraulis encrasicolus | reverse complement strand
TTATGAATCTAATAGTGAGCCCATCAGATCATTTGTTTACCATAATGTGGTCATCAGATCACTCGGCCTGTTTCAGGGCGGTCGAAAATATCTGGCAACCAAAGCACTCCCCGCCAGACAGCAGTGTTATGTGTGGCAGCCAAACTCTCTCTCAATAGCTTACCGGTGGTTTAGCCTATTTGGCAACGTTATCCCCTCCACCACAGCTCCACCAGAGCAGTCTGTAACACTAGCCTTCAATTGCGAGCATAGGCCTATCTGGCAACCTCACCACCCCTACTCTCACCACATACTGCCCCAAGCAATACCTGGTCCCTGTTCGAGTCAGTGCAGGGGCCTGAGATGACTTCAAACCAACATCGTTAGCACAGCTGTGGTTTAATATAGTATCTGGCAACCACGCAACCATCCTCACCACAGCCGACTGCCCCCAGCCTATACCTGACCACTGGTCGAGTCATCTTAGGAATCTGATACAGCTTCAAACAAATATAATTACCTCAGCAACAGGGTCAAAGACGAGACGTGCATTTTTTTTGTTCCGCACTCATTTAACTATCAAAAAAGTAAATTAATGAATTTTGAATGTTATGCTGATAAACAGCATAGTCTGGTTTCTCATTCCAGTAACATTTAAAGAAAAATAATTGTCAATGTATGTGTGAAATAATCTCATAAAGTGCAAAAATGTCATTCAGTGTAATGGTCCGAACTTAAAAATCATCAATACATCCTTGAATAATTATGCAAAATGATGAACAAAATTATTTTTTCACTCTCTGGGCATAATTCTAGTGTTCTTGTTATTGTATTAAAAGCATGTTTCATTACCATTTTGTTTTGATATTCAAATCATCTGGGGACTTTTGTCCGGATTTTCAATTCCTTAGATATCATTCAGTGTAATAAGATCAACATGGTGCTTTTAAATCAAAATAAAAAGTGATAGTCACACAACAATATGTGACATCATCAAAAGGACCCCTAGGGACCCCTTAAGTGATGATGCAAAGGGAGAGTCTTGTTCTTCAATAGTCTAAAATTCTGTATTTCTATCTTGTGGTAACAACGTCCACAAAAACAGATGTCATTCAGTGAAATGTCAAAAAATACTTTTATACTCAGATATTCATCCAAACAAGCATATTTTCTAAATAGGCATAGTAAACATTGTGGGTCAAAGTCATTGTTTCATGTAGGTGACTAACTGTGTGCTTGTAAAAAGGTAAAAATGAGGTGAAAAGTATTTGGTCGTCCTTCAGTGTAAGAGATGTCATTCAGTGACATGCAGTGTAAGGGCCATTTCATTCAGTGTAATCAGTTCATAGTTGTATATTAAGAATCAAAACGGCAATATAAGTTGCAATATTACTATAAGATACAATAATATGATGATACTACTTGAAATTATGACTTTTATTGTTATTTCCATTACAACCTTGTTATTACCATATAGGAACCATATTACTGGGTAGATTCTGGGATTTTGGAAGTTGTACATGAATTATCAGAACACCCTAATCGAGATCCGCGAAATATGCAGGTTAACAGACAACATTTTCTTTTTTATTGTTTTAGGCCTAAGTAGTAGCCCACCTCTAAGCTTGTGATCTTGGAAGTTCTTCAAAACACTTTTTAATGCCCCAATATTAAGTAAAATACCAATTATTTGACAACATCTATTTCTGTTGTCACTCATTCAGGACGTTGAGTACTGTAGTATGATGGTAACAATATGATAGCAATGAAAAGTAGCTTTTTGCCAAGGCATCATTCAGTGTAATAGTTGTGGTCATTCAGTGAAATGCACATTTTTATGTGAAAATAAAGTCAAATTCTTACGAAACTTATTTGTTTAGCACAACACATGCGGGGGCATACAACAAATGAATAATTGTGTATTTTAAACTGATTTTCTCTTCCGTGGAAAAACTTCTTAAAGCCAAATGGGTGAAATGCACTCGGTGAAAGACTACAAACACTGCAAAAACTATTTGCAAATGCCTTTTACTAGAAATTTTTAGGTTTGATGAAGACCTTAAATATAGCCCTTTACTATGTTATGTAGCTTATTTCAGTTTTTTAACGTCATCTAGGTTTTTTTGCATCATCAACTGTTTAACACCGTATTACACTGAATGACATTTTATGGGTAAAAATGGGGTAAAAATGCATGTTCTTTACTATTTTCTGAACAGAAAATAATAAACTTAATCACTCTACACTCCAATGTACCCAAAAAAGTTGAAGAACGGTTTCAGGGAACAATTTACACCCTGTTTCGTCTTTGACCCAATAGCATATTTGGCAACCTCACCTTCCCACCCTGACCCAGTCCTACTGCCTTTAGTAATGCCTAGCCCCTGAGTGGAGGGGGTCTGAAATTACTTAAAACTGACATCATTAGCTTAGCAGTAGCATATCTGGCAACCATGCCACCACTCTCACCACAGCCTACAGCCTCCAGGTAATATCTGGCCACTGGTTGAGTCAACAGAGGGGTCTGAGAGGACTTCAAATAGACATACATAATTATTAGCTTAGCTGTAGCACGTTTTAGCATATTTGGCAACCTCACCTCCCCATTCTTTCACCACAGTGTACTGCCCCCAGGTAATATCTGACTACCGGTTGAGTCATCTTAGGAATCTGATACGGCTTCGAACAGACATATGTAATTAGTTTAGCTTAGCCGTAGCATGTTTTAGCATATTTGGTAACCTCACCTCTCCATTCTTTCACCACAGCCCCAGGTATTATATGACCACTGGTTGAGTCATCTTAGGAATCTGATACGGCTTCAGACGGATATAATTAGTTTAGCAGTAGCATATTTGGCAACCTCACCTCCCCATCCTCACCAAGTCTTACTGCCCTAAGTGGAGGGGGTCTGAAATTACTTCAAACAGATATAATTTTCTTAGCAGTAGCATATTTGGCAACCTCACCTTCCCATCCTCACCACACTCGACTGCCCCAAGTAATGTCGGGCGACTGTTTGAGTCAGCACGGGGGTCTGAGATGACATCAGATGGTCTGGCCCACGATGTGACCACACGTTAAATCACAGTCCTATTGATATTACTGTGACATGCTTTGAGTGACCACAAGTTAAATCGCAGCCCTACTGACATTACTGTGACATGCTGTGACCACAAGTTAAATCGCAGCCCTACTGACATTACTGTGACATGAGAATCATGGAGCTAGCAGTTTTTTATGCAACTCCTCTGTACAACAGCATGTCCTGTAAGGCTGTCGAGTAACCCAGATAGTAGCCACTCTCTCCATATACAGTAGGCCCTACTCTTGGCGAGAGAGAGAGAGGTGGAGAGAGAGAGAGAGAGAGAGAGAGAGAGAGAGAGAGAGAGAGAGAGAGAGAGAGAGAGAGAGAGAGAGAGAGAGAGAGAGAGAGAGAGAGAGAGAGGCGGCCTGTTCCCACTTTACCGGGGACCGCGTTGCCGCGGACGCCTTCAATTCATTTTCAATGGAAAGCGGCGACACCCTCGCAAAGGCTTCTGGGATTCGCGGTGCGGCGAAAGAGTGTGTTTGTGTGTGTGAAAGAGAGAATGAGAGAGAGAGAGAGAGAGAGAGAGAGAGAGAGAGAGAGAGAGAGAGAGAGAGAGAGAGAGAGAGAGAGAGAGTTTGTGGATGCCTCAGGCTAGCCTAGTGCTTTACCACATGCCTGTCCAAATCCCTCTCCACTCAAATCCCTCAGCTCTGCAGTTGAACAGCAGGTTTATGTTTAACCGAGGAAGGAAACCCAGGCAGCCATGGCCCAATGCTTAGAGCACTGGCCTTTAGATCAGAGGGTTGCAGGTTCAAATCCCACCCTTACCAGCACCTTCATCCGTGTCTTAAGGTACTTAACCCCTGCATTCATTGCTCCTGGGCCTGTAACCAATACCCTGTACCTAAATAACTGTAAGTCGCTTTGGGTAAAAGCGTCAGCTAAGTCAAAAATGCAATAATGAAATGCAACGAAAGAAAACAAAGACTAAAGGGACTCCTCAAAAACACACGCACATGCACTTGACTTGAAAGCTTTAATGTCCGTAAGCTGGCAATTTGTGCAAGAGTACAAAACTATGTGGTATAATGCACTCTTACAGATATAGTAATTGCAACACTAGTGTTATGGTATTTCATGGCTTCAACTTAGTAATAACACTCTACTAGGTAATGTAATTACATCTGTGAGAGTCCTTCCGCTTCTTCTTTATACAACACTGGTGGTGAATGTAGTGTTGTGGTCGTGCGCTACCGTAAGACACGGACCATGAATGGGCTTCTATGCCCATGGGTACCCAGGGCAGTCATGGGTAAGTGGCGATGGAATCAGATTACTGATTTGACTCCTGACCCGTGAAGTTGGTCAGGGGGGAGTAATTAACCAGTACCTCCATCCTCCATGACTGAGGTACCCACCTGGAAAACTCCAACTCCCATTGTCATTGAGGCACAGCAGCACTTGAGGGGCCCCTTTAATCCAAAAGTGTCCAATCCAAAGCTCTGCCAGGGACTGTTGCCAAAATCCTGTAATAACTGTACAGTAAAGGCTAACTAAGCGACCTGCGCGGCGGAAGTCATTATTTCTCTAGGAAGGGAAGGCGAATAAAGCTACCAGAGCGAATTCGCCAGGAGCGAAGCTTCTTGAGCTTCGACCAGAGCGAATTTTGACGATTAAACTCAAGCTAATCTGAAGCGAATTCGCTATGACGCGGTTCGGCGAAAACCAGTTGGAACGTTCATATCGAGGAATGTTCCAGGCTGTCAAGACAGAGTCGTTATGTGATTAGCTGAATCAAACATGTCAGTGCAGCGTCCAGAGCGAATAAAACTAATTCATGGCAAAACTTTTTCAACCACCCCAGCAACCTGGGTCGCGTAGGTAGCACCTGATGTACACGGGCCTTAAGTCTTGGATTAAAGCGTCCAAGTAGGAAGACAGCAGACAACATAGGCTTCAATGTGTCTGTAAAATGGTACGTGGCTCTGCA
>NC_085874.1:41521870-41524370 GCF_034702125.1 Engraulis encrasicolus | reverse complement strand
TCAACACACATCGGCTCTGTCATCAACACTATGGACACACATACACTCTACATCAGGGGTGCTCAGACTTTTTCAACATGTGAGCTACTTATTGAGATGGGTGTGTGGAAGTGATCTACTGGGGGTTCGGGGGAGAACATTTGAAAATACAGCTGTTAGAAATGCAATTTTAACACAATATGAAAATGTATTTGTAGGCCTATATAGGCCTACACATCAATAATAATGAAAGGTGAATCAGCGGTGAATAACAACCTCATACAGACCTTATTTAGGCCTACTGTAAATTACGCCTGTTTTTGATCACAAAGGGAGACCATAGTAGGCTATCAAGTTTATGATAAATGTAATTTTCATAAATGAACATAATATTAATGAAGTTATTGATGTGCCCTCTTGGTTTTTGGACAGATTTTATGTAATCCCCTTTTCACTTTAATATGAGTGCAGAGCTATTTTCTCCCTCCCTGAAGTGTTATTTCATGTGTGCATGCTTGCTGTCACCTATTTGAAGGGTTGTTGGTTTGGGATTTCGTGGAGGACTTTTTTAATGCCGCTGTGAGAAGTAGACAGAACAGCGGTTTGCGGGCGTTTGGCGTTTTCACGTGGATGATATTGTCTTCGTGGACGTTACAGACATCCCTAGTTCCAAAAAATAAACAAGGAGACATCTACTGAATGGACCGAAAATCGCGCTCTCTGTCTAGCGGCCGCGCTGAACAGACCATTTGAAAAGACGCGCCTGCACTCAGGTTAAACAGGCACACATCATTCACTCTCCCCTCGCACGCGTGCCTATGAAATCTAATCGAAGTAGCCAACTCCACGCTCAATGCGGGAGTTGCATCTTGCCTGCACTAGTCAGAGCATTGTTTAAAAGGGGGGGAAATCAGGGGATTGCCGGTGTTCGGGCGGTTGTTTTCTTCTCTGGCTGTTTCTTTTGAGCGGTGACGCTGCCTGTAGGCTACTAACTGAACATATAGCGCACGGTATCGGCAAACGTCTCGTGCCGTCCTATTTTTTTGTGCTCCGATGTTATGACTTATGAAGAGTTTGAGTGTGGCGCTTGACAGTTATCCTCCTTATCTGAAGACGTCGTTGTGTTTATGGTAGGCTATACCATACAGTGTAGGGCAGTGTAGACGCCTGGAGTTAGCCTGTCAGATCCTGGGTATCCATAGGGAACTTTTTTTTTGTTTTTTGTTTTTTTAAGTGTCCTCCTACGATCTACCAATACTGCCTCCGCGATCGACCTATTGAGCACCCCTGCTCTACATAGACTCTCACACATGCACCCACGCATGCAAAGTCACGTTTCAACAGTCTAGCGCATTTCAGACACAAGTGCAATTTACAGTAATGTGTGTCACATAAAAAAGCATAAAAGTAACAAGAAAGAATTAAAAAACGTAAAAACATCAAAGTAAAAACATTCAATAATTAGAATAACAGTCGACTCACATGCACACTCACTTGCACACACACACACTGACCAGGCCTGAAATGACGCTCCCTGGTTTACGTTTCTTTATCTTAGTGTGTGTCCGTGTGTGTGTGTGTGTGTGTGTGTGTGTGTGTGTGTGTGTGTGTGTGTGTGTGTGTGTGTGTGTGTGTGTGTGTGTGTGTGTGTGTGTGTGTGTGTGTGTGTGTGTGTGTGTGTGTGTGTGTGTGTGTGTGTGTGTGTGTGAGTGAGAGAGAGACTCTTGTTGTGCTCTATTTGAGGCTGTGGTTGAACCTTCATGAGTGTGTTTGTGTGTGAGAGAAAAATGTGTGTGGTCTGGTTGTATGTGAGAGAGAAATGCGTGGCTTGTATACGATGAGCGCTACCGCCATCCGTAACGCAAAAGCTGTTTACAGGCCGTCTTCTTTGGCCCCCGATATCATTTTTTTGTAGTATTTTTGAAGGCTTTTCAAGCCTTTTTTCAATGATCAGACAGGACAGTGGGGGAGAGACAGGAAGTGAGTTGGGAGAAAGAGATGGGGAAGGGTCGACCCGAGCCGGGAATCGAACCCGGGGTCAGCCGCGCAGTAGAAGAGTGCCCTACCGTTAGCGCCACGCTAGGGCCCGGATATCATTTTAATGTTGGGCAGTTTCGCATGAAATTTGACATGATTTGTAAAGCAGTCTTTATAAATTGCATTTGCAATACAATTAAGTTATATTTTCTGGGGACCTACTGTTCTCCGACAGACCGACATACAGACAGACAGACAGACAGACAGAGAGAATAGCTTGTTCAGCTAAAAAACAAGCTAGGGCGTCTGGTTAAAACTGCTCTGAAGATTGTTGGTCAACAGGACCAGGGATACATGCAGTCCCTCTTTGAAAAATCAGTGCTCAGGGAGGCACTAAAGATCCTAGAGGACACCACACATGTCCTCCATCATGAATTCACCCTGCTTCCCTCAGGCCGACGCTTCAGGACATTAAACTGCAGACTAGTAAAATATAAGAACTCCTTTGTCCCAACCGCCATAAGATTGCTTAATGACAGATAGA
>NC_085874.1:41511870-41516870 GCF_034702125.1 Engraulis encrasicolus | reverse complement strand
CTCACCTCACCTCACCTCACCTCACCTCACCTCACCTCACCACCTCACCTCACCTATACCTCACCTCACCTCACCTCACCTCACCTCACCTCACCTCACCTCACCTCACCTCACCTCACCTCATCTCACTTCACCTCAGCTCACCTCAGCTCACCTCACCCCTCCTCACCTCTCCGCACCTCACCTCACCTCACCTCCCTTCTCCCCCCCTCACCTCACCTCACCTCACCTCACCTCACCTCACCTCACCTCACCTCACCTCACCTCACCCCCCCCCCCCTCACCTCCCCTCCCCTCCCCTCCCCTCACCTCACCTCACCTCACCTCCCTTCTCCCCTCCGATCCCCACCTCACGCTACCACACCTCCCTCTGACTCCTCATGTCCCTCTGAGATGCTCGCTCCTGACTGGAAACCCTATCTATCTATCTATCTATCTATCTATCTATCTATCTATCTATCTATCTATCTATCTATCTATCTATCTATCTATCTATCTATCTATCTATCTATCTATCTATCTATCTATCTATCTATCTATCTATCTATCTATTTATCTATCTCTTCCTCATATCTGTGCTGTGCTGTGCTGTGCTGTGTCCCTCCCTCCTAAATTTGCAGAGCTGTATGTGATAGTACAATAATCTCCTGCCCGACACCTTTGCAAAGCTTCCTCAGGGCTGCCTCTGCCCTCAGAGTCCAGTGCCACACACACACACACACACACACACACACACACACACACACACACACACACACACACACACACACACACACACACACACACACACACACACACACACACACACACACACACAGTACACAAAGCAACGCACACACACACAAACACACACACACACACACACACACACACACACACACACACACACACACACACACACACACACACACACACACACACACACACACACACACACACACACGATACACAAAGCAACGCACACACACACGTTTCACAAGTGATGGAGTTGGACAGCCTGGAGGCAAGTTACAGTTATGCCGTGTAAGCGACAGAAGTCATTATTTCTCTATGGAGGGCACGCGACCTGCGCTACCAAAGCGAATTCGCCAGTAGCGAAGCTTCTTGAGCGACCCTATTTTTACGATTAAACTCAATCTAATCGCAGGCGAATTTGCTCTGACGCTGTTCGGCGAAAACCAATCGGAACGTTCATAACTCCGAATGTCCCAGGCTGTCAAGACAGAGCCGTTATGTGATTAGCTGAATCAAACATGTCAATGCTGCGTCTGGAGCGAATACAGCTAATTCAAGGCGAAACTTCTTCTGCTACCCACGCTACCAGGAAGCGTAGTTCGCTCTTGGTCTGGACACGGCATTACAGACCTATAATGCCTCCTCTTCCACTTCTGGTTTAGGGCCTTTCCCCCTTAAGGCTCAGTTATGCTTCCTACTTGTGCCACAGAGTGAGCTTGACGCAGCCATGATGCAGTTAATTCTTGTTTATGCCCTGTTTTGAAGCACGGTCTGCGCGATGTCATTCCACGCTGAAACTGCCTTCAATACAAAGAGTAAACTAGACGTGTCGGTTGTTTTTTAGCATCACAGACTCGACGAGAATGAAAATGAAACATTAAATCTTTATATCACGTGCATGTTTGATCGCACTGGCAGCCACAGTAGTAGTTTGGAACAAAGAAGTGGCTCATTTGTCGAGGACGAAGCGGAATGTTTCCTCGACCTCGGAACCACTGTTCAACTGTCCAAATAACTTCAGCGTCGTAACTTGCAAGCGCATGTGTTGTCTTCGGTTCGTGTAAATAAATCAAACAACAAAGCACGGGCAACTTATTTAATGAAGAGCTCACAGTCCGTAGACCGACGAAGGTTAGAACAAGGAAGTAGCGCTTGTTCTCGACTCGAGGACAGAGCAGGCTGGTCGAGAGGACCAATCAGAGACCTATTTTCGCCCTTTCACGCCGTCGCTCCCTGCGTCGAGACACAATTTTGGGGAGGTGCCCCAGAGTACCTGCGTGATGGGGGGGGCTTCACTACGTTAACTGCGCGGCTCACTGCATCATGATGCAGTGACGCTGATCTCGAGGCATAAACCACCCTTGACTGTCTATCTGTGAGCAGTTACTGAATTACACAACTCGGCCTCTCCCTTTCAGCAGCTGTCGAGAGAGGAAAATAGCACACCAGTCAACACTGAATTGCAGTGCATTGCAGTGCAGAGAGAGGGGGAGTGTGAGAGAGAGAGAGAGAGAGAGAGAGAGAGAGAGAGAGAGAGAGAGAGAGAGAGAGAGAGAGAGAAATGCACTGCGGTAGTATGGAAGGTGGGGTCTTGAGGTCTGGGTTATTTGGGGTTGGTGGGTGTGGATTGATTGAGTGAGTGAGTGAGAGTGAGAGAGAGAAGGAGAGAAAGAGGAGTGGAAGAGAGGGAAGAGAGACAGAGAGAGGGGAAGGGAGGGAGAGAGGGAGAGAGAGAAATAGAAGAAGACAAGAAAGAGACAGAGGATGGCAGGGAAATTCCCTCCTGTGCCCTGGAGTGAGTCTGCAGCAATAGAGGGGATGAGAAGAAATGGGTGACACAAAAAGAAGAGAAAAGAAAAGAAAAGAAAAGAAAAGAATAGAAAAAAGAAAGGAAAGAAGAAAGGAAAGAAGAAAGAAAGAACAGCACAGGGGATGACAGAATATGAGAGGAATAGAGGAACACAGGGACCACAATGGAAATAAGTCCTCTGACTTTTTTGTGTACATCCCTGTCTATTTATTCCTTTCAATGTATGGTTATTGTTGCTGTACAATGTTTTTTTAACATCTAATAGACTAAATAAATGCATTCATTCATTCATTCATTCAGAAAAGTAGAGAAACAAAATGAAACGAAAATAGAAGAAAAAGGGAAAGAAAAAGACAGGTGATGGCGGGAAATGAACAGTGGAGTAAAATAGAAAAGAAGAGAATAAATGGAGAGATAGAAGAGGAATGAAGGCGTATACTGCAGTAGATGAATGCTGCTGCATTCCTACACCCAACACAGAGGTGCAGGACTGCCATCAACACAGACTAGGGTGTGTGTATGTGTGTGTGTACGTGTGTGTGTGTGTGTGTGTGTGTGTGTGTGTGTGTGTGTGTGTGTGTGTGTGTGTGTGTGTGTGTGTGTGTGTGTGTGTGTGTGTGCGTGCGTGCGTGCGTGTGCACGCGCATGTGTGTGTGCGCGTGTGTGTATGCTTGTGTCTGTGTGTGTGCGCGTGTATGTGTGTGTGCGTGAGTGTGTGCGTGTGTGTGTGCTCGTGCACATGCACGTGTGTGTGCGTGCTCACGCATGTGTGCGTGCTTGCCCATGTGTGTGTGTGTTTGTGTGTGTGTGTGTGTGTCCATATGTGTGTGTTTGTCTGTGTGCGTGCTCGCCCATGTGTGTGTGTGTGTGTGTGTGTGTGTGTGTGTGTGTGTGTGTGTGTGTGTGTGTGTGTGTGTGTGTGTGTGTGTGTGTGTGTGTGTGTGTGTTCCACAATGTCCATCAAACTTAGAAAAACAAGGAGGGTTCAAAAGAAACAGACCAAACGGAAGCTGAACCTTGACAACCTGTCTGATTTTACCATCCAGCAGCAATTTCAGGTGAGCCTCGGGAATAGCCTTCAGCAAGAATACCCCGACAACATCGAAGAGCACTGGGGCCTGCTCAAGTCCACCATCCTTGAATCCTGTGAATCCACCCTTGGATATAAGTCTAGAAAACACCAAGACTGGTTTGATGAGCATGACATGGAGATAGAAGACCTCATCTCCAAGAAGCGAAAAACCTTCCATGCCTGGCAAAATGATCCAACAAGTGATATCAAAAGGATAGCTCACTCTAGGGCCAAGGCTGAGGTTCAGAGTCGGGTGAGGGAACTAAAAAACACCTGGTGGACTGAAAAGGCTCTGGAACTCCAAGGACTCGCAGACTCTGGAGACACAAGAGGATTTTTCAGTGCTACAAGAGCCGTTTATGGCCCCAGCCACCACGGCTTAAATCCCCTGCGCTCAAAGGATGGAAAAACTCTTTTAAAAGATAACTCAGCCATCAACACACGCTGGAAAGAACATTTTCAAGAGCTCCTGAACCGACATGGCGCAGCTGCACCAGATACCTTGAATCAGATCTCCCAAATGCCCATCAGAGAAGACCTGGCTGTTCCTCCCACCATAACTGAGGTTGCCAAATCTATTAGAAGCCTTAGGAACAACAAGGCGGCTGGTTCAGATGGAATCTCCTCAGAAATCCTAAAGGAGGGGGGACCACAGCTCTGGCACCACATTCACCAGCTTCTTCTCAAGGTCTGGGAGAAAGAGGAGCTACCCTCTGAGCTTCGTGATGCCCAGATCGTCACAATCTTCAAGAAAGGGGACAAAGCTGAATGTGGAAACTACAGGGGCATCTCACTTCTGTCAACAACAGGAAAAGTCCTTACCCGCATACTTGCTAACCGCCTGCTTCCATTGTCTGAGGAATTACTCCCAGAATCTCAATGTGGTTTCCGCCCATCCAGAGGAACAACAGACATGATTTTCACTGCACGCCAGCTACAAGAGAAGTGCCGTGAACAAGGACTGCCCCTGTATATGGCCTTCATAGATCTGACGAAGGCTTTTGACTCTGTGGACCGCCAGGCTCTATGGACCTTACTATCAAAGTATGGATGCCATGACAAATACATCCGCATACTAAGGCTCCTTCATGATGGCATGTCAGCTACAGTTCTCAGCAATGGTGGCTCTGAATCTGAGGCTTTCCCTGTGGAGACAGGAGTAAAACAGGGCTGCATAATTGCACCGACCCTGTTTGCCATTTTCATCGCTGCCATACTCCATCTCATTGGCCCAGAACTGCCACAAGGGATTCCAATCCTCTACAGATCAGATGGTAGGCTATTCAATCTAAATAGATTTAAAGCCAAAAGTAAAATCAGGAACACCACCATCATGGAACTTCAGTATGCAGACGACAATGCCATTGTATCACACTCCCCAGA
>NC_085874.1:41499370-41504370 GCF_034702125.1 Engraulis encrasicolus | reverse complement strand
GAGTAGGTGTAAGTGTGCGTGCGTGCGTGTGTGCGTGCGTGCGTGTGTGTGTGCGTGCGTGTGTGTGTGCATGCGCGCGCGCGCGTGCGTGTGTGTGTGCGTGCGTGTGTGTGTGTGTGTGTGTTTGTGTGTGTGCGTGCGTGTGTGTACATGCGTGTTTGCGTGTGTGTGCATTAGGGCTTTGACTTGTGCCCAAAAATCATAGTCGAAGTTCGTTTCTAAATTAAAAACGATATTCGAATATATTCAAATATTTATCCATATTTTTTACCATTAAAATTGCCCCAGTTAGACCTGATATCAAGTTGTTCTTTCCCCCAGTCAGTGACTGGTAAAAGGCTATTCCAACCAGAGATGTAGCCTAATGGCCCATTAACAACATGCATTCAAACAGCCATTATTGTTTAGCGATCGTTCAGCACTTATTAAGAAGACGGTACTTAGAGGTGTGAATGCAGATTAAAACATGGCAAAGCTAGCAGCCATGTCAAACTTGTAGCCCAAGTTAAAATTTGAATGGAACATCTGGGAATCATGAGAATTGAGCACACAGCACCAATATCAACAAATATGTATTTATTTTCTATAATGACGGACATTTAGGTAGTGTGTTTGTAGGTCTAGGTAAGATAACTGCTCTTGTCTAAGAACGAACATTACACAAACTAGCAGTGCGCTAAAAACATGCTTAAAGCATGCTCACAAACACATAACCTGGAGTCTGCCTGATCTGACACCCAGACCAACGAAGCTATTATCTTATCTTACTCTTGGCGTAATCACAGGTACTTGTGGGTTAAATCACCATAATACCAGAAACTCATCAACAACTCCAGAAAGTAATGTGATGATGCTTTGTTTATTAACTATGGGGCACCTAAGTCACGCCCTCTACTTCCTGGTTCATGGGGCAGAGGCAGTCAAAAAATAATTACTGGGCTTGAAAATTAGTGTTTTTTTGACACCAATCCAAACCGTGGACCTCCACTTATGCACAAGAAATCCAAAAATCACTCATTTTCCATCCCAGTAATCATTTTTTGACTCCCTCTGCCCCATGAACCAGGAAGTAGAGGGCGTGACTTAGGTGCCCCATAGCCATTCACTTGAATGGAACTCTGCAGCACTCATCTGCTTATTATGCGGACTCTGGGGGAGACTGCCTGCCGCAAGTCTCCTGCTACGGAACACAGAGAGATGAGCCACGCACGCGACTCTCCTCAACACAGCTGTAGCGATTAACCAGCCATGTAAATAATAAATTGAGACTGTGAATTGCGATGTTTACAAGGAAATAATTTTAATCAATACCAATGAAATACCCAAAAAATCAATACCCATGTCAGATTCGAATACTAATGGACAATTAATATTCGTTCGAATGTCTTGAATTTTCTTAACATTCGAATTATATTCGAATATCGAAGATCGAAGTCAAAGGCCTAGTGTGCGCGTGTGTGTGCGTACGTGTGTGTCTGCGTGTGTGTGTGTGTGTGTGTGTGTGTGTGTGTGTGTGTGTGTGTGTGTGTGTGTGTGTGTGTGTGTGTGTGTGTGTGTGTGTGTGTGTGTGTGTGTGTGAACGTGTGTACTAGTGCTCAGGGGGTTTCAGAGTGTGAGAGACGTGAGTGAGAAATGTCTCGGTAGGAGGAGGCGTTAAAGATTGAGGAATGACGTGATGATGAAGGAGGCGATGGGCAGAGAGAGAGAAAAGGGAGCAAACAACAAGAGAGAGGATGAGGCAGAGAGATAGAAATAGAGAGAGAGAGGCAGAGAGGCAGAGAGATAGAAATAGAGAGAGGCAGAGAGATAGAAATAGAGAGAGGCAGAGAGATAGAAATAGAGAGAGAGAGAGAGAGAGATGAGGAGAGCCCCCCGAAAAAATCGTACAAAAAATAGATGGCGGCTCATGGAGCCTTTGGCACACACTGTCTGCATTGACATAGTTCCGAAATAGTTCCAGGAAGTGAGCGTTGAACACAGGAAGTGCAGTAAAGGTATTCATTTGAATTCATTTTTACGTCATCTTTGCTTGTAGTAGTTCTGTGTTAGTCTCTTGCGAAAAGAATGCCTCTGCCTAGAATGGTTTGAATCTAGCGTATGTGTATTGAGTCACCAACCGACTTCCTGTATCCTGGTTGTCACAACTCTGAATTCCATGGAGAACGGTCCAACTGATATGCGACTTAACCTTAAGAGTAGAGGGTGTGTATGTGCGTAGGAGTGTGTGTAGGTTTGTGTGTGTGTGTGTGTGTGGTTGTGTGTGTGTGTGTTTGGGTGGGTGTAGGTGTAGGTGTGTGTGTGTGTGTGTGTGTGTGTGTGTGTGTGTGTGTGTGTGTGTGTGTGTGTGTGTGTGTGTGTGTGTGTGTGTGTGTGTGTGCTTGTGTGTGTGAGAGCCAGCGTGTGTTAAGAGAGACAGTTGATTACCTGTGTCTGTCTGTTGAAGAGTGAATAAATCATTTATAGGTGTCACACACTGCAGTGTGGCCAGTCATGCCAGCAATGATTAACACCCGTTAATAAGCAACTCCCTAACAAGCTAAAATTACACACACACACACACACACACACACGCACGCACGCACGCACGCACGCACGCACGCACGCACGCACGCATGCACGCACGCACGCACACGCACGCACACACACTCAAAGACACACACACACATGTGCACACACACATGCACAGACACACACACATGTGCACACACACATGCACAGACACACGCGCACACACACACACACACACACACACACACACACACACACATATGGGTGCGCACACATACATTCAAGTTTACGGATGACTAAGTACGAGTTACGAATGACTAAAATTACGAGTTGCAGCACACAGATAGTTTCAAAGTAACACTAAGTTAGAACTTAAATTCTACCCCATCTGACCTAGTAGGCATAAGTTTCGTCTTGTGTGACAAAACAAGCAAATATCCTTTATTTATACACTATGAAGTTGGCTGAGATAGCAGTTCACATACAACAGGAAGATGGGAAATAATCAGGGAAGCTGACAAGGAGGGCAAAAGGGTCCTCACCTCTCGTCCCTGGCCCGGGGAGACAGGGGGCCCAGAAATGGGTCCTCCATACATTGTTTGTATACTCATGAACGCCATCCGGGTACTTTGCTCGTAAATGTGCGTTACGCCCCTTTATGGGTGAAAACAAACCGAATGTCTCATCAACTTACATGCTACATCGGCTTGTCTAATGAACAAAAGACCACACGTTCACTGACAACTGTTGATTTTGCGCTTATTAAGAAAGCAAATTGACTCGGCATTCCTGCTCGGCTGACTGGGAGTGAGCGTCCATGTTGCCACTGGTAACTGGCGCGTGCATACAGCCAATAATAATCACTCACATGAGTAGCCTACAAAACATTTTCATTTATGCATATTCAATAGCTTATTTTTAATCACAAAACTGCTGTTTGCATGAACTGAAACGTTTCCTCTGGTTGCTTACAATTTTCACAATGTCTGTTTGCTTCAAGCCCGAGTCCGACCCGAGTCCGACAGATATTCTATTTTTTTGTCCGAGTCCGGCCGGCCCGTCGTGTTCCGACCAGGCCCATCGGGCTTCGGTCGGGTTGCCATGCTCTGATGCACAGACACACGCGCACACACACACACACACACACACACACACACACACATACACACACACACATATGCGTGCACGCACACATACATTCAAGTTTATGGATGACTAAGTACGAGTTACGAATGACTAAAATTACAAGTTGCAGCACACAGATAGTTTCAAAGTAACACTAAGTTAGAACTTAAATTCTACCCCATCTGACCTAGTAGGCATAAGTTCCGTCTTGTGTGACAAAACTAGCAAATATCCTTTATTTATACACTATGAAGTTGGCTGAGATAGCAGTTCATATTACAACAGGAAGATGGGAAATAATCAGGGAAGGTGACAAGGGGGGACAAAGGGTTCTCTCGTCCCTGGCCCGGGGAGACAGGGGGCCCAGAAATGGGTCCTCCATACATTGTTTGTATACTCATGAACGCCATCCGGGTACTTTGCTCGTAAATGTGCGTTACGCCCCTTTATGGGTGAAAACAAACCGAATGTCTCATCAACTTACATGCTACATCGGCTTGTCTAATGAACACAGTCCATGCTTCACCCACGGCTGTTTGGCTATATTATTTGAACAACCGGCAACACAACACGTTTTCGGCATGTTGCGCATGAACAACGCTAGTCTACAGGTCCGTATCTTTCGTTCATTAAACCCCAACCTCACCAATTGACAAATGGGCGTAACGCACATGCAAAACGTCATGCCGTTCATGAGTATCGGATTTGGGACCCTTTCAGATGACTTTGCCCTGGGCACAGCCTAAGCTGTCATTGTCCCCGAAAGCAATGTTAAATAAAAGAGTGGAAAGTCAAAGAATGCGCGCACATCAGTGGCACAGGTGCTGGACCAAACATAAGATAACTGAAAAGAAAATAAAGGTCCGCAACACTGTTAAATGATCCCAAAGATTTAATGGCACGACGTTTCGGACTAACCGTCCTTCAGTTGCACTGTGATGAAGGACAGTTAGTCCAAAACTTTGTGCCATTAAATCTTTGGGAGCATTTAACAGTGTTGCGGACTTTTATTTTCTTTTCAAATAAAACAGTGGGCCATAAAACTAGTATGAGATGAGCATATGCAGGCCCTGCCATGGCCAAGCGGTGGGGCACTCGTCTGCCATGCGGCTGACCCGGGTTAGATTCCCGGCCCGGGTCCTTTGCCGGCCCTTTCCTGTCTCTCTCTCTCTCCCCACTTGCTTCCTGTCACCACCTTTACTGTCCTATCATAAATAAAGTCAAAAAGACCAAAAAATATCTTTAAAAAAGAGAGAGATGAGCGTATGCAACTAATTTATCCAATATCTGGTGGAAAGGGGTATATTTTGGTGTGTGCTCTCTGGTCTCTGGTCTCCAGCTGCTTCAGTCTCAGGTGTGTGTGTGTG
>NC_085874.1:41483545-41489270 GCF_034702125.1 Engraulis encrasicolus | reverse complement strand
AAATTGGTACCAAAGTAGCCTCACAATGATGCATACAATTCTATAGTAATCTAAACAATTTTACCATTTTGAAAACATAACATTGTTCTATCCATGCAGTCTAGCCTACATTTATTTATAAACGAAACAAAATAGATAGGATTCTCATTCCTATTAGTAACATAAGTGTAGCCAAAGTGTAATTTACTTTGGCAATTTGAAGGCTTGCACATCAAAACTTTGACTGAGAAGGATTCATCGTTTGCTAAACTGACTTTAAGTGACGTGTGATGACAGTGAGCAAGTGAACAAGTCAAGTTACAGAAAACTATGCACAACGAATCTACAATGTATTTCTCCTCACAAAGTTAACAGGTTGATCATTTGTTAGCATTTGTGCTAAGCGGAGATGTAGCACTTTGCACATCGCGTTGCATAGCGCTGTTTAAAAAGTTGGTCCTCCTTCTCCCGGCAAACATGCGCCCGAGGCATTAGCCCACACAACCAGAGATTGTAATAGGCTACTCCTACTCCTAGAATCTCTGGTATGATTGTGTGGGGTCATATGCATTTTTTTCTTAACTGACGGTCAGATTTGAAGCACAGTTATTAAGCTGTTCTGGTTATGAAATAATGCTATGCCCATTTTCCAGAGGTGTCAAAAGTAAAAGTAAAAGTACTTTGTGGTGTAATTACAACATTAGTACATGGCATTACATAGCTGTTACACCATTTACTCTATTGTAACTAATGGGATAGGTATACTGTGTTGTTACTGAAAAACACTGAAAACCTAACAAGGACCCACCACAAACTTGATCCAACCAGTGCAAAGTTAGCTGATCGTAAGACAAGTACACAGATCTACTGGTTACTCAGATAAGTTGCTTGTGTGAGAAGGAAACTGCGTTTCTTTTTTGAACTTCTACTTTTACTTTTGTCACCTCTGCCGTTTTCTATTTGTGTTCACCCCTGTGACAGAATGTTGAAGCGCTGTGCGTGTCTGATTATGAGGATGGAAAACTCTTTCTTTGTTCATCTCCCCCTGCCTTTGCTAGTAGGCTACCTGCATCATCTGAAGATTTCTTTTTACTAAATTCATGAGGCTCCAGGTTTCTTCTTCTACTTTTCGCTTTTTCTTCATTTTCTGCTCTCACGATTTGTGATGAGATACCTTGGCAAATGACACAAGCGTTGGTTGAAGCAGTTTTTTCCTCGTAATGACCGACCAAACCATTTGTTTACTGGGGGAGGGGGGGGTTGTGCGGGGCTTCCTGAACCCTTTTTAAGGGCAGGCAAGGCGAAAGATCTTGAGATCATTTATTTCATGCAAATATAGAGCATTCTCCCTTCCTCAAACCAGCTTATTTTGAAATGAAATAAAATCATTAATCACAACTTCATGGGGGCCCTGATTCCTAGACCTGGGACAAAATACCTGTTTGCCCCCCCCCCCTTGTCGATGGGCCTGCATATGTCTGTCTGTGTGTGTGTGTGTGTGTGTGTGTGTGTGTGTGTGTGTGTGTGTGTGTGTGTGTGTGTGTGTGTGATTGATGCTATGGGTGTGTTTAGGAAGACTGATGAGTGTGTCAGGCGGGCTGGCTGGCTGCCCAGTGCCGTGACCTCACACCCATTACCCCTCACATGTGTGTTATAATGGACACTGCACACTCACTTATGCTCACCATTGTGTGTGTGTGTCTGTGTGTCTGTGTGCGTGTATGCGTGTGTGTGCGTGCGTGTATGTGTGTGCGTGTGTGCGTGCGTGTAAGTGTGTGCGTGTGTGTGTGTGTGTGTATCTTTGTGCACACGCATGTGTGTGTGTGTGTGTGTGTGTGTGTGTGTGTGTGTGTGTGTGTGTGTGTGTGTGTGTGTGTGTGTGTGTGTGTGTGTGTGTGACTGTCTGTTTAAATATATGTTTAAATATACAGTATGTTAAGTGTGTGTGTTTAACCTCTGCGGGTTTTGGTTTGAATGTATGAAGTATGGGCCTGACGTGGTAGGGTTGTGTGTGTGTGTGTGTGTGTGTGTGTGTGTGTGTGTGTGTGTGTGTGTGTGTGTGTGTGTGTGTGTGTGTGTGTGTGTGTGTGTGTGTGTGTCTGTGTCTGTGTCTGTGTCTGTGAGCGTGTGTGTGTTTTATATGTCTGTGTGTGTGTGTGTGTGCACATATGGTTGATGCGTTGATGTGCATGCCTAGATCTTTGTGTGTGTCTGTGTGTCTGTGAGCATGTGTGTATTTTGTGTGTGTGTGTGTATTTGTGAGCATGTGTGTGTGTGTGTGCATGCATATGTGTGCGAAACGTGTGTGTGTGTGCTGTGTGATTTATGGTGCGGGTGAAAGGGTGTGCAAGGGAGGACAGGACACATGAGGGATGGGGAGAGAGAGATGGATGGAGAAGAGAGAGAGAGAGAGAGAGGGAGAGAGAGAGAGAGAGAGAGAGAGAGAGAGAGAGAGAGTGAGAGAGAGAGAGAGAGAGAGAGAGAGAGAGGGAGAGAGAGAGAGATATGGATGGAGAAGAGAGAGAGAGAGAGAGAGAGAGAGCGAGAAAGAGATGGATGAGGGAGAGAGAGAGAGAGAGAGAGGGAGAGAGAGAGAGATATGGATGGAGAAGAGAGAGAGAGAGAGAGCGAGAAAGAGATGGATGAGGGAGAGAGAGATAGATGGACGAGAGAGACAGAGAGAGAGAGAGATGGATGGAGGAGAGAGAGAGAGAGAGAGAGAGAGAGAGAGAGAGAGAGAGAGAGAGAGAGAGAGAGAGAGAGAGAGAGAGAGAGAATGCCCACTCTGGATCGTGAGAGAAAGAGAGAGACAGAGAGAGAAATAGATGGGTGAATGGAGATAGAGATGAAAGAGAGAGAGTGAGACAGAGGCAGAGAAAGAGAGAGAGAGAGGCGGGGTGGGGGTGGAGGGAGAGGGAGGAAGAGAGGAAGGACGAAAGGCATTGACGGTATAAGAGAGATGGATGACACTTTTACGGCACCTAACAGCTGGGCCATGACACGCCTACCTTGGGCCCCCGGTCACGGAGCGCGCTCAGTTCGCACACCCACTCCCTGGCTTCAGGCAGGGCTGGACTGGCCATCTGGCATAGCGGGCAAAACATATATATACATATTATTATTTTCTTTAAACATTTCTGAAAATAGGGGCCCACAAGGGTGCAGGGCCCACCGGTGAGTCAGTTCTGCGCTGCTAATTATGAGGGGCCCCTGTAGCCCCTTAATGCACGCCGTACCTCCTATGGCACACTGTAATAGATATTGAAAGTTAACTACTATAGTGCTATACTACTATGACAGTGCACACACAGGGCCTTTAGTAATACATTACAACTTGGTCATTGCCATTCTGGTAACAGCTAAGTTATAATGCCGTGTCTTAAAGGATTTATCCGGAGTTGGAACAAGTGTGCTTCGCACCATCAGCTATGATTATTTCCATAGCGAATAACCACAGCTGATGGTGCGACGCACTCGGCAATCTACTTGGTGGACTTTAGTGTCAAATTGTTGTCTTGACCGTAATTTAGATATTCTCAAGGTAGTAGCTTCACAAAACACATTCTGCAGACCTTTCAAGAATACATGAAGGGCTTTGGACACTTCGGTTTATGTGTGGATACCCTCAACATATTATGAGGTACGTGTGACGTTGTTTTGAGCTGTGCAAGACTTTAAAATGTTGTGTTTTTGAAATGTGTGTAACCGCCGAAAAACGATGCCCGCATCTTTCATATTGCATAGCTGATATGGCTAACGAGGCTAACGTGATATTATCAAACTTTCTCAAAACGCATCCTTTTGCCTTGATTTTGCTCTAGAGTGACTGTATTTCATCCCAAACATGCAAAAATCAGGCAAACTTGTTCCAACTCCGGATAAATCCTTTAAGGGGTTAAGCTGAAAGTGCCCGGGCCCTATTTTTTTCCCCATTCCACCCTCTGGCTCAGGGGTCTACACGCAGGGCTGTTCTCAGGGGCCAGGGGTCTACACGCACTAATGCTGCGTGTAGTAGTACTGTCAACAATAATCGATTCGGCAATGCAGTGCAATGCAATGCGGGGGCATGGACAATTCAATTCAATGCGGCAAGTTCCATAATCGATGCAACAAATTTTTGAAGTTTCAATTACTTCCGTGGATATTTTGGGAGCAAATGAATGTTAAATTAAATGAAAGCACTTCAAAGCATTGGAAACTGCAAGACTGATACAGAAAACAGACAATAACATGTTGCTCAGTATCTGACTACTTGTATTACCTCATCATGACTGATGAAACATTTGCTTTGCTTTCAGTAGAAATGTAATGTGCCAAATGCACACCACTAGAGTGTAGACCAGAATTGACCTATGCAACCCAGGTTGCTAAGGTTGCAGATGAAGACGTCTCACCATTACGTTACTGTATATGGATGTGCACATTATATATGATGGATACATCTGTTCAGAAACAGTACTCATGAATAAATAGTGCCAACCCACACTATAGCGCTGTGCAGGGCCGCTGACAGATTTTGCTGGGCCCGGGACAAAGTCATCTGAAAGGGCCCCCTACCCAATACATATAATGTAATGGGCACCCAATTATGGGCCCCCTATCTCCCTGGGCCCGGAACAACATACCCCTTTGTCCCCTGTCGGCGGCATCGGAGCCAGGCAAGCATAAGTGCACTCTTTGAGTGCTTTCTAGTTCATTCATTCATTCATTCATTCATTCATTCATTCATCTGCAGAGGGGCGTTGGTATTTCAAATCCTCTGTCTGTTTTCTTGTTTGTCTGCTCGTTAGTCCATGTGACTCATTTGTAGGGGAGTAATATACATGCTCTTTGGCAAACACACACACACACACACACACACACACACACACACACACACACACACACACACACACACACACACACACACACACACACACACACACACACACACACACACACACACACACACACACACGTTGGGCTGTTGCCCCGTCTGGCTTTGATATCCCCACTTCTTCTAATTTTGGTTTATGTATCTCCATTATATTTCCATTGTATCTCCCCCCCCCCCCCCACACACACACACACACACACACGCCTTCTTGATGTCGAGCGACGAGTGTTGACGAGTTCGAAGTGAGGACAGTCAGACGACATACTGCACTATTCCCCATGAGGCAGAACAGGAAGAGGAGAGGACTAATCTGATTAGAGAGAGGAAGGACAGCAGGGAGGCAAGAGAGAGAGAGAGAGAGAGAGAGAGAGAGAGAGAGAGAGAGAGAGAGAGAGAGACAAAGGGGGGGATCAAGACATGGAGAGAGAGAGAGAGAGAGAGAGAGAGAGAGAGAGAGAGGGGAAGGACAGCAGGGAGGGGGGAGAGAGAGAGAGAGAGAGAGAGAGAGAGAGAGAGAGAGAGAGAGAGAGAGAGAGAGAGAGAGAGGGGAAGGACAGAAGGGAGGCGGGAGAGAGAGAGAGAAAGAGAGAGAGAGACAGAGAGAGAGAGAGAGAGAGAGAGAGAGAGAGAGAGAGACAGAGAGAGAGAGAGAGAGAGAGAGAGAGAGAGAGAGAGAGAGAGGGGGGGGGATTGAGACATGGAGAGAGAGAGAGACAGAGACAGAGACAGAGAGACAGAGAGAAAGACAGAGGGGGGGGATTGAGACATGGAGAGAGAGAGGGAGAGAGAGGGAGAGAGAGATTGAGACATGGAGAGAGAGAGAGGGAGAGACATTGACATTTAAAATCCCTTTATTGAACCAACCATTGT
>NC_085874.1:41468545-41473545 GCF_034702125.1 Engraulis encrasicolus | reverse complement strand
CATTGCCCGTTTGACAGCGCCAGGTTAAACTGAAAATGAACAGCGATTTGGGAGGTGGTCACCAAGCAATCTGAGCGAGAGAGTTACACCAGACGCGAAAATGAACAGCGATTTGCGATGTGGTCACCAACAATGCAATCTGCGCGAGAGAGTTACACCAGGCGCGTGCACGCATCATTCACAATGTATGATGGAATTACTCGTTTGATGTGGACAAGATCATTTATTGGTCTCCGCCATTGAGTGTCGTGGCGTTGTTGTGAAGGATGTTTGCTGAATTAGGTGAAGTTTCGGCGCTCTTTTCTCTGCTGATAGACGACCCCCAGCCATTTAGAATGTAAAGCGGTCTATTTTTAAAATAATGCAAAACTAAGCCACCAATGAAAGCCAATGACAGCCAATGCATTTCCAAATAAGATCTGTGATTGATTTTCGCGGCTCACTTCGGAGGGGAAATGTGGCTTGCTGCGCACGCCCGAGTCAAATTTGTCAGTAAATAAACAACGACGCATGGGGTGCCGGGTCAGCCAGGTGAAAAAAAAGAGATCTTGATGTAGACGTGCCCATAGCCTTGCCTACTTGGCGTGATGCAGATGACTGTGATGCGTGTTCATTGTATATGTATGTAGGCATGGCAGATTTTAAATGCAGGTCTGTTGTGTTGGGCTGTAATATTTTTTCTATAACCTTGCGAGCCGCCAAGTCAGGCGTCGCGAGCCGCGCAATGAGTAACAGGGACCTATACTCATAACGGCCATCCAGGTACTTTGCTCTTAAATTTGCGTTACGCCCCTTTATGGGTGAAAACAAACCGAATGTCTCATCAACTTAAATGCTACATCGGCTAGCCTAAATGAACATATTCCATGCTTCAGCCACGGCTGTTTGGCTATATTATTTGAACAGCCCGCAACACAACATGTTTTCGGCACGTTGTGCGTGAACAACGCTAGTCTACAGGTCCGTATCTTTCGTTTATTAAACCCCAACATCACCAATTGACTTGCATGGGTTGTTTTCCCCCACAAATGGGTGTAACGCACATGGAAAACGTCACGCCGCTCATGAGTATAGTGATATCCAGCTAGCATGAGGTACGGTGATATCTGGCTAGCATGAGGTACGGTGATATCCAGCTAGCCTGAGGTACGGTGATATCCAGCTAGCATGAGCTATAGTGATATCCAGCTAGCATGAGGTACGGTGATATCCAGCTAGCAAGAGGTACGGTAATATCCGGCTAGCATGAGGCACGGTGATATCCGGCTGCCCCCTTGCACGGGTGAGGCATACATGCAATTTTGTTGTGTGCAATGTCACAATGACAATGTGAGTTGGAGTGTCCCATGTGGGGTTTCACAGCTTTCACTAGTCAGAGCATGAGGTGCAGCTAGTATGTGGTGTGATGATCTCCCACTAGTTAGAGCATGTGGCGTCCTCTTTGCTGCACAAAGGGTATGAGGGTGTGGTGCCACTAGTCAGAATAAAAGGTATTATGGGCTAGTCCAGGGGTTCCCAACCTTTACCATGACAAGGCCCCCCATGTAGTGGTAGATTCCAGCCAAGGCCCCCCTAACATGGGCCGTGACACACTATTTTTTTCTGTGCACCCGGTTTCACAACTTGATAAAGTTGGTGCATTCCTAAACCCATTCAAGTACTACAGAAAGCATAATACATGTAAACATATTTACAATATAAAGAAGAAAATAATTCCACTTGGCTAGTTCAGCTTATTTTTAGTTTATTCAGTTCATTAAGCTATTCATTTTATTTTGCTATATTTTTCCTGCCAGCCTGCCACGGCCCCCCTTGGTATCCCCTTGCGGCCCCCCAAGGGGTCCCTGGCCCCCACTCTGAAAAACACTGCGCTAGTCAATGTATAACACAATAGAACCCAGCTAGTCAGAATACAAGGTTGTGTGATCTGCTAGTCGGGGTACGAGGCATAGTGATCTCCTGCCAGTCAGTGAATGAAAGACTGTAGCAGAGAGAGTAGAGAGATATACTTAAAGAATCTCTGACTGTAGCGTGGCCTGCTAGTCAGAGCATGAGGTGTCATGTCTTCCTGTTTTTCAGAGTATGAGGTAGAGCGATCTTTATATGATGAGTAATGAGTTATGTAGTCTACTGTATGTTATCGCGTTGCAGGACAGTGACCGCTTTAGCATCGGGGAGCTGGCGTGTAGGGTAGTATTAGTGTGTTGAGTAATGAATGTGATGTTATATCATGTGTGTGGTGAGTATTGAATGTGATGTTATTGTATGTGTGGTGAAGAATGAATGTGTCTGTAATAAAAGTTACGTAATAATGTGATGTGTGTGTGTGTTATTGTGTCTCTGAGCTAGTGGGTAATGTGCCTGTAATAAAAGTTAATTATGTGATGTGTGTGTGTGTTATTGTGTCTCTGCAGGACAGCCTGGGGTTCGGCATCGGGGAGCTGGTGTGGGGGAAGCTGCGGGGCTTCTCGTGGTGGCCCGGCCGCATCGTCTCCTGGTGGATGGCGGGCCGCAGCCGCGCCGCAGACGGCACGCGCTGGGTCATGTGGTTCGGCGACGGCAAGTTCTCAGTGGTGAGTGTGTGTTTGTTGCGTGTGCGTTTGTTGTGTGTGTGTGTGTGTGTGTGTGTGTGTGTGTGTGTGTGAGTGTGTGTGTGCGTGTGCGTGTACGTGCGCTATCGAGTCTGTACATTATCAGAGGTTTCTTATTGGTTACATGAATTAATAGCCTACACATTAGGCATGTGCATTATGCATAGTTATTGTAGTTACATCAACAGCCCATCAGACCGTATATATATATTCAATATAGCACATGCATTAGTGAGCATGTGCACTGTAAGATAGAGTAGGCTAGTCCTAAGCACTGCAGCTTCTTGGCTGTACATACAGGACACAGTGTATGATATGGACTAAATAATGACTGCATTAGGCATGTGTAGACATTGTTATTGTAGTTGCATTAAGATCCCATCACATGTATTCAGTGTAGCCCATTAGATAGCATGTGTAGGCCTACTGTAGGATAGAGTAGGCTAGTCCTAAGCACTGGAGTAAATAATGACTGTAAAGGCAATGAGCTGCCCCATGGGAACATGCTAGCTCCCACTTCAAAGCATATGTGAATTTCTCAAAACCAAAGTTGCTTACTACATTAGCTACTTCGTTGCTTTCAATGCATTTTCCCATTGGCAACTACCGAAGTTGCTAACAGGCTAAATACTTCCCTTTTGAGAAACTCACCCCATATGTGTAGTGTGTCCCCACACTCACACAGATGGCCATGTGGTAGCCACAGCCTGCCCGCCACAGAGTCAGTGTTGCCAGCTTGGGCGGTTACCCGCCCAATTGGGCTACTTGGGATGGCCGTCGGCGGGTAAAAATCAGGAAAAATTGGCCATTTGGCGTTTTTTTCTGCAGTTTTGTGGCCATAGAAATCAGTGGAATTTGTTGAATTTGGGCGGAATTCAGCGCATTTTGGCGGTTTTTGAGAATCTTTTGGGAGGGATTTGATACGACACATCTGGCAACACTACACAGAGCACTGGCCCACAGTATCCTGTAATTAGCACATGCCAGCCATGATGGACTGACAGAAATCAGTCACAGCATGAATTTCATGTAGCCTGCAGTACTAGCTTGCATTAACTAGCTTTCATAGTATGGCATGTTGTGTATGTATGGAATAGCGGCCGACAAGGCGTCCCGATATCAAGGGAAATAATGGACGAGGCGGAGCGTTCTAACAGCCCGACGGCGCAGCCGAAGGGCTGTTCGCTTCGCCAAGTCCATTTTCCCTTGATATCGGGACACCTCGAAGGCCGCTATTCCGCTTATCACCCGGTTACCAGCAAGTATTCATCTATTAATATGTTGATCTAAGGCTTCGTGAGAGAGTAGATTAACCACTGCGCTTGGTACGTTGCTATGGGCACCACTTTCAACGTCGCAACTAGTCAGGTCAAGAGCAATGCAAGTACTTTCTGAGTTCCCAAAAATATGGGAACTCTTCCCACTTTGTCTGTAGGCAAACAACCATAAGCCAACCAAGGGAGGCGGGTCAAACATGCCGTTTTGGGAAATGTTAATTGTTATGCTCTTGGTCAGACCAAGTCTCGAAGAGATTTGCACGTCGATGATAATCAGGCTAGTTTAAAGTTGTAGTATGAAGATTTCTAATAGATGATGTGGACTAAACTTTCGCAGTAGCTTTAGTGGAAATGATTCACCAGTCTTGCTCAGTGTTGCCAGATGTGTCTGATCAAATCCTGCCCAAAAGGTTCTCAAAAAACGCCAAAATGCGTTAAATTCCCCCCAATTTTAACAAATTACATTGACTTCTATGGGCATAAAATGGCAGAAAAAAAACGCCAAATGACATCTTTGGCTGGGCCCGGGACAAAGACATCTGAAAGGGCCCCAAACCCAGTACATACAATGTAATGAGGATCCGATTCTGGGCCCCCTGTCTTCTTGGGCCCGTGACAAGTGAGCCCTTTGTACCCCTATGTCAGCCTCCCTGCCTGTGGGCACGCCAGGACCTGGAGAGATGTTGGTTTTGTTTGAAAAGCATCGAAAGCATGAAAAGTGTTGCTCTTCTCTCTCTCTCTCTCTCTCTCTCTCTCTCTCTCTCTCTCTCTCTCTCTCTCTCTCTCTCTCTCTCTCCCTATCTTTCTGGCTGTCTCCCTTTTTATGTTGATTGGAGAGATCGTATGTGCTATGTAAAGTGTAGTTTTAATTGGTATCGATTGTCCACATTAAAGGAGTGCTAAACCCCTCTCTCTCTCTCTCTCTCTCTCTCTCTCTCTCTCTCTCTCTCTCTCTCTCTCTCTCTCTCTCTCTCTCTCTCTCTCTCTCTCTCTCTCTCTCTCTCTCTCTCTCTCTCTCTCTCTCTCTCTCTCTCAGGTGGTTGTGGAGAAGCTGCTTCCTCTGAGTTCTTTCTCCACAGCTTTCCATCAGCCCACCTACAACAAGCAGCCCATGTACAGGAAAGCTATCTTT
>NC_085874.1:41451045-41456045 GCF_034702125.1 Engraulis encrasicolus | reverse complement strand
ATAGCTTGACAACAAATAAACACACCAACATTATAATTGCATGAAAACCATTGCTAATGCGCCATTTCAAGGTAAATCAGGTGTACGGAATACTGTTACTTATTTGTTCAGGCCGACGGAAGCTAGCCGCTCATGGCTAACTGGCACTTAGCACAAATAATCAACCCATACACAATTTTCCACAGTAAGTCGATGTGGCATTATTTTGAAGACGACAACCTCCTCTTTCACATGAGCCATTCAATAAGTGTAATGGTTGTCATCACACCAAATGGCATTGTTTTGATTGCGGAAACGCCATTCTGCGAGGTGGCGCCGTACGGAACACCATGCCCTCCCTGTACCCCTTACTGCTCCGTTTGAAGGGACAAAGGCCAAGGGGAAGGCGTTAGGGTTAGGGGTAGAAATTAAATTAGAAATGGGATTCTGCAAGTCTTATGATCCGACTTCTAGTTACAAGCTAGCAATTATCATTGAATCTTATGGGTCCAGCTAGCTGCTAGGTGGACCCATTAGATTCAATGATGCTATATGCTAGCTTGGAGGTCAAATTTGCACTGCCAGACTCCCAGAACTGCTGGAAAGGTGCAGGGGAAAGGTACAGCTCAATAATTTAACTCAAAGGGAGATGTAAAATTAGCTTAGTTCCAGAAATGCTACAGATGGCATTAAGGCAGTTAAGACCGATGTTACTGTCTTAGTTAAAATAATGCAGTCAATAATCAACCTTCTGTGGGTCTTCCATGCTAGTTAAATATAAGTCAGACTCTACATGTGTGGAGTGTGTTTAGTGAGTTAGAGTAGGTGTTCCATGGTCCATTGGGTTGGCGGAACTTGATTTAATATGCCACAGTAAGAGGTTTTTCCAACCGTGAAATTGTTTAAGTGGCTCATCAACCTGTAGTGCAAGAGTTACCCAAGGGGTCTAATTTAAGCAGGCAAAAGATAAGATGGCGTCCCCGGATGAATAAAGTGTCATCCACACAAAAGCTGCTCAGTCGTTGAAAGCGTTCCTTTTCTGCCAACTTCTATTAATAGACCAAAACACACAGGTTGAGTTGATACCCATCTGTGTGATGTCTGTGGACATTCTGTCAAGTGGCAGAATACCAAAGACAAACAAAACAACAAAACAAATGAAGTAAACAAAGGGTGACGTAATGCCAACAGGAGATGCCATTTTTTTGAAGGTGTGTGTGTGTGTGTGTGTGTGTGTGTGTGTATGTGTGTGTGTGTGTATGTGTGTGTGTGCGTGTACGTGTACGTGTGCGTGTATGTCTGTGTGCTGTGATTCTGTTGTGCTTTGCACCTGGTCCTTTGATTTTGGTAGTGAGGTGGCTGGCAAAGGATGTGTGAGAAGAGTTTATTTGCAAAACAGTGTACCCACCATTTCTGACTTTTGCATTTTATCATTGAAAATGACTGTTCAGAGGTTCTATCACCTATATGGGGATTCTTGCCATTCAAATATTTTGAGAAAATACTTTTTCAATCTATTTTGCAATGCAGTGGAATGCCCAATGCCCAATACAAAAATGTAAATTTCCCAACATTCTACAAAATGGAGATACACCGTTATGCAAATACACCCTTCGTATGTTCCAGAGTGTCAAATGCTCTCTTAACATGGATGATGAGGTCAAGGAAGTGTTGGGAGGCTTATGATGAAATACTGCGGTACTCCTGTATCAAAACTGCAGCACTGCTGCAGGATACTAGTACTACTGCAATATTTCAGTCATTAGAATACTGCATTCCTCTAAAATACTGCATTTACTGCATTGCCTCCATAATATTTCATATTTTGGATATGAAAACTTTTCCTGTCACACACTGTCGTTTTTAAATGAGGATATCATTTTTTTGCCTAACTCAATCTCCATCTCGATCATCACAATGTGCCTTAGCGCTCCCCAAGAGTATCAGTCGATTATTTTCTGTTTCAGGAACTGTTATCTACTCCCCCATGTTCTCCCCTCCGGACTATAATTGCGTCTTTGATTCACCATCTATCTCTCCTCTGCCTTTATCTTTTTATCGCTCTCTCTCTTTCTCTCTCTCTCTATCTCTCTCTCTCTCTCTCTCTCTCTCCCTCTCTCTGTCTCTCTCCCTCTCTCTCTCTTTCTTGCTCTGTCTCTTTTTGACTCTCTCCCTCTCTCTCTCTCTCTCTCTCTCCCTCTCTTTTTCTCTCTCTCTCTCTCTCTCTCTCTCGCTCTCTCTCTCTCTCTCTCCCCAGGAGCCGGCTAGGCTCTATCCTCCAATAGTAGCGGAGAAGAGGAAGCCCATCCGTGTGCTGTCTCTATTCGATGGCATTGCTACAGGTGAGGGTTGCATATGTTTGGTACTAGGGATGCAATCGATTAATCGACTTTAATCGATCAATGCATTAATTAAAAAACATGAATCGCAATTAATCGACAATTCAACTGAGAAGAGATCCAGGTGAAATGGGCATGTGAAAAGTGTGTATGAAGAGGGGTGTGAATAGTGGGAATATTTAAATCACCTTTGGATGAAAGAATTGAAATAGAATTAACTTGTGGTATTTTATCTCAATTTTTAATTAATTTTTTTTTATTTAGTAGTTTTTTTTCCAGAAACATTGATATTTTGGGGGGGAAACGCCTCTTATCAATTAATCGTAAGTCAATTGATAAGGCTATCAAGTAATGATTAATGAATTAATCGATAATTTGCATCCCTATTTGGTACTGTAACAATGTAGAGCAGGGATGTCACACTCAGGCCCGAGGACCAAATCTGGCCCGCAGGGTCATTTTATTTGGCCCGCAAGATCATTTCAGATGTCTATTATAGTTTTTCATATAATGGGTATTGAGTTTGGCCCGCAACTTCATTTCAGATTTACATTTTAGCCCACTATAAATTTGAGTTTGACACCCCTGACGGAAAAACAAGTAAGTTGCCCTGCTGCTTTAAGTTTGTAAGTTAACTCAACTTGAGAAAGCCTCGACTCACAACTTTATTTACAAACTTAAAACAGCAGGGCAACTTTCTGTTTTACGTTTAACTGCCTGTAATGTTTTACAGCCATTGCTTTACCTGTCTAATTCAACCTGGTGATCATTCAACCAGCCAACCACATGGTGGAATTGGTGGGGTTGCAGGTATGACATCACGTTGGGGGAACTCCCCCCGGATTCTAAAGGGCTCTGCATACTTCACGTGCGCACTTTGGCGCGTTTGGCGCGAGAACCATTAATGACGTCATCACTTGCGCCAGACTGTTCATACTTCAAAAGCGTTTTCGCTCGCATTGTCGGAAGTGCCCTCTACTGTTCATGAGAGAAACGGCAGTATCTTTCGCAACTCGCAGCGTGAGTTCTATGGATGTATAAAATAGAAAGCCAAACACGGCTGCTGTAGGGCTACTGAACGTCTGACTTGTGACTTACCACATTGAAACATATATTTTTTGTTGTAGCCTACATTGCCAGATCATTCCAAGACCATGTGAGAGCATTGTTCTGGCGGCAGAATTTATAAATAGATCCCGAACACAACGTGCTTCTGAACAAAGTAAACAATTGTTTCACTGAACAACATTTAAGAGAGAAGATAAAATAACTCTCTAGGACATTTTATTATCCTCAAAATGATGCAGGATCCATTCTGTAGTAGCCTACAGTAGTTGTAGCCTCTCTTCGCAACTCCTGCTTTGTCTGCCTACCTGCACGGTCGCTGGTGGCGCACGACAAGTTACAAAAAATGTGGGGTGCACGACGTCGCGCCACGGCTGCTCGCGCCACGGCGTGTGACGTCATTTTGGGTCACGTGACGGCGCGAGTGAGGTCGCGAGTGAAGTATGAAGGAGGGTAGCGCCAGTCACGACAAGTATGAATCCCCCTTAAGGCTCCTATGAGCCTGCAGAACCCCCAACGTGATGTCATAATAGTACATATTCTTAAAATGGTTAACCTGCAACCCCAGCTTTAAACAACGTCATTTGGAATATGTGGCCCTAGATTGTAACTAATGAATCCATTTTTGTCCCTCACTGGTAGCAGCACCCATATTTGTCTATGCTGTGCTGTGGTGAGATTTGAAATACCTCCTATGCCATGCATAACCACAAGGGAGTGCTGTCCAGAGGAAGCAGTGTGAATGTGTAAAACATGACTTTTTTTACGAGCTGGCTGGAAGCCTGTTGTGGCTCCAATGCAAACAATAGCATTCCAGAAATATCTTGGCTAGCATTTGTCTACAGTAACAGTTGTTCCCTTTTAATTACATTTCATAAACCTCAAACACACGTACAGTACTTTGTGTTGCTATTGATAAAAGATCATTGGAGACTCTTAATTACATTAGTGTGTTAGAGTGACATGTAACTGTGTGAAACGTAAGCACAGTGAGTTCAGCGGTGATAAATGAAGTCGTGACTGTAATGGCATATGATAACCAGCAGAGGGCTGTGGGAGCCATATATAATGTGGCTCGATGGTATATGAGGCAGTTGAGTATTAAACGTGATGAGTTATACGCATCTTGACAGTTGGTCCTGAGTCATTACTAAGTAGTAAATGTAAGGAACAATACATGGACTTCATAGCCGGAGGATTTCAAGCTTGGCTGCTCCAACACTACTACAACACACTATAATCCCCTTTGCTGGCCATAAGTGGGGCAGCCGTGGCCCATTGGTTAGTTAGAGAGTTGGTCTTTCAAATCTAGGGGTTGCCGGTTCAAATCCCCCCTGACCCCTCCCTACATCTCCATCCATGGCTGAAGTGCCTTTGAGCAAGGCACCTAACCCCACACTGCTCCAGGGACTGTAACCAATAGTGTGTGTGTGCTTATGTAACTTTTCGACTACAACATACATTCTTCTACCCAATCCTTGTGTGCGCCTCCTTTCCTGTTACTGTGATGTGTCATGATTCGCTATCACGCCAGGTGTACAGCATAAGCAAAAATCGTCCATTAGAGAAAGATACTTCAGGCTAGGACATTTCCGGGATCGATGTGATGTCTGGTGA
>NC_085874.1:41426045-41443545 GCF_034702125.1 Engraulis encrasicolus | reverse complement strand
TGTCTGGAGCACGGGCGCACTGCCAAGGTACGCGTCGCGCTTGTTTGTGTGTGCACGTGTGTGTGTGTGTGTGTACATGTGTTTGTGTGTGTGTGTGTGTGTGTGTGTGTGTGTGTGCGTGGGTGAGTGCGTGCCTGCGTGCGTGCCTGCGTGCGTACATGTGTGCGTACATGTGTGCAACCGTGTGTTTGTGGGTGTGATGTTCTTCTCTTGCTTCGTTTCTGAATGCTAATTGAGGCAAAAGCTTAGTTAGACTTCGGACAGTTTATATCTTACTGTCTTTTTTATCTGACTAAAAAAAATAGCATTTGGCTTCATATTGCCTTTTCACTGCATTTTTTTTACATTTCATTGTTATTATACATATAGTATAATATATGTATGCCATGTAAACATATGTATACTGTTCAAACAATATGGGGAACAACACAGTACAACTCCAAGCCAATCACATGTCTGTGAAACCACATTCCTCTATGAGATTATCATTAGGACCTAAATTGAACAAAATAAACATACTGATCGCAAAAAAAAATTCAACTGGAACTTTTCGTTTATTAATATCCAGGATATATTACTTCTGATCCCTTTACTTTTTGAGCAGTATACAGTATGTATATGTTTAGGTATGCACTTTGATAAAGCAGAGTGAGCATTCAGCAACGACGAAAACGACGTGAGACTTCTTCCTCTGTATGGATATGTTTGTGTATGTTTGTGTGGACTGACCTCTCAGGAGTTTCATGATGACAAATGGCACAACATTAATTGACCAGGAAGGGGGGCGGGGAGTGTATTCCAAGAACCTGGCTCAGTAGTAAACCAGATTAAGTTGATCCTGAGGTAAATCATCTAATAATGAACCTGGAGTCCTCAGCCTGCAGTCCTCAGTGTCTTAACTAAATGACACTAAATGACACCTGTGGGCTATCTATTAGCAGGTTTACGACTTCCTGTTGCTTACCTCAACCAGGTATATCACTTCACCATGCTCTTGGAATACCCCTCTGCACTAATCTACACTAGCTAACTCATGTTAGCTTCTGTTGCTACTGTACTCTCTGGAGCTTCTGATTGGCTAGAATGACAAAACGGGTTCACACCAAACTGATACCTTCTTTCCTTTCCTGTTTCTTGTGGCCTCGTGAAGCTTTGTTAGATAGCTTGCAAAAATATTTGAAATCAGCAGTGTGCAGTGCAATCAGTGAACTATAGTTCATGAACAAGTTCATATTTTGGGCGAACGTGAACTGAATGCACACTATTCACTGCCTGATGAATGACTGCCTGATGAATGAACTATGAACAAGTTCAATCTGGTGCCTGTGAACGAACTACATGCGCCATTGCTAAATAGGGTGCCTCATCTCCTTAGTGTTTTATGTGAAAACAGCTAAATACACCGTAAAAAACCCCAATAATAATACAAGATGACAGCTAACACATATACTTTCGCTGCTCTGATAAGAGTAATTGCTGTCTACAGGCTTTGTTAATGAACAATATACTTAGTTTGCAACAACATATTTCGAAAAAGAACTATGAACTAGCTAGCTAACTAACTAGCTGTAATGAACTATAATTATGAACTACGAACAAAGTAGTTGATTTTGAAATGTGTGAACTGAACTTCTAGTTCTAGTTCAGTCTACTTGTTCCTGTATAAAATGAACTTTACCATCTCAGGAAATCAGGATGTTGAATTAGGAAAAGCCCTCAAAAGTTACTCTGCCTAGCCTGACAGCTGGGAAACTTTATTGACAACAAGGCAAGAGGCCACAAGCAAAAAGTAAAGGATGCGAGGTACTAGATTGAAATGGACCCAATGTGACGGGCCGCGGGAGGAGGAGGAGGAGGAGGAGGAGGAGGAGGAGGAGGAGGAGGGGGGTGGTTTGGATGCTGGACTCCATCCGCAAGGGGGTGCGTGGCTGATTTGAAAGCTGGGTTTGTGTGTTGCAGTTCGACAAACTGAGAACCATCACCACTCGGTCTAATTCTATCAAGCAGGGCAAGGACCAGCACTACCCAGTCTTCATGAACGAGAAGGAGGATATCCTGTGGTGCACTGAGATGGAACGGTAATGCGGTGGCGGGAGGGGCAGGGGTGGGTGGGTCAGTGTTGCCAGATCTGTCTGACCAAATCCCGCCCAAAGGCTTCTCAAAAACCGCCAAAAGGCGCAAAATTCCGCCCAAAATCCACAAAGTACATTGACTTCTATGGGCCCAAAACGGCTGAAAAAATCGCCAAATGGCCATTTTTTCCCGTTTTTACCCGCATACGCTCATCCCAAGTAGCCCAATTGGGAGGGCACCCGCCCAATCTGGCAACACTGGGGTGGGTGAGTGTGGGGCAGTGATGGGTAGATGTTCTTATCCTATGTCCTATTTATTTTAATGTGGTATGTCCAGCGTCTACTGTCTATGTGTTGCAGTTGTATGTCTTGAGGAGATGTGAAATGTTGAAACCACTTGAGTTTTCCTCTGAGGGTTAATTAAGTTTACCTTGACCTTGACCTTGACCTTGAGAATGGATTCATTGGTTTACAATCCGGTGCCACATGTTCCAAATGACTTGGTTTTCACCATCGACTTCAGCCAGTTGATTGGCTGGCTGAATGATCACCTGGACAGGTGAAACAAGGTCATATGGTCATTTGGAATATGTGGTGCTAGATAATACCTAATGAATCCATTTTGCCCAACACTGATGGGGAGGGTGGGGGTCTAGGGGGAAATGTGTGTGTACGGTGACTGAGGGAGGGGGCAATGTGTTGCCAAGGCCGTGCCCAAGGCGGCAATACTTATGAACGGCGTGACGTTTTCCATGTGCGTTACGCCTATTTGTGGGGGAAAACAACCCATGCAAGTCAATTGGTGATGTTGGAGTTTAATAAACGAAAGATACGGACCTGTAGACGAGCGTTGTTCACGCGCAACATGCCGAAAACGTGTTGTGTTGCCGGCTGTTCAAATAATATAGCCAACCAGCCGTGGCTGAAGCATGGACTGTGTTCATTTAGACACGCTGATGTAGCATGTAAGTTGATGAGACATTCGGTTTGTTTTCACCCATAAAGGGGCGTAACACACATTTACAAGCAAAGTACCCGGATGGCCGTTCATGAGTATGTGATTCCAAGGGAGGGGGGAGGGGAGACATGATCTGAGATGGAACGGCACTGAAGTGGGCAGGGCACGGGGGAAATGTTGGGGGTTAGGGGAGGGGGGTGCATGACCTGCAATGGAAGGTAATGCGGTGGTGGTGTCTCCCTGTCAAGAAGAAGTCGGGTGGTGTCTTGCTTGGGGGTTTTGGTGAAGGGTTTCTTATCCGGTTCCTGGAGTGTGCGTTTGTCTCTCTCTCTCTCTCTCTCTCTCTCAATCTCTCTCTCTTTCTCTCTCTTTATGTGTGTGTGTGCACGTTTGAACGGTAATTTTATGGATTTGTTTTACAAAAAGTGTGGATGAGAATATCTAACTTGGTGTGTCTTGTGTTGGACAGGGTATTTGGCTTGTAGAGAGTAAGGTTATGTCTAACTTCGTGTGTCTTGTGTTGGACAGGGTGTTTGTAACGTTATGTCTAACTTGGTGTGTCTTGTGTTGGACAGGGTGTTTGGCTAGTAGAGTGTAACGTTATGTCTAACTTGGTGTGTCTTGTGTTGGACAGGGTGTTTGGCTAGTAGAGTGTAACGTTATGTCTAACTTGGTGTGTCTTGTGTTGGACAGGGTGTTTGGCTAGTAGAGTGTAACGTTATGTCTAACTTGGTGTGTCTTGTGTTGGACAGGGTGTTTGTAACGTTATGTCTAACTTTGTGTGTCTTGTGTTGGACAGGGTGTTTGTAACGTTATGTCTAACTTTGTGTGTCTTGTGTTGGACAGGGTGTTTGGCTAGTAGAGTGTAACGTTATGTCTAACTTTGTGTGTCTTGTGTTGGACAGGGTGTTTGGCTTCCCTGTGCACTACACGGATGTGTCCAACATGAGTCGTCTGGCCAGGCAGAGGCTTCTGGGAAGGTCCTGGAGCGTGCCCGTCATCCGGCATTTATTTGCCCCGCTGAAGGACTACTACGCTTGCGTCTAGGCAACCGTCGCCTGGGCGACCAACCAACCAACCAACCACCCACCCATCTTGCCTGACCCCGCCCAGCCGCACTGCGACCCCGCCCATTTCCACTTAATAGCATCCCCTTCCTGAAGGACTACTACGCTTGCGTCTAGGCAACCATCGCCTGGGCAACCAACCAAGCAACCAAGCAACCAACCACCCATCTTGCCTGACCCCGCCCAGCCGCACTGCGAACCCGCCCATTTCCACTTACGTAATGGCATCCCCTTCCTTGGAACATCCTCAAGTCTCTTCTCAAAGGGATGACCCCGCCCCCTCTTTTAATCAACCCACCAATCAGCAGGCAGCCTGAGATCTGTCTCCACCCACTTCGCTCATCTCTGCAGAGGTGCTATCTAAGGACAACTTTAACCAATCAACACAAAAAGAAAACACAACAACAAAAGACAATGCCTGATTTTTTAAATGGAAGAAAAAAAAAAACAATGCAGATGTTTTCACATCATTTTATTGTTTATGGTTTTTGTCGTATTTACCTTTTTTGGTTTTGTATGATGTTTTTTGTCTTCTTTTGATGATTTCTCCTGTTTGTTTGTTTGTTTGTTTGTTTGTTTGTTTTGGTGTAAACTGGTTTGCATGTCTGAGCTGTACAAGACTTCCCGCTCCACAGCACTGACAAAGAGATGCGAGAGAGATACGTGTACTGTGAACTTAGTGGTGTGTGTGTGTGTGCGTGTGTGTGTGCGTGTGCATGTGCGTGTGCGCGTGTGTGTGTGTGTGTGTGTGTGCGTGTGCGTGTGCGCGTGTGTGTGTGTGTGTGTGTGTGTGTGTGTGTGTGTGTGCGCGTGTGCGTGTGTGTGTGTGTGTGTGTGTTCTGGTGACGAGAACAGGTCTTCTGTAATTAGGAGCACAATCTGAAGGACATACAGTATTGGAGGGCGGATCACATTTCCTCCTGTCTACCCTCCTCTCTTTCTCACTCTCTTTCCACCTTTCTCTCCCTCTCTGCCTTTCTTTCTCCCCTTCTGTCCTCTCTCTCTCTCTCTCTCTCTCTCTCTCTCTCTCTCTCTCTCTCTCTCTCTCTCTCTCTCTCACACACACACACACACACACACACACAGACACACACACAGTCAAAATCATGCACCTCACGCCTCTGTCTCACCCTGTGGGTGTCTCTCTGTCACTCACATACAGTACTGCATCCAGACACACACTCTGCATCACCTGACTGGTATCCATGACAACCAATCTCTCCTCCGCCTTCGGTACAGGTGGCCCTCTCTCTGCCTCTTTCTCTCTCCCTCTCTCTGTGTCCAGTCCTGTGTGTCCAGTGTGTATCACACACACACACACACACACACACACACACACACACACACACACACACACACACACACACACACACACACACACACACACACACACACACACACACACACACACACACACACACACACCTCTGTCGCCTCTCCACCAACACACACACAATAATGTTTACAGGTCAAACACACTTTTCCGAGGTACTTACTCACTCACCACCACTACTACTACTACTACTACTACTACTATCGACATAACCTCTTGCCTGGAGACCAACACATTGGTGCTTCCCTTAACCTTTCTCCTTAATGTCTCTCTCTTGCTTTCTCTCTCTCTCTCTCTCTCTCTCTCTCTCTCTCTCTCTCTCTCTCTCTCTCTCTCGCTCTCTCGCTCTGTTCCTGTCCACCCGTCAGCTTCCTGTTGCCCCGCCCTCTGGCAATCTCAGCGAAACACACTCTTACTTATGAGGCCTTACTGCTGGTAAACACAGATACGGACACACACACGCAAACGCACACACACACACACACACACACACACACACACACACACACACACACACACACACACACACACACACACACACACACACACACACACACACACACACACACACACACAGTCACTTTAGGGTTGCCAACTGTGGCAAAAATCCTGTTTGCCATGTGAGTGATGATGCCCCATCCTACTACAAGCAGCAAGTGCTTTATTTGTTTGTTTACAATACAGTGAGTTGAAGAATTGAATTGACTTGAAAGCTGACATGAGCAGCGAGCACGTTGGCAACCCTAAGCAACATGCAGAACATGCACATCACACACACACAAACACATCCAGAATACACACACATGCACACACACAAACACTCAGAATACACACACATGCACACACACACACAAACACATCCAGAATACACACACATGCACACACACATCCACAATACACACACATGCACACACACACAAACACATCCACAATACACACACATGCGCACACACAAACACATCCAGAATACACACACATGCACACACACAAACACATCCACAATACACACACATGCACATCCACAATACACACACATGCGCACACACAAACACATCCAGAATACACACACATGCGCACACACAAACACATCCAGAATACACACACATTCACACACGCAAACACATTCAGAATACATGCACACACCTTTTATGGGCCTCTAACAACTTAAATCTTCTGCCAAGTGGCACATGTCTAATGCAATAGTTTGAAATAACACACGCACACCCTTGCGCGCGCAGACACACACACACACACGCACACCCTCGCGCACACACACACACACACACACATGCACATATACACAATCTGACACTCACTCAGTCAGTCAATCAGTAAGTGTGCTAGCTTTGCGTTGTTTCTATCAGTGCAACTTGCAATGGTGCAACTAGTGTGGGGTGTACGTACGTACCCCGCAAACTGGGCTCTCCCTTCCCCGTCAGTCGGCACTCTTAACCGCACGAATAGACCAGGCGCGATGCGATTCAAGCGACAGAGTGCAGCAGCAAGCGATACGAGCGATTGAAGAGACTAGCGCATGTCCATACAGGCAGAAGGCAAAGCATTCAAGCTTTCCCATTGGCTGTGGTCACTGACCTCTATACAGTCATTGGCTGTCGCGGCTTGTCGCCGAACGGCGAAAGGATTTCAACTTCAAACTGTCGCGCTCGTCGCGCAAATCGCTCTAGTCTCCAGAATCGCTTTTGTCGCGCGACTCAATACAAAGTCAATTACTTCTGTCGCTCGCCTCGCTCTTGTCGCGGTAGGTGTATTTCTGCGGTAAGAGCTCCTTTCTCTCTCTCCGTCTGGTGTATCTCTAGCCGTGCACCATTAGAGGGGAACCCGCAAGTTGGGGTCTCATCCTCTTGTGGTCTGCACAGTCTGGAGTTTGGCCAACCAGTGCTGTGGCAGCCAAACCTCTAGGGGACAGAAGCGAGCACAAACCCATCAGTGTTCTCAAATAGTACTTGATAGAAAGACGTCAGAGGGAATGAACATTTATTTTACAGTTTAGTTTACAGCATCGCTGTAAAAAAAAATTACAAGAAAACATTGTAACTGTAACCGATCCCAGTCAAATCTGGGTCCTATCACCAGCCGGCATCATTTCTACTGTAAAAAAGCGAAAACCAAGCTACAGTTCTGTCTGTCTATACTGAAAACCTCTCAGATACTGGAGTCTTTACTGTACTTGTAACTGGTGCTTGTGTGTGTGTTTGTGTTTGCGTGTGTGCGTGTGTGCAGGTTTGAGTTTGTGTTTTGAGTGTTAAGAAACAGGCATGTGGACAGGTGCTCTTTATTTTTAGTTTATTTCTCTTCATTTTGTACAGCGGGTTTCAAATTGTCTCATAACCATGACTGACCCAACTGCAACCCTCTCGGACAGACACACACACGCACACCTACACACACACACACACACACACACACACACACACCTCGACTACAGCCAATAGATAGACAGACAGACAGACAGATACACTCATGCTATACAGCTGTTTTGTACACTGTATTTTACTACTGTACTGCACTTCCTGTATGTCAGGTGCATGATCAGTACCGTCAGGGCCATATAATGTGAGGGCCGGTCCTTAAGTCGCACAGGATTCTGGGAAGGTGACCTAGTCTTTTGGTGCCATCAATATCCTCGGGTCACCCGGTGCTCCCAGAATTCATTGCTCTCCAACTCCGGAGCTATCAAGGTCATGACCTTTTTACGTCATGGGTGCTTTTTTTCTGCAGTCTACCAACAGCTAGGCTGACACTAGTTTATTTAGAAATGGTACACCAGGTGAAAGTGGCATCCAATCCACGCCATTGTCTTTCGGAGCGTTTTGCTCGATGTTTAACTCCAAAACGGTAAGGCAGAAAAACAAGTGGTGCACAAGAATAAATCAGGAAAAACATTATTTTCAAAATAATTCGATTCAGTTTTTCCTGACTTCTTGTGTGCGACTCCTTTTCTTTTTTCTGTTTTTTTATTTTTACACTATGTTAGACTGTCCAATCATGGTAGTGTTCTAACCACCTACTTTGAGGAACATTAGAAGGACGTAGTGCGTATCACGGTGCTCACAAGTCATGGTGCTCCTGCTGAGTGGACTACAGCATGTGTACTTACTGTATGTGAAGGGTCTTGCCCAAGGCCCAGCCCTTCGCTACCAGAGTTGTATAAAGTAGGCGTAGAAGTCCTCTTACAGATTTAATTACAACACTAGTAGTATGATATTACAAAGTTGAAACCATGTAATATCCTGAAAGCGTGAAAGCGAAAGTGAAAGCCCATTGGGAAACTCCAACTCCCATTGTCATTGTGACACAGCACTCCACAGCACACAAGTGAACACTGCACACCGCACACAACGAAATTGCATTTATGCCTCACCCTTGCAAGGGGGCAGCCCTCAGTGGCGCCCCATGGGGAGCAGTGCGGTGGGACGGTACCATGCTCAGGGTACCTCAGTCATGGAGGAGGATGGGGGAGAGCACTGGTTGATTACTCCCCCCACCAACCTGGCGGGTCGGGGGTGGAACCGGCAACCTCTGGGATGCAAGTCTGACGCCCTAACCGCTCAGCCATGACTGCAGTAGTGTTGTGATTACATTATGTAAGAGTACTTCTACTGTACTCTTTACAGGACTTCTCAATCCCATTACTGTACTTTCAGATCAAAAGCAACCACAACATCCGAGGCCATTGGCCACGTTCGTGATGAACGGAAGGCAGCGGCAGAGAGCCGAATCGGGTAACCAGAGTGAAAAAGACAATTTAAGATTCAGTTAACTTTATGATCAGGCGCTACAATGTTGTTCGGCAATAACCAATCAGCTCCAATTTAATTGTGTACCACGTTAATCAGCTGACGATTGGCTGAATGATTGGAACAAATTTCAGTATCTGTTGACGACAAAGTGTCTTTAGCAGTGCCTCGTCGCTTTTGGTCTGAATAAGCGTTCACACACACACACACACACACACACACACACGCTCACACACACACACACCTCTCCTCCAACCCCCAGCCCCTAAATAATCCCTACTCTAGGGACATCCTCTACCACCCTCTCCTACCACAATCTCTGGTGCAACTACAACATACCAAGGATGTCACTCAGTTCAGAGCCGTTGAGCAAAACTCTCTTTAACGTTTAACAATAGACACTTGCGCACATACACACACAAACGCAAACACATACACATAGACACACTTTATACTCTTTCTCAGAACTGAAGCAAATTGACATCCAGACACTTATGGATAAGGACATCAATTCAATACTGAATAATTGTACATAGATACGTTTGCCTCTTTGCTGTTTTTGTTTTTGTTTTTGTTTTCGATCATGTTGTTTCAGTACATTTTGTGTGCTAGCGATCTTAAAGGACCTTTTTGAGTTGTACAAATGTGATTTTTCTTTAGCTGATATGTGGTATAATCATGTTAGTGAAACTGTTGGATGGGCAGGTAGAAGTGGGAGGGGTCTGTGTGTTACTGGGGAGGGGCCAGATTAGAGCAGACCATGCCCACTTTGTATTTATGAACTGTGTGGATAACGTGACTGGCAGACAGGTGTTGAACACGAAAGATCTAACCAATAACCTGACAGCTTTAACGAAGGCGGGGCTTCTGTGCAGTGTGTTGCCAGAGGTGGGGTTTTACTTCCTGAAAGAGAAGTCTGAGGAAAGGAGAGGGGCTGAATACGTTTCAAAAAGGTGCTAAACAATTTTATCTGAAAGAGTAAGAAAAATATATTGTTAGGAATTTAAAAAAATGTCTTGACAAATGACTGTTTTTAAGTTGTCGTAGTAATGGAAAAAGCACTATTGTTTTACTCTATGAATATATTAAAAAAACATTTTAACTTTGTATTTGATAAAAATGTAAAGAAAAAGCATACAAAAAAGAATAAAAATGGACAGATTCATGTTTTAGCCTAGACATTGCTGTAGTGTGTGCCTATCTGTGGGAACCTTATGTATTTAATGCTGGACCTTAGACAACATACTGGCAGTTATGTGCACTGTTTCATACTCGCTTCATCCCCGCCAGAAAACCTACAGTTCCCAACATTCCTTGCCGTACAAAAAAAGAAAAAAACATGTTTTGTATGCTGGCTTTAGTTTATATCCAACTATAATGGGGTTTGTTTTGTTGTTGTTTTTTTAATATAACTATTATAATTGTTGCCTTGATATTTATTGAGCACAGCCATGTACATCCCTCTCTCTTCTTTCTCTCTCTCTCTCTCTCTCTCTCTCCCTTTTCTCTCTGTTGCTCTCCCTCTCTTACACACTCTCACTTCCTACTCACCTGTCTGTCTCTTCTTCTCTTTCTTACTCCTCTCTCTCTCTCTCTCTCTCTCTCTCTCTCTCTCTCTCTCTCTCTCTCTCTCTCTCTCTCTCTCTCTCTCTCTCTCTCTCTCTCTCTCTCTCTCTCCATTCCCGATTCCCCTTCTCATTCTATCTCTCTTTGCCTCCTATGTCTACCCTTCTCCATGCATTCTTCCTCCCCCCTCCTGTTGGCCAGGTTTATTGGGCACTTCCACCATGTGCAAAACCCAAGTCCAGGTCTTCCCTGAGTGTCGAGCTGTTATATTTTAAGAACAGCACTAACCTTTTCAATCAAAGCAATCTCAAGTTAACGGTCGAAAGTGGAAAAATAAACAACTCAGGTGTTCTTCTAAGCATCACTATTCTGTTGCTTCAGTGACATCATCATCATTACCATTAGGAGAATAAACCTGGCCATCAGCATCATCGATGCCCCCCCCACCCCCACCCATCCCCTGATCGACCGCCCCCCCCCCACCCCCATCGATCTCCTGATCACCCCCCCCCTATTCATTCACTTGTACCTGTTAACACCCTACCTCACCCACCTATCCCTTGACCCCCATATTCACTTCTTCCACTATTAAGCCCCCCCTCCCCCCACACACTCTACCCACCTAGTCCCCCCATCCCCTTTCAAACCCCACTACCCCACTACCCCCACCCCGCCTCCCTCTACCCCCCCCAGTCCCCTGTTAACCCCCACTAGCCCCCCCCCCTGCCTCCCTCTACCCCCCCCCTCAGTCCCCTGTTAACCCCCCCTACCCCCCCCCCCTGCCTCCCTCTCCGCTCCTCCTCCCTCCCCTGCCTATGTCTCACCATGGCTGTAGTCCATTGTGTTTTCAGTAACATAGCTCCCGCTCTCCTTCTCTCTCTCTCTCTCTCTCTCTCTCTCTCTCTCTCTCTGTGGTTTATACTCCTTTGTGAGGTCAGTGCGTAACAGGAAGTGTAGCAGTCAGAGTCCCGCCCCTTCATGGCATCAGTTTCCTGTGGGTTTGCAGGGAAGCCCCCAGCAGCAGAAGGACTCCTTTCTTATGTACTTGTGCTGGAAAACACTTGAATTAAATGTAATGTTTTTGTGCAAAAAAAAGAGCGTTACTCAATCGTATCATTTGTCTTCCTTAACTGACTGAATATAAGTGACCACACACATAAAATACTCTGTTGCCTGGCTATCACCAATCTAAATAACCAATTACTGTATATGTAGTCTGGGAACCATGGCCAAAATGTTTGCATGAGTTTTGGAACCAGTCATTGCATTACATTAATTTACAGTGCATTACACTTAGTTCCCACGCTTTTATCCAAAGCAACTTCCAGTTATTACAGTAACAGGTGTAGTGGTTACAGTCCCTGGAGCAATGTGGGATTAGGTGCCTTGCTCAAGGCCACTTCAGCCATATGTGACGGAGGTGTTCCTGCACAATTCGTCCCCCTCAGGGCGCGAACCTGCCACCTTGTCAACTACATTGATTCGGCAATGGGAGACACAGTACGAGGCTGCTGAGCTAAAGGACCGGTCGGATAGCCCAACGCTACCGCACTGTATTGAGGCTTTGGGGGGGAGGTTTACTAACGTTCCACGCCACACTCTGTTAAGGGTGATACATAGTCATACTGTGCGACTTCGGGGTAAAGCATAGACGTACTGTCAGCGGGGGGGTATTCCCTCATAGTCATCCTGCGTGCGAATGCAGGAAAGGGCGTGGTGTTTTTTCCCAGCGAGAATTCAACGACGTCGATGACGTCAATTCACCTCCGTTGATTGGCCTCCCCGTTACACTCTCCCCCCCTAAACCTCAGTCCCATCTGGGTCACGGCACCACTGTGACGGAGGTGTTCCCGCACGGTTCGTCCCCCTCTGGGACGCGAACCTGCCACCTCGTCAACTACATCAGCTCTGCAATGGGAGGTACAGTACGAGAGCGCTGAGTTTAAGGGCCGGTCTGATACCCCAACGGTACCGCACTATATTGAGGCTTCGGGAGGGAGGTTCACTAAAGTTCCACGCCACACTCTGCTAGTTGGCCTGCGTTACACCTGGCTATCACCAACTTAAATAACCAATTGGTAGTATGGAAACCATGGCCAAAATGTCTGCATGAGTTTTGCTCAAGGGCGCTTCAGCCGTATAAAGCCCCATTGGGAAACTACAACTCCCATTGTCATTGTGACACAGCACTCCACAGCACACAAGTGTTCATGGCACACTGCACACAACGAAATTGAATTTTATGCCTCCCCCGTGCAAGGGGGCAGCCCCCAATGGTGCCCCAAGGGAGCAGTGCGGCAGGACAGTACCATGCTCAGGGTACCTCAGTCATGGAGGAGGACGGGGGAAGAGCACCGGTTAATTACTCCCCCCACCAACCTGACGGGTGGGGAGTCGAACCGCCAACCTTTGGGCTACAAGGCTGACGCCTTAACCGCTTACCCATGACTGCCCTCACCAAGCGTTATGGCGAATTAATCTAACTCTCAATCATGTGAGGTGTAGGAAGAGGGGGGGGGGGGGGTTGAACCTGCAACCCTGCAACCTGCAATCTTAAAACAACTCTAACCATTAGGACACAGCTGCCCCAATCACAGAACAGGGAGGTATGGCTTCCTTAGGAATTTATTAATTACACCTACATATGCAAAAAAGCTATAGGTAGCCTACAACAACACCATTAATGAGCTACAATCAGTGCCTGAGTAGGCCTATGCCATCCAAAACAAGATGGTTGGATAGCAGACAGTAGCTTATTTTCATTCTACTTCATAGAAACTTGCGCCACGGGAGTGATTTTTTCTTTAGGCTATTAACAATGAACAATCAGAGAAGCCACACACATCCACGAATGAACGGAACAGACAGTGCATTTGAAATAAAATATTACCCCATATAATACGCTCAAACAACTCTCTCCTCCTCGGCCGCCTGGCGGCCATTTCCATACAGTCTCCCTCTGCATTCCTCTAGCATGACCCGCCTCTTCTTAGCAGCGTCTGATCATTGGTTAGTAGCATAGCTAACCAGTTCTCTCTCCCATTTTGATTGGATGGCTTCTCTGTCGTTCTTTCTGTCAAGTGCGCTTGTGTCGGCTGCTCGGCTCGCGCGGAGCATCTGCATCTCGCGCTTTGGCAACTGTCATCGTCTCGCGCAGAGGATAGGGTGGTGTTGGACGTGGCAGAAAAAGGATTTGGTTGGATATAACACCAAAACAAGGTATGTACAAAAATCTAAATCACTAATAACACTCATTCTGTAACACTGCGGTTCTCCATAGTTCTTAAAAATAATGTTTTCATTGAAAATACATTTGTGAAACGGTGGATGTGGCTGCTTGTTTCACATTCCATCATTATTGACATCCTTAGTCATTGCAGCGTTGAGTGTGCATAGGTATCTTCGATGAGCATCGAACGGCAGTTGCCTCCGATAGTTTAACGTGTATTTTGAGGAATTAGGCGTGTCCGACTCTGGCGATCAGGTGGTCGTACATAGGCTACAGTCAGAATGTCAGACGATGTGCTCTCTAGGCTGTGAGGCGGTGGGAACATTCAGACTTCATTCGCTCGCTGCATGTGTATGAGCGCTCTGCTTGTGGTGGGTTACAGCAGCCTATGTCAGGCTTTGGTGGAGCGTCAGGATTTGAAGTGTTGACAATGCCTGCTGGTAGATTTACATTACATTACATTGCATTTGGCATACGCTTTATAACCAAAGCGACTTTCAAAAGAGGACATAATCAAGCCAACATCACAATCAAATACAAAGTGCACAGGAAATATACATTTAAGTTTAATATTCGACATAATATGTCTAGTATTATAGAAGGGGAGCATTTTCAACAAGCCAAAGAGTTGAATGACCCATCTGGATATGCGCGAGTAAGTCAATGGTGTTGGTTTATCAAACAGTGAGTTTTAAAGTAGTCTCTTGGCTAGCCTGGATGTTTGACTCAATTCTGAGCATTGTATGCCTATATATTCTACACAAATTCGTAGTTGTGTTTCAATGCCATTGCCATGATTTGGTCGAAGCGCTGAATGGGTTCATTGCATTGGTTCATGGCTGCATAACAATTCCATGGCATTTTCACACAGGGCTACAGTAGGCCTACATCAGCATCACCCACAGTAGGCTACTGCTTTGAGGTAGGAAGGCGTACCATAGGAAACCAATAAAATGCTATCAGCAGCCCAGACTGCTATGCTCAAAGTAGAAATGCAGTGGTGGAGTAGTGTGTGTGTGTGTGTGTGTGTGTGTGTGTGTGTGTGTGTGTGTGTGTGTGTGTGTGTGTGTGTGTGTGAGAGAGAGAGAGAGAGAGAGAGAGAGAGAGAGAGACGCAGAGGGGAATATGTTTAAGAGGGGAATATGAGAAAGAGAGGGAGTGAAAGACCTCATCACAGAAAGAGTGTGTGTGTGTGTGTGTGTGTGTGTGTGTGTGTGTGTGTGTGTGTGTGTGTGTGTGTGTGTGTGTGTGTGTGTGTGTGTGTGTGTGTGAGAGAGAGAGAGAGAGATGCAGAGGGGAATATGTTTCACTATCAGTGCTACTACTCCTTTCCGGTTCACGTGCCTCATGTGTGCATGCATAATCACGCATCCATGCAGGCTGGCGCTGTGCCGCTGGGTCAGGGCTGATTTCCATGTGTGAGTAGGCCAGGCAGGCAGGCAGGCGGACACATGAGAGCATCCCACCTCAGGAGGCAAACCTCATAGACATATTGCATGGCAGTGATTCTAAAACTGTGGGGCGGGGGTGGGAAGGAAATTCAAGTGGGCCCTAAGTTGTAAAAGGTTGGGAACCCCTGATCTTTGCGGTGCTGCGGCTCAGTGGGCTGAGGATCTGTGCTATGGACACGTGGACATGGGTTTTAGTCCCCCATCTCTCTCTCTCTCTCTCTCTCTCTCACACACACACACACACACACACACACACACACACACACACACACACACACACACACACACACACACACACACACACACACACACACACACACACACACACACACCATCCTGTCCAAATGAAGGCAAAATGTCCAAAAAAAACATTTGCAAAGATGTATATTGTGTACTATGTCTATGGAGCTCCTGTTCTCTTTAATAGCAGAGGCGATATACAAGGCAAGGCCATTTTATTGGTGTATATATAAATGCAATTCAATGTGCTGCACAGTAAAGGCATGCAGTATAATAGTGGTGGGGGGAGGGGAGTGAGTTAGGGTACCACCAGGGACACTCTTACTGTAGCCTATAGGCGACACATGGAGGAGTTTCAAACTGTGTATTTTGCAGGCCTGGGCGGCTAATCTGGCATTAACCCATTGTGTCCTGGAGACACATATACAGGTTTTTCAGGATTTTGAAATTTTAGCTGTTTTATTAACTATGTGGGTATGTTAGAGCTGAATGAACACGTGACAATGCAAGGGGAGGGTCTTGGCTTTTAAATGTAACTTATTTCATGTTTGTATGTGCTTCAGAGGCTGAGATATTTAGGATTTAATAGGAAGAGGGCACCCTTTCCCAAAAAGGGCTTAGGACAAAATGGGTTAAGGACATTTCCCGGTTTGACCGCCATTCCTCAGGGGACGGGGACCTAGTCCTGTTTTTGTATTTTTTTTTAAAGTATTATTTGGGGGGGGGTTTGGTCTTTATTATGACAGGACCGTATGAGAGGAGACAGGAAACAATTGTGAGAGAGAGATGGGGTAAAGGCTGGGAAATGACCCCGGCTGGACTCGAACCGGGATCCCCATGGGCATGTACTGTAAGCCCAAATGTGCCCCCCCCCCCTCCCTGTTTTTTTATTTTCTTAAAAACTGGTCCACATTTTAAGTTTAAGAGGGGGCCACCACGCAAAAAAAGCCCTTTTTTTGTATCAGTCCTTATAGTTGGCCAATTAGTAAGTACAGTACAGGCCCGTTCATACAGGGGCAGTCCAAGGGGCGGGCCAACTGGGCAATTGCCCGGTGCGGCACCCGAGAGAGGGGTCACACCATTGCAAAACGTCACGAAAATCTCCAGTTAGTGCTATTAACATGTTATTTCTGTGCTACTACCACACTATTGCAATAATAACAAAACAGTTTGTGGCAGAGAGTTTGTCTGCACACTGGGATTAAGCCCCCCCCAAAATATATCCTCTAGTCTGGGGGTCATCCTCAGGCCTGAGCTTAGAGCCTACCTAGTGTGTGTAAACAGACCCCTCTCTCACACACACACACACACTGGATCTCTATGGCCACCAGCGGTGTCTGCCCTTCCTTTGCTGTGGGTGTGGAGGGGGGAGGGGGTGGCACCACACTACAATGACTGCTTACTCATCCTGGCCCCCCCACCCCTCTCGAGGAGCTGTCAGTGTGTGTGTGTGTGTGTGTGTGTGTGTGTGTGTGTTGGGGGGTGGGCAGTAATACTAATTGCAAACGAAAGGCTCCATCTCACCTCTGAATCTGAATGAATGAAGTGGAGATCCTGGGTGTCTAGGGTTAGGGCTGGACTGGGCTGGGCAGGGCTCTATTGGGCTGGGCTGGGCTGGGGAACGCTGTGTTGAGCTGGGCTGTGTTGAGTTGAGCTGGGCTGTGTTGAGCTGGGCTGGGCTGGGCTGGGCTGTGTTGAGCTGGGCTGTGTTGAGCTGGGCTGTGTTGAGCTGGGCTGGGCTGGGCTGGGCTGGGCTGTGTTGAGCTGGGCTGTGTTGAGCTGGGCTGTGTTGAGCTGGGCTGGGCTGTGTTGAGCTGGGCTGGGCT
>NC_085874.1:41411045-41421045 GCF_034702125.1 Engraulis encrasicolus | reverse complement strand
ACAAGATACAAGATATTTATTGCCAAGTTCTCGTAAATTGAAGAATTCAAAAGCCATGATTTGTTTCAATAAAAAAAAAAATCACAAAAAGCAAAAAACCTAAGGATGACATGTAGAAAATGTAGAAATAGTATAAATAGTCTACGCAGACACAGTAATCAAAAATGAAAAGAAGAGATCTTGTTTATGGCAGTGCATGGCAGGTAGCCTTTTTGTGCAGATGGGGTCGCTGGCGGGCCTATTCGCTGTTTGCTGAAAATACTCAACTACATCATAACACTATTGCTATAAAAATACAGAGAGCCTTAAGTAACAGACATAGCCATTACAAGTTTGGTGACAGTCAGGTTATAACATAGGCTCTGGCTAAGGAGTTAAGCATCCTGATGACTTTAGGGAAGAAGCTGTCCCCTAGTCGGCTGGTGTATGTGCGTGCGTGCTTCTGTATTTGTAGCCAGATAGTAGTAGAGTGAAGTGTGTGTGTGTGTGTGTGTGTGTGTGTGTGTGTGTGTGTGTGTGTGTGTGTGTGTGTGTGTGTGTGTGTGTGTGTGTGTGTGTGTGTGTGTGTATACCTTGTGACAGCCAAGAACGCTGAGTCTCAGAGATGCATTTAGGTTCTCTCTAGCATTGATCCAGCTATCCCCAGAGGCGGTTCGTACCCCAGTTTGAAAAGCGCTAGTGCAACATGTGACCAAGTGAATACTAAATTCCCAAAGTAGAACCTAAAGTAGCCTTTTCAGCCTTAAGATAAAGTTTCACTTTCTTCACTGGCCATAGTTGCAGTACGTACTTAAGTGGTCAGTTAGTCTCTTGTTGTGAGACAGGTCCCCAACTACTTGATGTTGCTCTGATAGACTGCATTTCCGCAGAGTTAATGGAGAAAATGCTATTACAGTAGTATGGTTGTGGCTCATGCATACACACACGCAGTGCACACACACACACACACACACACACACACACACACACACACACACACACACACACACACACACACACACACACACACATACACTTAAGAGAGTGGTGCTGCTCATGTGGGTGTGTATGTGTGTGTGTGGGAGAGAGAGAGAGATGTTTGTGTGTGTGTGTTTGCATGTGTTGCATGTGTTGTGTGATGCATGGATGTGTGTGTGTGTGTGTGTGTGTGTGTGTGTGTGTGTGTGTGTGTGTGTGTGTGTGTGTGTGTGTGTGTGTGTGTGTGTGTGTGTGTGTGTGTGTGTGTGTGTGTGTGTGTGTGTGTGTGTGGCTTCTGTGTGATGTGTGTGTGTGTGTGTGTGTGTGTGCGTGCGTGCGTGCGTGGCTTCTGGAGATGCATGGATGTGTGTGTGTGTGTGTGTGTGTGTGTGTGTGTGTGGCTTCAGTGTGATGCATGGATATGTGTGTGTGTATGTGTGTGTGTGTGTGTGTGTGTGTGTGTGTGTGTGTGTGTGTGTGTGTTTGTGTGTGTGTGTGTGTGTGTGTGTGTGTGTGTGTGTGTGTGTGTGTGTGTGTGTGTGTGTGTACATGTGACATGTGCTTGTACCTTCACCTTCATGCCACTGCAGCATTTCGCTGATGCAGCGTGACGTGAGGTTGATGAAAGCAGTGCTGACGAGCCGATCCCTTTTTGGCCTGCGTGGGCTCCTGTAGTCGTAATGAGGGGTTCTGTATCTGGGCAGCTTCCTCTGATGCTGGGTCTTACTGCTGTGGTTGAGGCCTGATGTAGAACCAAAGAATGGCTGTAGCGGTAGCGCACTTCTTGTGCAAACACCACAAAAAGAGAAGAAGAAGGAAGGGACAACTAGGCTGTTATGTATATCACTGTGATTCATTTTTTTTAAAGTTTTTTTTGTGGGGCTTTTCAAGCCTTTATTAGTTTTTGTACGAGATAGGATAGTGAAGATAGTGACAGGAAGCGAGTAAGGTGAGAGAGAGAGAGACTGGGAAGGGTCGGCAAAGGACCCGGGCCGGAATCGAACCCGGATCAGCCGCGTAGCAGACGAGTGCCTTATTGTTAGTGCCACTGTAGGGCCACGGTGATTTCACTGTGTGATTTCATCTGGTCCAAGTCCAACTCAAACCAGTACCTCCCATCCTCTCCTGTTGCTTGTGGCCTTTTGATGCTAGGTAAGACATCATTGACATCATAAGACGTCATTAGCGATAGATTTTATTCAACCTCTCGCAAAAACACAATTTAAAGGTTATTTTCTAAGTTGCAATCGGGATGTTGAATGGGGAAAAGCTCCCCAATGGGTAAGCCGTCATGGGTAAGTGGGTAAGGTGTCAGACTTGTAGCCCAAAGGTTGCCGGTTCGACTCCCGATCCGCCAGGTTGGTGGGACGAAGTAATTAACCAGTGCTCTACCCCATCTTCCTCCATGACTGAGGTACCCTGAGCATGCTCCCGCACTGCTCCCTTGGGGCGCCATTGGGGGCTGCCCTCTTGCACGGGTGAGGCATGAATGCAATTTGGTTCTGTGCTGTGCAGTGCTGTGTCACAATAACAATGGGAGTTGGAGTTTCCTAGGTGGGCTTTCGCTTCACCCTTTCACAGAAGCAAAAGGAGAGGACAGGAGGTTAGAGATTAAGTTGGACCCATCGTATCCCAGCACTGACATAGCCATGCGATTAATTCTTCTCTGTGTGCCCATTGGCTGTCAGAAGGTCAAGTGGTAGCAAATGGAGACTCCGATTGGCTTGTCGGAGCAGTGCAGTCGGGTGTTGTGCCATCAGGAATGTTAAACAGTGAATAAAGTAGCAATTTGCACAAATGACATTGCGAAAGCACGTCATCAATTTTGCATCATGTTTTTAGTCTCTGTATGCAGAAATGTGACCTTAAATTTGAGTTGTTAAAACAAACACTGAGCCTGAAATGGGAGCAGTGAAGCTAGAGGTGGAACGGGGGCAATGGGTGCAAGCGATAGGCACATTCATTGTACAGCATTTGTGGCTTGTGAAAAGTGCATGTATACTGTATACCTTGATGTCGGGTTTCCTTTCAACTGTGCTCCTGTTTGAAACAGAGAACAGAGAGGATATTGTCGGCAGACAGGGATATGTAAGGATTAGGAAAAGACCCTGCCTGGACCCAAAGCAGTGTAACAGTGTAACAGTACGGTGCGGTGCCTAAGCCCTTTCAGCCTTGGCCAAGCCCAGACCATTACTATTCTACATATAGTACGTATTTTAAGGACTTTTTTTTGCCTTTATTTGATAGGACAGTTGGAGTTGGTGACAGGAGGTGAGTGACGGTGAGAGATGGGGTGGGGGTCCCTAGGACCCTAGGTCTCCTTAATGCCCCGTGTACATCGGGAGCGACCAACGCGAATGAAGCGACGGAAGTCATTCATTCTCTATGGAGGGTGCGCGACCAGCGCTACCGGAGCGAATTCGCCAGGGGCGAAGCTTCTTGAGCGACCAGGGCGACTTTTGACGATTAAACTCAAGCTAATCTTAAGCGAATTCGCTATGACGCTGTTCGGCGAAAACCAATCGGAACGTTCATATCGAGGAATGTCCCAGGCTGTCAAGACAGAGCCGTTATGTGATTAGCTGAATCAAACATGTCAGTGCAGCGTCCAGAGCGAATAAAACGAATTCATGGCGAAACTTCTTCAACTACCCCAGCCAGGGGCGTAGCACCAAATTTTGGGCCCTAGGAGCAACTTCTTTCATGGGCCCCCCTACTCACAAACCCCTTTCATGCACACCCCACCACCCAACACCACCCCCCCCACCCCCGCGCGCGCGCCTACCGTCTGACATTGTCATCCTCCTTGCCTTCCTCAGACAACCCCTCTATGCTTTCCTCCCCTTCACTTGAATCATCCTCATCTTCAATCACATGACAGCCTATCACAGAACAGACATAATGTCCTTATTTTTTCACATCACCAGTTGTGACAAGTGGGCTATCATATTCACAGAGATGACTTTTAATCACTTCATCACTATGGTGTGAGGGGGAGGAGAGAGACTGGTAAATCTCTCTTCACAATGCATTTAGCCTAATATTTCGTGCACTAAGGAGACATAAGACATTAATAAGGAACTGAACTTTCTTCAATGTGCATCCCTGAACAGAAACACACGCGCTCGCGCACACATTCATTCACTTGCACTGGCCCGCTGCACGCACCCGCACGTCATCTGTCCGTTAGTTGTTTTTTGGGAGAGCAAAGAATAGAGAATCAGCTGTGATTTACTGGCAGAAGATTTACTTTTAAGCTTATGGAATGTCGCTTAAAATAGGCTAGAACAAAAGTATCGCTGTTTGGATTTGATGTCGTTATTCTCAACCTTTTAAAGTCAGGGCACCCCGAACCTAGTCACATTTAGAAATCATTATTTATTAGGCTACTGCATATAGTTTCAGATTTAAATTGGCCAGTAACTATTTCACAGAAGCCTACCTTAAACAGGGTAATTGTCATGAGCACTCAATGAGGAGGCTACTGCTGGTGCAGGCTACCTGCTCAGCACGGAGGTAGGTAGGCTACTCTGCCTATCTTTTGTCGTGCGCTTTGCGCAGATTAGAATGGCATTCAAAACGCAGACTGGTGCCCCGTCAAAATCTCGTCATTACTTTACCACACTTCAGCTACAACGGACGTTGTCAGATGGCCAGGAAAAGTAAACAGAGCTTTCATATTGAGAGTGTTGAGAGAAGGCAAAATAAAAGCAGAATGACAGTTCAGGACTGACAGCTTGCACCGCCACCTTGACATTGGCAACTGATGAACATGACGTCGATTAATATCGTTACGAGGACATAATCAATTTGCAAATTTGATGCACCCGATTGAGAAACTGCCTTTCCTCAACACTAGGATATTAGGCTAGCTAAAATAGGCTCACCTTCTCTCAAGTTCGCACAATTTGCATCTGCTATGACAGGGGGCATCTTCACGTTTGTGACATTTTCTTGATTCATTTTACAAATTAGCTTTGCTATCATTTGGATATTTGAACCAACATCGACCCTATGTTGGTCTTGTGACTTGTGAATATATCAAAGACAAATATGGGTTCAATAGCCTATCACAATTATAGCCAAAAATGAGATTTTTTTTTTATTTGACTTCGGCTATCACAGTAGGCCACACGGAATGGGAATGAGATAACCAGTTAGCCTACTGTAGGCTGTAATTTTGACATTTGGGCTCACCTTTCCTGCAAGAAATCAGCAGCAGTTGCTTCATCTGGTTTCCCCTGTCTCTCTTGCCTTTCTTTTCTTTATGTGAAAGCCTGGTGTTTTAGACGTCTTTTATTTCTAACTGGCTGCTGCGTGTAATACCTAATAATGAAGTGAGTGAGTGTTGATTACGCATATTGTGCAATCAAAAGTCCGCGAGAGGGCGGACTAAACCAATGCGTGCTGATTATGGGGGTGTTTGATATATATTATAGCCTATTTGCAGGCTAGGATATCCAATTTAACAGATGTATTTCCAGAGAACATTGGAATTACATAAATTACCAACATGTATTGACATTATTGTAAAAATAATGTTTAAAAAAGCAAAACAAGAAGAACATTTTCCATAGGGGCCCCCCGGCGGGCCCCCCAGGTGGGCTGGGCCCTAAGAATGAGTCGGGTTTTCCCCCCCTGTTCCACGCCGCTGACCCCAGCTACCCAGTCGCGTTGGTAGCGCTTGATGTACACGGGGCATAATGCACCCCTGGGGGTCTGTGGAGCCATCGTGGACAATCACTTGGTTTAGACCAGTGGTTCTCAACCTTTTTTGAACAAATGCCCCCTGGACCTCATCCTATGCCTCCCCACGCCTCCTCTGACCTCATCATAAGCCTGCCAAGGCCTCCATTAGTATTAAAAACATGAACATGAAATGGACTAATGCCCCCAATGACAACTAAGCACTGCCCCCTCTCAACTGTATCCTTCTCAACGCCCCCCTAGGGCTCCTCAATGGCCCCCTGATGGGCTGTACTACCCCCGTTGAGAAACACTAGGTTTAGACAGATCCCCAGACAGGCAGACTAGACAGAGCTAGAGGTGCAGGTGCAGTGTGGGTAATGAAGAGATGGGCTGTCAAAAGCAGGAAGTGCTGCAGGAGTGAAGCAGTGCAGCACACAGCCAGGAACCAGGCGGCACGTCTGGGGGAGAGTAGCCCTCAGAGTTCATGAGTGTGAAGGAACACTCTCTCTCTCTCTCTCTCTCTCTCTCTGGCATTCCCTCTCTCTTCTCTCTCTCTCTCTCTCTGGAATTCCCTCTCTCTCTCCCTCTCTCTTTCTCTCTCTCTCTCTCTCTCTCTCTCTCTCTCTCTCTCTCTCTCTCTCTCTCTCTCTCTCTCTCTCTCTCTCTCTCTCTCTCTCTCTCTCTGTCATACTCTCTCTGTCTCTCTCTGTCTCTCTCTGTCTCTCTCTCTCTCTCTCTCTGTCTGTCATTCATACACACACACACTAACGCACACACAGATGTGCCACAGCTTCAAGCTGTTTCCAAGGCAACGAGGCCTGATATAATTTTGTTGGCGTGGGCTGATGTAAGGGGTCAGATGTTCTTTTTTTCTTTTCTTCAAAATATCTTTCTGTCCCCCCTCCATCTCCTTGTTTCTCTAAATATTTTGCACTCACATGCTGTAGTTCCACTTTATGTCTTGCTGATGTTTATCCTTTAAATGGACACTGTGTGAGATTTTTAGTTGGTTATTTTCAGAATTCATGCTGCCCATTCACTAACGTTACCTTTTTCATGAATACTTACCACCAGCATCAAATTCTAAGTATTCATTATGACTGGAAAAAAATGACACTTTTCATACATGGAAAGGGGGATCTTCTCCATGGTCCGCCATTTTGAATTTCCAAAAATAGCCATTTTTAGCTGCAAAAATGACTCTACTTGGACCATACTAGAAAATATGTGTTTATTACTCAATAAACTTTCATGTAAGTATCAAGTTTGGCAATAGCCAACCCAGTTTCAATGAGCAGCATAATTGCAGTACCTTTTTTCACCATTTCCTGCACAGTGTCCCTTTACGTAAAATGACTGCTTGTGTGTGTCATTTGAGAACAAAATGACCTTTTTAGAAGAGAGTACATTGTTTTGAGACAAGACATAGTAGTGAGTACGAGGTAGTGAGGAGTTTTGCCCGTTGTGTGTGAGGTTTGGAGATTTGTGTGTAGAGTTCTGAGAATTCGAGAACTGATTCCGAAAAATGTGTGTAAGCAATCGAGAAAAACTGTAAATGTATTGATGATGTTATCTTAGTGTATGCCTAATTTCTCTTCTCCTGCATCATCCTTTCTCATCCCTTTATTCCTTAATTCCTGACTACTCCATCCACTCTCACTTTCCCCATCTTTATTTTTCTATCTTCTGTTCTCTGTTATGCCTATTTTTCTCTCTCTCTCTCTCTCTCTCTCTCTCTCTCTCTCTCTCTCTCTCTCTCTCTCTCTCTCTCTCTCTCTCTCTCTCCCGCTCTCTCGCCCTTCCTGATTCTCCCTGCCTCCCCCCCACCTCTCTCTCTCTCCCCCGCACTCTCTTGTCCATCCTGAATCTCTCTGCCTCTCTCTCTCCCTCCCCACACTCTCTCTCTCTTTCTCTCTCTGTCTCTCTCTCCCCACCCCACCCTCTCTCCCCCTCTCTCTCCTCCTCAGATGGCGGGTGGTGCGGGCTCCATGCGTATCCTAATTAAGGGGGGTAAGGTGGTGAATGACGACTTCACCCAGGAGGCCGACGTCTACATTGAGAACGGGGTCATCCAGCAGGTGGGCAGAGCCGGGAATCAGTCGATACAACAGGACACGATACAACACAATACGATAGGATAGGATACGATATGACACAATATGATAAGATAGGATACGATATGACACAATATGATAAGATAGGATACGATAGGACACAATATGATAAGATAGGATATGATACGACACAATATGTTTGGATAAGATAGGATATGATACAACACAATATGATAAGATATGATAAGATATGATAGGATACGATACAATAGGGGGCCGGGAGTCAATCGATACAATACGATACGATACAACACAATATGTTTAGATAAGATAAGATAGGATACGATACGACACAATATGATAAGATAGGATATGATAGGATACGAGACAACACAATATGTTTAGATTCTATGCAATAGGATACGATACAACGTGATATGATAAGATAGGACAGGATACTATACAACACGATATGATAAGGTAGGCTAGGATACGATACAACACGATAAGATACGATTAGAGATGTCCTGTATTGGCTTTTTTGGCGATATCCGATATGCTGATATTGTCCAACTCTCAATTTTCGATTCCGATATTGGCCGATACCGATGCCGATATATGTGGGTTATTTTTCCTCAAAACAAATTTTAGGTAACATTACAAATCTGCTGTTGTGGAATAAAATATGCTTAATTTTATTGTAATGCCCCACTAGATGCATTCTCGAATGCAACAAAACTTTCCATATATTAACATTGTCTGTGCAAAATAGAAAAATAATAAAGGAGAAAAGTGTACAGTAATTTAAGCATTATTATATCGGTTTTGATAGGTCAAAAATCCGATACCGATATTGACCGATATTACATTTTATGCTATTATCGGGCCGATAATATCTGTGGGCCGATATTATCGGACATCTCTAGATACGATACACAATATAATTGGATATGATATACTATGATATGATAAGGTAGGATAGGATACTTGTACGATACAACACGATATGATAAGATAAGATAGGATACGATACGATACGATAGGACACAACACAAATCAATGTACCATAGTGTATTGTGAAAAGTAATATCGCAACAAAGTATCGTCATGACGATTTTGTTTTGCTGACCCCCCCAGGTTGGCAAGGAGCTGATGATTCCGGGCGGTGCCAAGGTGATCGACGCCTCGGGGAAGTTGGTGATGCCCGGCGGCATCGACGCCAGCGTTCACCTGCAGGAGAACTTCATGAAGGCCGCCATACAGGACGACTTCTACAGCGGCACCAAGGTGGGAGGGGAGGGGGGGGGGGGGGGGGGGGGGTGGTAGTGAGTGTGTGTGTGTGTGTGTGTGTGTGTGTGTGTGTGTGTGTGTGTGTGTGTGTGTGTGTGTTTGTGCGTGCGTGCGTGCATGCATGTGTGTGTGTGTTTGCCGCCATACAGGACGACTTCTACAGCGGGAGGAGTGTATGTGTGTGTGTGTGTGTGTGTGTGTGTGTGTGCGTCCGTGCCTGCGTGCATACATGCTTGCGTGTGCGCATGCTTGTATGCGTGTGCCGCCGTGCAGGACGACTTTTACAGCAGCACCAAGATAGGAGGAGTGTGTGTGTGTGTGTGTGTGTGTGTGTGTGTGTGTGTGTGTGTGTGTGTTTGTGTGTTTGTATGTGTGCGTGTACTACACCAATCCACCTTCGTGAGGCCACTGCTATTGGAGCACACCTACCAGATGGGGCCCTCGCTGCATGTGGGGCCGAAATCCTGGACCCCTCCTGGACCCCTTGACACCTAGTTTTGTCATTATTGGCAGTGGTTAGTGTTTGTATGTTCGCTTCAAATCAAACTTGTTTGACGTCATTGCAATAAAGGCCAGGGAGCATGGAGCCAGGGAGCTGGATGTGTGCAGGAAATGACTTTAGACTTAATGCCTTCAGCAGTTGGGGCCAAATACATTTTGCTGCCTCTCTGCTTGTACCTTCCCAGCCCCTAGTCACACATTCGTAGTACAATAGAGAGTTGCACCTTGGGTAAGGGCACATCTCAATGGAACATTGTGGCTCGCTGATGGCCATTATTAAATAAAGGACAGCCTCTACCCAGCTCCTTCTCTCTCCCTCTTTCTCTCCCCCTTCCTCCGCCTCTCTCTCTCTCTTCCTCTCTCTCTCGTGTTCTCTATCTCTGTCTTTCTTCTCTCTCTCTTCTCTCTTTCTGTCTTCCATGTTCTCTCTCTCTCTCTCTCTCTCTCTCTCTCTCTCTCTCTCTCTCTCTCTCTCTCTCTCTCTCTCTCTCTTCCTCTCCCATGCCCCC
>NC_085874.1:41386045-41393545 GCF_034702125.1 Engraulis encrasicolus | reverse complement strand
TTTCTCCTCTCCTTCTTTATTCTCTTCTTCTTCTTTCTCTCTCTTCTTCTTCAACACTCCTCAATTACTGTCCTCTGTCGTTTCACCTCTCTCTTTTCTCCTTCCCCTTCCCCTTCCTCCTCTCCTCTCCTCGCCACTCTCTTCTTTATCTTCATCTTTTATCTCTCCATCTCTCTGTCACTGTCTCTCTCTTTCTCTTCTCCCTCCATTCCTCCTCCTCCATTACTCTCTCCATCTCCTCTGTCATCAAGCACACCTCGGCAGCCTCGAATAGGAAAACGATGGTGCATGACGTGAGATCAGGGACGATTAGCTTTTTGACCCTTCCTGCGGCCACTACTGTTCAATTGGACTGCTGCTCGTAACGAGTGCTCCTGCTGTGAAAGTGGCTGGAGTAGCCATAAAAATTGTGATCTACGCAAAGGCGAGACTGAGATCCTTTATATCAGAGCAGAGGTTCCCAAACTGGGGAATAATATTGCTAAATTTTCCATGAATAGTTTGTACGCTAGTATTGCTAGAAAATTATTGCTAGGCTTAGACCATGGTGGGTGGGCAGGGCCGTAACCAGACATTTTTAAATACCGAGGTCAAATACTGCGTACTGTACTGCATGCTGTACATTTAGAATGCTTCAAACTCTTCAGTTTGTTTTCATTAATTACTGTCTTGACGATAAATGGGGGTGGCGTATACAGACTGAATTTATCATTGCTGATCATTGATTGATTTTCATCATAGATACATTTTACATTTCTAAAAGCTTCTACCGAGGACATGACCTCTGTGTCCTCAATGGTAGTTACGGCCATGTAGGTGGGGGGTCGCGAAAAGGGGGTTCAAAAGGGGGTCCCCGAAGAAAACGTTTGGGAATCACTGCATTATATAAAGCTCTGTATCTGATTGTTTATTCTCTGTCCTTCCATCCATCTCCCCCCTTCATTTCTTTCCTTAACTATTCTCTCTCTCTCCCTGTTTTCTCTCTCCATTCCTCTCCATCTACCCCGCCCACCAACACCACTCCATTGTCTGCAATCTCATTGTGAATAATGTATGTGTAAATTGTGCAGCGAAAACTAGCAATAAAAAGCGTTCTTTTTTTTCTTTTCTTTTCTTTTCTTTTCTTTTCTTTTCTTTTCTTTTCTTTTCTTTTCTTTTTTTCTGCTCTCTCTCTCTCTCTCTGTCTCCACACAGGCTGCTTTGCTGGGTGGTACCACCATGGTGATTGGTCACGTGTTGCCAGAGAGGGACTCGTCTCTGCTGGACGCGTATGAGCGCTGCCGCTCCCTAGCGGACACCAAGGCCTGCTGCGACTACGCCCTGCACATGGGCGTCACCTGGTGGGGAGTCAAGGTACTGCAGCCTCCTAGTGTTTGTACGCTGGCTCAGTCCCGTTTCTTCCATGTCAGTCAGTCAGTCAGTCTGTCTGTCCTTTCTGATAGTGTATGTGTGTTGTGGTATGTCTTTTGTAACTGTCTGTTTATTTTTTCTGCCCTTTCTTGCTTGTTTCATGTGTTCTCTCCCTCTTCTTGTTTTTCATCTCTTGTGTTATAATTCTCCTGAAACACAACATGATCCGAATACATGTGAAGTAGCTTGTCCCAGAGTGAAACAATAATCTCCATCTTTGGAGAGAACAGCCCTAATCATGACATACATGACATGTGAAATGCGCTATACAAATAAAATTGCCTTGCCTTGCCATGCTTTAATGTAGCCTACATCAGGGTTTCCCAACCTTTTCCAACTTGGGCCAGCTTGAAATTTTAGCCCGTTGATATGCGCATCAATAAACTGTTTATGATCAGGTTTTTGGAGTTACCGGTTTATTCAAGCGCTCATCTAAACTGAATAAACAGTTTTCATAATTGATTTATTGTCGTTATCGGTTTATGAGAAATCCGATTTGCACAGGTAGGTTTTTGACTAATAAACGGATTTCTGAAGACATGTATCCAGCATAATCGGGTTATTATCAGGTTATTGACATTCTAGAAGGATAAGTAGCCAATCACAAGCCTTAAATTCTAGCTTCGTGTCACAACACAGGCAACACAGGTAACCGACGGACTGCATATAAACAGCAATAAACCATTTACTCCAATAACCTGTTTATTCCAATAACCTGGTTATTGCGGCCATATAAACGGGCTCAATGATTTCAGGGCCCACTTGGAATACCTTTATGGCCCACAGCTCTAGAATCAATGCTGTACATGTCATCATCTAAAAATAGTTGACCTTGAAAACACTGGTGTGACTCAATCAAAGTCAATCGGATAGTTGTCAGCATTTAGCATTTGTCAGCATTTAGCGACACTTTTAGAGACATACAGTGAATAGTACAATATTATATTATTCTTATTATTCGGTTTACATCTACATACAGTACAGCAATTGGGTTTCCTGAGAGTAAGCATCTGGAGATGCGCACTCAGGAAGGGTCAATACATGCTAAGTGACCAGATGTGTTACATTGAAAGTCCCAATTGGAACTCTGTACAGCAGGGGTGGGGAACCTTTTTCATTCGAGGGGCCACTTCAAATTCATCCGAGGGCCATGAAACTCCTCCGAGGGCCGTATTATGAACACAGATCAGGATTCCCCCCCCTGCACTTCAGGCCTCTATTGAAGGCAGCTACCTTTAAAACTGTCCCCACCTTCTCTAGGGCTCCTGAATATAACTTAATTAGATTGCAAATGTATTTTCTAAGATTGCTTTACAAAATATGTCATATTTCATGTGAAGCTGCGTAACATTAAAATTATATCCGGGGCTGGATTAAACGGCCTCCAGGGCCGCAAACAGCCCTCAAGACACGGGTTCCCCACCCCTGCTGTACAGTAGTGTATGAGTAGAACCTGTTGTAGTGGGCTGGCTAGTTGTATGTTTATGAATGAGAAACCCATGCACTGTATGTGTCCATGGTCTGCAACTCTATTGACAAATACTGTATATTGGCCTACAAAGGCAAAAGTACAGTAACTACATGTTTTGTCAACATTGAGTTTAGACTGAAATTTTCCCATAGACATATATACAGTATAACCATCCTGTGCCTCTGTCTCCTATTGACCCATTTAGAAGTTACGTCATCACTGACTGCGTGCGCATTTTTGTCTCACACACACACACACACACACACACACACACACACACACACACACACACACACACACACACACACACACACACACACACACACACACACACACACACACACACACACACACACACACACACACACACACAAACAGACAGGACAGACCGTAAAAAGAGAAGACCTGCCGTCCTGAAGCATGTCCGGGGTTGTAAAAAATAGAGATCCTCAATGTGCACTTGCTACACTATTCATAGAGGGAACAGGCTGTTCTAGAAGCATAGGAGATGTTTGTGGTTACAAGAAATTAAATGTACCGACTGGACTGAGGAAACCATCAGGAATGCACGTCTCTGGTGCCCACTTCATAGCTGAAGTTAGCGTGACCATTTTCTTATTTTGGAAAAAAACACCTGGCTAGTTTCTTTACAAATCTGTGGTGCATGGTCGATTCTGCTCCAACAATGCGCATGCACCCAAATTACGTCATATCTGTTTACAAACAGTAAAGGGGTCTATTGACATGTATACATTATACAGTGTAACCATCCTGTGCCCATCCTGTGCCTCTGTCTCCCCCTGCAGGTGCGGAATGAGATGGAGTCTCTGGTGCGCGAGCGTGGTGTCAACTCCTTCCAGATGTTCATGGCCTACAAGGACACGCTCATGCTGCGCGACAATGAGCTCTTCCAGGCCCTGCAGACCTGCAAGGACATCGGGGCCATCCCGCGCATACACGCCGAGAACGGGGAACTCGTGGTGGAGGTCAGAACGCAGAATGCAGAACAGAAGAGTACAAACGGCAACACACAGAACACAGGATGCATAACAGACAGACTGTAGCACACAGAACACAGGATGCAGAACAGACAGACTGTAGCACACAGACCACAGGATGCAGAACACAGACGAGTACAGACTGTTACACACAAAGCAAACCACAGACCACAGAACAGACGTGTACAGACACAAGACAGATCACAGACCACAGAACACAGGCTGGAGAGGACAGACTGTAACAGACAAGGCAGATCACACACCACAGAACACAGAACAGATGAGTAGGCTACAGACTGTAGCACACAGAACACAGGATGCAGGACAGCGAGAATGTAGAGCAGAGAATGCAGAATACAGAACATGTACTGCCCAATGGGATGAATAGACCAGTGATTTTCAACCTATGGGCCGGGGCCCACTGGTGGGCCCTGAAGGTATTCCAAGTGGGCCTTGAAATCATTTTCTAGAAATATAATCATATTTTGGTGTGTGTTGCTATTGATTTATTTGAGTTTTATTCTTTATTGGGTCAGAAGTGGACCCTGAACATTTGTGACAATTTTGAGTGGGCCCCACTTTGGACAAGGTTGGGAACCCCTGGAATAGACCAAACGCGTCTTGAGCGATTCCAGCAACGGAAGTGATTGGCGTTGTATTGAGTCGCTGGCGACGGAAGAGACAAAAGCGATTTGGGCAACTTAAGCGACAGTTTGACTTGAGCGAATATTATGCAAATGATTTATGATGCGGTTCGGCGACAGACAGCCGCCACAGCCAATGGGAATGTCGGAATGCTTGCATTCTGCTTTTACACATGTAACGGACATACTCTGTCGCTTCTATCACTTGTATTTCTCTTGCTGCACACTCCAGAGATTCTCTGTCGCTTAATCTTGTCGTCACCGGTGTCAGGGCCGGATTAACATTGCCCGGGGCCCCTAGGCTACAAGTTGTTGTGGGGCCCCCTGAAAGGCAAATTTTGCAGGAAAATGACATAGACAATGTCATTATTCCGAGCTAGGAATTGAGGGCAACTTGTCTACCAACTGTACTGAAAACAATAGATACATTTTTCAATGTTGCATTGGGTCAATAGTCATTAGCATTTTTTCACTTCTGCCCAATCAGGTGCCCCCTGGCAGGTGGGGGCCCCTAGGCAGCAGCCATATCTAGCCTGTGCGTTACTGCGGCCCTGACCGGTGTGTTCGCCTGGTAAGTAGACAGGTGGTGTGGGGCAGCCTGCAGCTTTGTTCTAACCAGATTAGTACAGAGGGATAACATCACAGCCTTCCTTGTGACTACCATCCAAATTACAGGAGAAATTCATGTGCTTGTCATCCGCAAAAACAAAGTGTACTACCAAAGCACCAAACTTGTGCATCCCACTGAGTGAGGGACTGCTTTGCTGTTACGTAACAGTAATCACTTTTTTGGATTGACTGTTGGGTAACTCAAGGTCCCTCGGCTCACATCTCAGTCCGTTATATCGCTTTTACTCTTTCCTTTCATTTATGTATTGGTAAGCATGTTGAATTGCCTCTGTGTATGGTATGAGAAACACTATATGCCAATTTTCTTTTTGGAGAAGGCGTCACTCTTAGTTATTTAAGTCTCTGAGGGTGCTGGCCCAAATTTCAAATTCAATGTTTCAAGAATGAGGCCGCACCTTGCATAGTAGTGTTTTTTATTGCACAGACGCGTTTTGGCGTGTGCCTTCTTCAGTGTAAGGCTCACGCCGAAACGCGTCTGTGCAATAAAAAAACACTACTATGCAAGGTGCGGCCTCCTTCTTGAAACATGAGAAACACTATACAAATAAACTCTCTTCACTGTCCTTTGTCCTGACCTGCCCTGTGACGGTGGCAGACAGACATGCCCGGCAGAGCAATATCACCATGACACTTCTCATGTGCTCACACAGACACACACACACACACAGACACACACACACACACACACACACACACACACACACACACACACACACACACACACACACACACACACACACACACACACACACACACACACTAACACACACACAGACACACGCACACACACACACACACACACAAACACTCACACACACACACACACACACACACACACACACACACACACACACACACACACACACACACACACACACACACACACACACACACACACACACACACACACACACACGCCTGCCCTGTGACGGTGGCAGACAGACAGACATGCCCGGCAGAGCAGCTTCCAATATCCCAATGACACCGCTCATGTACTCTGTGTGTTTGTTTATCTATTTATCCATGTTGATGTTTATTTGTGTGTGTGTGTGTGTGTGTGTGTGTGTGTGTGTGTGTGTGTGTGTGTGTGTGTTTGTCTGTGTGTGTGTGTGTGTGTGTGTGTCTGTGTGTCTGTGTGTGTGTGTGTGTGTGTGTGTGTGTGTGTGTGTGTGTGTGCGCGTGTGTGTGTGTGTCCAGGGGGCGAAGGAGGCTCTTGATTTGGGGATCAGTGGACCGGAAGGAATTGAGATCAGTCGCCCAGAGGAGGTATGTCTGTGTGTGTTTGTGTGTGTGTATGTCTGTATGTATGTGTGTGTATGTGTGTGTCTGTGTGTGTCTGTGTGTCTGTGTGTGTGTGTGTGTGTGTGTGTGTGTGTGTGTGTGTGTGTGTGTGTGAGTGTGTGTGTGTGTGTGTGCTTGCGTGCGTGCGTGCTTGTGCTTGAATGTGTGTGTGTGTGTGTGTGTGTGTGTGTGTGTGTGTGTGTGTGTGTGTGTGTGTGTGTGTGTGTGTGTGTGTGTGTGTGTGTGTGCATAAGTGTGTGTCTGTGTGTGAGTGTGTGTGTGTGTGTGTGTCTGTACTCTACGTGCTTGTGTGCATGAGTGAGCGTGTGTGTGTTAGTGTGTGTTTGTGTGTGTGTGTTTGCGCGCGCGCGCGTGACTGCGTGTATGTGTGTGTTTCTTTGTATATGCCCATCTATTTTTCTTTGTCTGTGTGTGCATTTGAGAGTGTCTGTGTGTGTATGTGTGGGAGAGTATGTGTGTGTTTGTGTGACTGCATGAATAGGTTTGAATATATTATTGTATTTATATTTACATTATTGTATTTCTATGCAAAGTTAAGCACGTGTCCTGTTGCTTTCAGCTGGAGGCCGAAGCGACACACAGAGCCATCACCATTGCCAACAGAGTGAGTATGCAGCTCCTATCTACAGTAGTGTTAGACCTTTTGGGATTGCACTTGTGTGTGTGTGTGTGTGTGTGTGTGTGTGTGTGTGTGTGTGTGTGTGTGTGTGTGTGTGTGTGTGTGTGTGTGTGTGTGTGTGTGTGTGTGTGTGTGTGTGTGTGTTAGTGCCCAGTTTATACACATACCATTAGAGCTGTGGAATATATTGAATTGATATCGCGATATCAATTCTGCTGCCAAATGATATCAAATTTCATGAAATCGATTTCAAACAGTTTTTTTTTCATTCATCTATTCTGCCAAAGGGTAGGCTAAGCTATGCGCAATAAATTCTCTACATAAGCCATCGCGAGTGCAGAGCAGACTTGCTAACAACACTCATACAGAACACCACTATGTGTCTCTCTACGGCAGGGGTGGGGAACCTTTTTAATTCGAGGGGCC
>NC_085874.1:41378545-41381045 GCF_034702125.1 Engraulis encrasicolus | reverse complement strand
TTAGCGCACTGTGCCACAGCACCCCCAGGCTTCAGTCACTTTGACCAAACTCCACTTTGAAAGCTAATTGACTCCGCTGTTGAACCCTCGTGCAGGTGGGTGGCAAGATGGACGAGAACCGCTTTGTGGCGGTGACCAGCTCCAACGCTGCTAAGATCTACAACCTGTACCCCCGCAAGGGCCGCATCATCCCCGGGGCCGACGCTGATGTCATCGTCTGGGACCCCGACGCCACCAAGTGAGACATTACATTACATTACCCTTAGCCAGGGGTGTAGTGTACTTTTTCTGCTGTGGGTATACTGTATATTTGAGCATTTTTTTGAAGGGTATACTGTATATATTTGTGCTATTCTATATAATGGATCAATCAATTTAAGGTGGGTGTACTGAAATCCCTAAACTTTTGAGGTGGGTATACTGCGTACATCTGTGTTCTACGTAGACTACACCACTGCACTTAGCTCAGGGGTGGGGATTGGGGGAACTATGTCTCCAGGGCCATTTGCAGCCCTTGTAGCTGTTTTTTTCTGCCCCCCCCCCCCCCCCCCTACTTAATTTTAATATTATGCAGCTTCACATGAAATATGACATATTTTGTAAAGGAATTTTAGACATTCCATTTGCAATACAATTAAGCTGACGTCATTGTCTGGGACCCGGATGCCACCAAGTGAGACATTAACATTACCAGTCAAGTCAAGTCGGTTTTATTGCCAATTTCTTTACATGCACTGGTCATACAAGAATTGAAATTACGTTTCTTACCTTCCCATGCAGACATAGACATAGGCCTACTTTAGGTATAGACATAGACAGTTAGACATAGACAGTGCACATACAGTACACATACAGACATTTAAAGGGACACTGTGCAGGAAATGGTCAAAAAAGGTACTGCAACTATGCTGCTCATTGAAACTGTGTTGCCTATTGCCAAATTGGATCTTTTCATGAAAGTTTATTCAGTATTAAAGTAATGTTTTCTAGTATGGCACAAGTACAGTCATTTTTGCAGCTAAAAATGGCTATTTCTGGAAATTCAAAATGGCGGACCATGGAGAAGATCCCCCTTTTCATGTATGAAAAATGCTATTTTTCCAGTCATAATGAATACTTAGAATTTGATGGTGGTGGTAAGTATTCATGAAAAAGGTAACATTATTGAATGGGCAGCATGAATTCAGGAAATAAACAACTAAAAATCTCACACAGTGTCCCTTAAAGTGCAAGACTGGGCAACAGAACACATAAAGAACATGTATTAAAAAGAGGTATTTGTTGTGCATTTTTAATAATGTCCTAGTGTGACAATTCTGACATAGTACTAGTAACATTGGGACAATAGTACAAAACACTTAGCTGATGATTTTATCCAAAGCGACTTTTTACAGTCATTTACAGGGTATTAGTTACAGCCCCTGCAGCAATGTGGGGTAAGGTGCCTTGCTCAACAGTGCTTCAGCCATGGATCGGGGTGAAGCGAGATGTAAGAGTAGGATTCGTACCTGCAACCCTTAGCTCAGGGGTGGGGAACCTTTGCGGCCCTTGAAGCCGTTTTATCCAGCCCCTATATAATTTTAATGTTATGCAGCTTCACATGAAATTGGGGAACTTACTGTATCTCTCCCATCTTACTACCAACCCTGACATAATTTTAATGTTATGCAGCTTCACATGAAATATGACATATTTTGTAAAGGAATCTTAGAAATTCCATTTGCAATACAATTCAGTTGTATTCAGGGGACCTAGAGAAGTTGGGGTGTGTTGTAAAGGTGGCTGCCTTCAATATAGGCCTAAAGTGCAGGGGGAAATCATGGATTGTGTTCATAGTACGGCCCTTGGAGGACTTTTATGGCCCTTGGAGCAATTTGAAGTGGCCCCTCAGATGAAAAAGGGTCCCCACCCCTGACTTAGCTGATGCTTTTATCCAAAGTGACTTTTTACAGTCATTTACAGGGTATTAGTTACAGCCCCTGCAGCAATGTGGGCTTTAGGTGCCTTGCTCAACAGCACTTCAGCCATGGATGGAGGTGAAGCGAGATGTAAGGGTGGGATTCGTACCTGCAGCCCTTAGATGTTAAGACCACAGCTCCCTTACCATTATGCCACGGCTGCCCAGTGCAATGCAGTGTTAATTCAACACCAAACAGTACTCTGCCTGGCACCAAATACACTTCAGAGGATGGTCCAGGTAGACAAATGCTGAGGCACTCAAGATTGCAATTTTTACCTTTTTTATGTGGCTACAAATGTATTTGGCTAAAAAAAAGTAAGAGTGCCTCTTGAGTGCCTCAGCATTTGTCTACCTGGACCAAGTTTGGGAGCCCCTACACTGATGAGCACCAAGGAAAAAAGGTGAAGACCCAGAAGCACTCCAATTATCTGCTTGTGTTTGACACTCTAGAAGCTGTTTAATCAACTCTCCATGTGTTGTCTCACTGTAACACTGCATTTTTGCTATGTGTACTAACTTACACACATCCACATACTTCAC
>NC_085874.1:41361045-41376045 GCF_034702125.1 Engraulis encrasicolus | reverse complement strand
GCCTCTCATGTGTGTGTGTGTGTGTGTGTGTGTGTGTGTGTGTGTGTGTGTGTGTGTGTGTGTGTGTATGTGTGTGAGTCCAGCTTCAGCCTCTCAGCTGGGGGTGCATGGGTGGATGGGAGTTTGTGTGTATGTGTGTGTGTGTGTGTGTGTGTGTGTGTGTGTGTGTGTGTGTGTGTCTGTGTCTGTGTCTGTGTCTGTGTCTGTGTGTCTGTGCGTGTGCATGTGTGTGTGTGTGTGTGTGTTTGGATATGTGTGCGTGTGTGTGTGCTTTATGTCTTTATGTGTGTGTCATGTCAGTATGTCTATATACTACATATTTTTGTGACATAGTCTAATATGCCATTGGCACACCTGTATATCGTCTTCATAACACTGTGTGGTGGGAAGAGAATGAGAATGACTCAGCTCTTGTCATATGAAAACTGAAAATAAAGTCTGTGGTACCACATGCGACGTTTCTCTTACTTTAATGCAGGGTTTCCCAAACTGTGGTGCGGCCTGTCACCAGGGGTTGCGCGAGCTGAATAGAGCAATGGTGGATATGTGTGGGGGTTTTTTATCCAGCATTATTGAATGTCAGGTAGTTTTAATTGTTTGATGAATTGAAAGATCAGAACTCATTGACTTGTCATGCAATAAGTTCCATTGTAATGATGGCAGAAAAAAACGTCTGATTGGAAATCAGGATTACCCAAAATGTGCGGTGGTGCCTGGGGGGCTTAGGGGGTGCGCAAACCACATTGAAATGTGAAAGGGGGTGCGCAGGGAAAAAGGTTTGGGAACCGCTGCTTTAATGTAACGCTTCTTGGTATCCCGGACTTTATTTTCAGTTTTCATTCGACTTTGCCAGTCCTGTATGTACCCAATCTTTTTGAGACGGGTGTGCATGTTTTTTTCTTTGTTGCACGATGTCAGTTCTTATGTCACTTGTTTCTTACGTCACTTGTCATAACAGGCGCTCAGGTGGACGACCACCTTCCCAAGAGGTCCTCTGCCCGTATCCTGGCTCCGCCCGGAGGCCGCTCCAGTGGCATCTGGTAACCATGGAGACAGCATCCAGCATCCGGCTCTTCTGACCCTCCGCTCCGCACACTTTTTTGTTGTTGTTGTTGTTGTTGTTGATGATTTTGTTTTATTTTATTTGTGTGTATATAACTCTTTATCACTACCCAAGGAAATCTGGGGGTTGTACTAAGAAGCTGGTTCAGGAGTAAATCAGGTTAAGTTAAGGTAAATCATCTAATAGAAGAGCCTGGAGTCATCATTTGGACTTCAGGCTCTTCTATTAGATGATTTACCTCTTAACTTAACCTGCTTTACTCCTGAACCAGCTTTTCAGTACACCCCCTCTGCACTGATCCAGACACATATCCACATCCACCGGTGTCTCCACACTTCCAGAACCCCCCTCCCCCCTCCCGGTACCGAACGCAAGACAGAACTGGACTCAACCTTATGATGTGCAGTACAACAGAGAATATGCTGAGGGAAGATGATTGTCTTCGATCCAATAGAACAACAAAGCAAGTCTTCAGTCTTCAGTTCAGGTGTATATGGTCACATAATCCTGAAGTAATTGTAGTGTAGGTGTTGCGATATCACTTGCGATAGCATCAGTGCAGTTGTGGAGTATAGCGGGCTGACCTACCAGTGTTTGCACAGTCACTGATACCTTTACTGACCTCATGAGAACCTATTCAAACAGGCAGGCATACAAAACACACACACACACACACACACACACACACGCACGCAGACACACACACACACACACACACACACACACACACACACACCCACACACACACACACACACACACACACGCACACACGCACACACACACAGTACTGTGCTTTAGATGTAGGGTAGTCGTGAGACAATACGGCTTTTTTGTGAAAGTTATATCACTATTGTTATTGTTAGCAATGGACTCCCACCAAAGGGAGACTTGTTTTTTTGTGTTCACTGTCACTTTATACCTCTCAGCTCCAACATATTGTCCAGACCTTTACAATATATTTCAATGTGTGTGTGTATGTGTGTGATTGTTCACACCCTTATCCCCCCCCCCCCTCCCCGGGGATATTCCAAGAACCTGGCTCAGTAGTAAACTGAGGTAATGGTAAATCATCCGATAGAAGAGCCTGCATGAAGTCCTCATTTTCATTCACTAATTGAGACCTGTGGTGTATCTATTTGCACAGGGGTGGGGAACCATTTACGGATCTTGAGGGCATTTTATCCGGCCCCCGATATAATTGTATTGCTATGCAGCTTTACATGAAATATCTGTTTTAAAGGTGCCTGTCTTCAATATAAACCTAAAGTGCAGGGGGAAATCCTGGTTTGTGTTCATAGTACGGCCCTCAGAGGACTTTTTACGGCCCTCGGATGAATTTGAATTGGCCCCCCTAGTGAAAAAGGTTCCCCACCCCAGTATTAGCGGGTTTCCTGTGGTTAACTTAGCCAGGTTTATCAATTTAATCATGTTCTTGGAATACACCCCTCCTTCTCCTCAGAGTTACCTCTCACTAACTTATGATCGATCACCTTTGTACCTTGTATTAGCACTTACTTGAATAGAGAGTATAACTATAAGCACTTCTGCTATGTTAACGCTTTAAGACGTGGACTTTACCTACCCCGTAGTATTTTTTTGTTTGTCTAACAGACTGGATGTGTGGTGATGAAGTTCAGCTGCTGTTGCTTCTGCCGATGGCTCAGTGAGACTTGAGAGGCCGATTATGATCAAGTATTAAGTGGGTGGAGGGATGTGTTTTTGTGGGCGTGTTGGGGTGAGAATACATAGGATTCCCGTTTACAAACATTCGGGCTGTGAGGGGAGGGGCCAGATGCTAAGCAGCCAACCACGTGAGCGCATTTTTTTGAGTGACATCAATTTCCAACAAGCAAAGGTTGAGGATTGTGCAGCCAGGGATTGGGACGTTGTAATAGTCACTGAAAAAAAAATTTAACTACCGTAGTACTACACCACTATGACAGTGCACAGGGCCTTTAGTAATACATTACGAGCTGGTCATTGCCGTTCTGGTAACAGCCAATTTCACTTTCAGTTGGACAGGATTATTGAAGCACCTAAAGGGATTCCCTGCATTTAAAAAAAAAGCAAATGCCACATAAGTACTGAGTCTCCCAGTGAAATAGACTTTGCACTTTGACCCGCAGATTTACTAATGAGGGACCAATCTGCTAGCCTTGCTGATAAAGAATACAACACAAAGAAACGTGGCTTGGCTAGTGTTTTTAAAGGCTCTGTCTTTCTATGTCTATCTCTATAACATCTTTAACAGTGTGAATATGCATGTAGACACAGACTAACTAATAATTATTACCCAGTCAGTAATCTCTGCACTTAACCTGCACTCTGTTTACTTTACATCTCATTTCTGCTAAAACTGCTCTTATGTACAATTCCTCGGAAAAAAACACCAAACATATACCCAAGCACTCATGCACGCACACACACACATACACATTCACACACACACAGGGCACACCCCTATCACCGTGGGCCCGGGACAACATACCCCTTTGACGCCCCCCCCCTTTTCAGCAGGCCTGTACACACACACACACATGATGGTGGTTTTAAAATTGTGTATTGCTCCAGAAAGTGTTACTCACACTCAGTTATTTCGGGATTCCGTGAGACGGTGAGACGACACATTATTACCATCAATCTTCTTGTGTGTGTGTTTGTGATGTGACCACTGCTTATTTATACCCTTTGAACTCATAGCCTTAACACACACACACACACACACACACACACACACACACACACACACACACACACACACACACACACACACACACACACACACACACACACACACACACACACACACACACAAAGACACACACACACACACACACACACACATACACACACACACATACACACACACACACACAGAATGCCAAGTATTACATATCGCAGTACTACTCCTCCAAAGCGAGTACCCACACCAGTTGCATACATGTAAAACCTCCTTCAGTCCGGACATACTGTATATTGGCCGTGGTTACATGGGACATTTAATTCCAAATTAACTCAATTTGATTCTAGATAAAAATGAATTCCGCTTTGAAAACGTCATGGAAGCACTTCACAATCTGATATGAAATGAAAGAGTGCAGTGTAAACTTGACGGAATTGTTTATTATTTCGGCATTATTAATTCAGACTTAAAACCATAATGTAAACATAGCCAATGTAGGAAATCCCTTCATGATTTTAAAGACATATACATGCAACCATGCACATGTTACAGGACATATAATTCAGTGCACAGCAGCACCTCTGCAAAGGAGACTCTCCCCCCACCCCTTGACTTAGGTGTTGAAGTGGACATGTGCCTATAGGCCTGTGTGACTTCTATTTCTGCACCTATACCACCTCTGCTCACGGTTACTCAGAGCAAGAAGCTGATTGAACCGCACACAGTGAGGCTACAGTAGGCCTACCACACCTCATCATCACTGGAGGATATCTTCTTCTCATTGTGTCTCATTCTAGAAATGTTTTATTGTCATCATTATTGTTTACACTTTGGCAAAAGTTAATAAGCCATTTGTGTTTCTCTTCTGGTTCTGTTGTGTGACAATAATTTCTTGGCCAAAACCAGTGTTAATCTTGGTGCTGACTTTGTAAAAAAAAAAGTGATTTTAAATGGCCATGTATGAGGTTTATATTCTTGTTTTCTTTTCTTTGTGAAAAGCGCATTGTTAATTGGTTTGGTGACGATATGTGTCAGTATAAAGCTTGTGTCTCAAGGTGAAGTAGGCTAAACTGTTATGGCTTGTTTGTTATCACATGGAAGAGTGCATAAATAAATAACGTTAAAGCAATTCTTGATCAGTGATTTTGTTTGCCATAGCCTATGTGACGTTTTCAGTCAGACCACTTAAATGTAGGCCTATACATGTGAATAAATAGGTCTATGTGTGTCTTGAATAAAGGCCTAGGCTACTGTGTGTTCTATTTCGTGTGTTGAAGTTTGGGGAAAGGACAACAGACTGTTTGCATCCTGTTGTTACAGTCAAATCATCATTTTTTTGGGCAGCGACCAGCCTAGGCAACACCTAACCTTTGCATCACAGAAAAGGATAGAAGGTTCACTGTCAATCCCCCGCGCAGGCGCAGAGAAGCACACACATGCACGCAGCACGGTAACTGGTCTGTGGCGTTGCCACCAGAGCGAGCGCTGGCGCTAGCAACGGAACAACCGGAGGACGGACCGGGATATCTAACTGCGACAGATACACCGATTCTTCAAGGGAGACAGTGAGTACAAATTATTGACGTGTCGTGTATTATTTTTGTCCTCGGTAACTTCTTTTAACACTGTTGATCGGTTAAGCCCTTCTTTTCAAGTCGTTAGCAGCAGGCTTCTAATAAACTGAAATGTTGCTGGGGCGACGGGTCTCATTCAAAGCCGCTAAGCTGTCAGTGGCGATGCGTGTGTGATATTTTCACAGGCCTGCAGAGGGGGTCGGCTGAAATGCGCCGTCCTCAGCATTACAGCGAGGACTCTAGTCTGGCAGGGCAGACACGCAGACAGACACACACCTCCATAAGCCTGTGACGGGGCAGAAACTTTAGTAGTTTACATGTCGTTTATTTTAAAATGGCGACTCGTTTAATTTTGCGAAGTAAACGCCAGAAGACAGGGTTGTTTTATAGTTATCGGGCGCCAATAAACTTGGCCCAGGCAGCTAGCGACGTCCGGTAGCGTAGATGCGTAGCGGGTGCTGTTGTGACGGTGAAGATAGCTGTTGTTAGCCAGCTCTGATAGCCTGCCCTGTGGTCTTCACTATTTGCTAACTAGCACTGTCGTCAGCCCTTGATCCTCCTGCCTCATAAAAGTGTGCTGGTGATGACTGATTAACGAAATGTTTGGCAATTATAAGAACTATTAGCTAGTTTGTTTCTCAAGTGCATATGTGTTAAATTAGTGGTTGCCTAATTTATCAAGAAGCATAATAATATTACAATATAGTAGAGTTGTATGATTCCTATGAGGGACATTCATGTGTAATTCAGCATACCAAATTAATAGTTAATTGTATCCAAAACAGCTTTATGAGTTAAGAGAGGTATTACTGTACAGGTACATAAACTCACCTACATAACCATAAAGTAACTTAAAGGATAGTTCCGGCGTAAAATGAAAGTTTCACCATCGCTTTCCCATGCCACATAATGTATCTAATGATGAGCCATTCCGGGCAATGCCGCGCCGTTATGGAGTTAGCTAATTTTAAGCTTTTTGGTGAAAAACGCAGCCAACGCATCACGGCGGGGCCAATTATAAACCTATTCTTTTCTGATGTTTCCCCGCTATAAACAACTTCAAAAACGCTACACAGTTCATCACAAAGGTCTCGTCAATCAAACCGAGGCACATAGAATGTCATCGAACCACACAATCTTTCACTGGCCAGTGTTTTCAGAGGTGTCTCACTGTTGCAACTCTCTGACCCGGATGCAGGCTACTCAATCAGGTGGCTAGGTAGGCTAAACATGGTCCGCGGTTCGCACCGGCTACGACCGTAAAATGAAAAGCTGGAACCCCGACCGTTTTCACCGACTGCCACTGTCTAAACCAGCCATATTACGGGAATGGCTAATAGCATTAGAAGTGGACGAAACTGGCGTAAAAACCCGGAGGGATCGCTATACCGTGTGTGCAGGCAGCAGATTTGAAGAGTTGCATGGAGAGTACAGGTAGGCAGACTACTCTTACAAAGTAATTGCAACACGGTATAATATAACATGGATTCAGCTTTGTAATAACACACCACTGGTGGTGTACTTACATCTGTAAGAGTACTTCTAGTACGACTTTATAAATTCCTCCAGCCCTCCTCCGTTGCGTAATGGTCCTTCTGACCTCGCGCGCCCTGGCATCCGGGTCAGAGAGTTGCAACAGTGAGACACCTCTGAAAACACTGGCCAGTGAAAGATTGTGTGGTCCGATTACATTCTCTGTGCCTCGGTTTGATTGACGAGACCTTTGTGATGAAGTGTGTAGCGTTTTTGAAGTTGTTTATAGCGGGGAAACATCAGAAAAGAATAGGTTTATAATTGGCCCCGCCGTGATGCGTTGGCTGCGTTTTTCACCAAAAAGCTTAAAATTAGCTAACTCCATAACGGCGCGGCATTGCCCGGAATGGCTCATCATTAGATACATTATGTGGCATGGGAAAGCGATGGTGAAACTTTCATTTTACGCCGGAACTATCCTTTAATATCTCCTTGAATCAAAGTGCCAGAATTTATTGTGAGTCAGCCTACTTGTCATTGTTTAATTTGCTTCACAGACATGAATTGATTGGTGGTGACTGACATTGTCCTGAACTTAGTCATGCCGGTCAGTGACATACTGTTGGCCCCTGGGTCTTAAAAAGTCTATAGGATCAAAGTAACTTAAGTGTTGTTAAGCAGTTATCACAAAAAGTGATATATAAGCAGAAAATGATTTTTCATTGGTGAGAATGTCCTAGATCGCCAGTTGGTCAGTGGTCAGAATGATGAATACATTTGGCAAGGGGATTCATGTTTTATTGGCCTTCGAAAGCTGTTTGTTATGGGTGGAACGTGGTGATGACAAGCAGACTCCTTTATCTTCAAATCACACAGGGCCTCTCTATCTCTACTTTACTCTAGGCCTACCTTTCTTTTTCTTACACATTTTCTCTCTCTCTCTCTCTCTCTCTCTCTCTCTCTCTCTCTCTCTCTCTCTCTCTCTCTCTCTCTCATACACACACACGTCACACACACACGTCACACACACACACACACACACGTCACACACACACACACACACACACACACACACACACACACACACACAAAGCAGTGTTGGTGGCAGAGCAGAGCGCATGGAATTCATACTTCAGCACCAAACAAAGGGCTCTCTCTCTGTCTCTATCAGTGCATTTCTTTACAGGCTCTGTGCAAGTAGCCTAGTGCACACTGTTTTCACACCCAGCATGAAAGACTGTATTCAGCAGGCCCTCAAATGCAGCCTCCCTCCGCTCAGCAAGAAGAAAACAAGCACGCATGTGCTGTGTGTGTGTGTGTGTGTGTGTGCCCGTGTGTGTGTGTGTGTGTGTGTGTGTGTGTTTGCACGTGTGTGTATGTATGGGGAGCTTGTTCATGACGAACAGGTCCCGCTGTGTGTGCGTGTGTGTGTGTGTGTGTGTGTGTGTGTGTGTGTGTGTGTGTGTGTGTGTGTGTGTGTGTGCGTGTGTGTGTGTGTGTGAAGTTGTAAGTCCAATCATGCAGTCATAAGTCTCAGATGATGACAACATACTACAGCTCTGTTGCCCAAGCACATATGAATTCATATCTGACAGCGTGCCACTAAAGGACGTAACTGGGCAGAGTGACGTGTTGTGCATTACTTTTGCTTGCGACTTTTGCGTTTCCAGTTGTCATCATCAATCAAGCCCAAGCCCTTAACAGAGCTGGGGTGCATTTCTCGAAACGATAGTTGCTTACTATGTTACTGTAGCTACTTTGTTGTTTGCAATACAATTTCCCATTGGCAACTACCCAAGTTGCTAACATTCTAACAACTTTGCTTTCGAGAAATGCACCCCTGGGCTGGGACCATAAAAGGGCTGGCCTGCACATTTTTTTTTGCAGCTCCCACTAAATTTTGGACCTGTCTCTAATTAAAAAAAAAACAACAACAACAACAACAACAGCAACAGGAGGCGTCTGAGTACCACGAGAAGCCCTATAAAAAAACTGATGGAATAATTATTGTTATTATTTTTATCAGGGAATGGGATCTAAAATAACTTTTTTCATCACCAGCCAAAATGGCTAATAGATGGTAATTTTACTAGCCAGACACACACTCCCTAATGGGTCAAAGTGGCTAGTAAGTTACCAGTTTGCCTTTTCTACCAGCCAAACTCAAATTTCACCAGCATTAAAGCCCTGATTATTATTAAAAACATAATTCATTCATTGGCCCCTGAAGACTGTCGGCCCACCGGGAAACGACCTGTTTGCCAGATGACCAATCCAGGCCTGATCCTTAACCCAGTAAGATACCCCTCTGTTATAAATTAGCTGTCGCCAGAATGGCAATGACTACGTCATGATGTATTACTAAAGGCCTTGTGCACTGTCACAGTGTTGTAGTACTATGTAGTTAAGCTTGTTCAGTACAGCGTAACCCCTGTTGCAACTTGTGGATACATTTTTGCCTCTAGGTACATGTACGTATATTAGGGTAATGGTTCTGCTCGCGTGAATTTCTATGGATCTGCGTTTGAAACTTGACCGATAATCCTTTTTACAACTCCTACAGCTACAGTAGCTGATAAAAGACTAATTAACATCTCCTTTACTTATTTGCCACTCCCTTGAAGCCTATCCTTCACCCTCTATCTCACATGCTGAGTGAGTGTTAAGATAATCACTAGGGCTGGGTATTGCAGCTATGTTCCTGTATCGATTCGATTTCGATTCTGAGGGTTTTGAATCGATTAATCACGATTCGATTCGATTCAATTCGATTCACTCCGAATCGATTCAATCCGTTCCCTTTTTGGTGCAAGGATTTCCCCCAAAAGATGCTGTTGCCTATTTTTATATAAAAATGTCAAAGTGCTGTGGCTTGACAGTGTTAACAGATTGCTAATTTGTAATAAGTAGGCCTAGGCCTAATTGCCTAATACCTACTGGGTATTTTCCATAGACCTAAATGAAACAAAAAGAACAAAAAAAAAGAGCAAAAAAAATCGATTTTGTGCCCTGTGAATCGATTATGTGAATTTTAAATGATATCGATCGATTATCGATTGAATCGATTATTTTACCCAGCCCTAATAATCACCCTTGTTGTGCTAGGCCAGGGTTATGACTTGCATTGTGTCAAACTGGCATTTCATTTTATGGCAAATGGTGATGAGATCATCGGATGTCATGAGAAAACAAAACAAGAGTTCAAAGTGCAAAGTCCATATCCTGTGCTTATGACAGAGGTGGGTACCTCGTGTGAGCCTAATAAAGTTGTATTGATTCATTCATTGCTCATGTACTGTAGGTCATTGTACTGAGTCCATGTGTGTGCTGTGCTATGTACCAGTTGGAATCAATTGGATTTGTGAATGAATATCAGAGTGAATAAGTCCAGGGCAGCTACTAAATGTGACTGCTGCTGTTTGAAGCTGGATTTACAGCGTGTGTTAATTGCCGTCACGCTCGCCTTGAAAGCGGCTAATAATGCCATTGAAAGCTAAGCTAATAATGGGAGCCATTTGTTTGGCTTATTTGGCAACCAAAAGGGCCGCACTTTGGTGCCAAGCTGGCATCCAGATGCACTGAAATACTGTAGCACTTGAGCTTTGCCCGGTCGGGCGTGCCGTGCTATGCCTGAATGTTTATTTTGACGCGCTCTCTGTGGCAGTCATCATGGGAGACTTACACACACACACACACATGATACACACACACACACACACACACACACACACACACACACACACACACACACACACACACACACACACACACACACACACACTATAGTAAACACAAACACACACACACACACACTACAGTACATAACACACACAGGCACACACATACTGTTTAGCACACCTTATGCTGAGACTCAACAGAGCGCTTGCACACACACACACACGCACACACACACACACACACACACACACGTGCGCTCATGCGCAACCCACCTGCTGTGCAACCTGGTATGCCCTAAGGCAGTCGTTCTCAACCTTTTTTGAACAAATGCCCCCTTGGCCTCATCACAAGCCTCGAAACACCCCCTTGACTTCATCATAAGCCTGACAACGTCTCTTTAGTATTAAAAAAATAAATGGACTAATGTCCCCCCAATGGCAACAAAGCACCGCCCCCCTCTCAGCTGTATCCTTTTCAACGCCCCCCTAGAGCTCCCCAATGCCCTCTTGGGGGCTGTACCGCCCCTGTTGAGAAACACTACCCTAAGGAGAGGAGCGAGGCAGCACATGGGTATCCTTGATGGGCATCCTTGATGGGTATCCCTGGCCCCGTGTTGTCTTTCAGGAGGGACTTGAAAGAATTGTTCGAGAATAACGTGCACCGATGAGAGTGTTAAAAACATCCCCAAACCATACTGTAGTGCGATATGATATTACAACAGGACTCTTTTACTGCATGATTTAGGACCGTGATTTTCAACGTAGGGGCCGGGGACCTCTAGGGGGCCGTGAGGGGGGTGCTAGTGGCGCCACAGCAAGTTGGCGGGAAAAGTATAGCAAAACAATAAGCCCTACATACGCAATAGATATCTACAGTACATCAAAATAAAAATAAGACAAACAACATTCACACAAGTTAAGAGACGTGCAAGGCTAAGTAGTCTGCTGTACAAGTGAGGGGGGGGGGGGGTCAGTTCAGTTTTCCCGGCCTCAGGGAGAAGAGGGGGGTCACAAAACTGGGCCCTCAGCACTTTGTACTGCATGTAATGTATTGGGGAGGATGACTGAGGCCTCCCGGGCAGGGCCGGATTAATAGGCTAGCTATGACTGCAGCCTAGGGGCCCCCCACCCTGATTGGCCGAAAGTGGAAAATTGCAGAATTGTGACAGGATGCAATATTGAAAAAAATATTGTGTCATTTTGAGTACAGTTGGTAGACATGTTATCCTTAATTCCTACCTTGTAATGATGAGACTGTCTATGTAAATATGTCACGAAATTTGACTTCTAGGGGGCCCACAGCAACCTGTTGCCTAGGGGCTCCAGACCATCTTAATCCGGCCCTGCTCCTGGGCCTAGCCAAAGCTGTCAGAGGCCCTGCATGTACTGTGCCTCCCTGCTGCTACCTGCCTGGCTGCATTGCAGACTGGGCTGCTGTACTGGCTGTGAATGAGTGTAAGGTGAACCTCACCCGCCTGACAGTGAGGAGAAGGCTGTAATTGCGGTGCGGTGCGGTGCGGTGCGGTACGGGAGGGCATTGTAAGATGACACCCCCACCTCCCACCCCCCACCCCCAGCCCTCTCTCTCTATAGCTGAGGATTCCCCCTGGGAGATGGGCAGCAGCCCTCCCTCGTCAGGTGACAGAAACTGGCGAGGAGAGAGATGAGGAGAGGAGAGGAGAGGAGAGAGATGGAGAGATAAGAGTTGTGAGATAAAAGTAGAGAGACAGAGAGAAAGAGAGAGTAACAGAGGTGGAGAGAAGAGGAGAGAGAGAGAGAGAGAGAAGAGGAGACACAGATAGAATGAGAAGAGGAGAGAGAGAGAGGGAAGAGAGAGAGAAGAGTAGAGAGAAAGAGAGAGAGAGAAGAGGAGACAGATAGAATTAGAAGAGGAGAGAGAGAGAGCGAGGGAAGAGAGAGAGAAGAGTAGAGAGAAAGAGAGAGAGAGAAGAGGAGACACAGATAGAATTAGAAGAGGAGAGAGAGAGAGCGAGGGAAGAGAGAGAGTAACTCATAGAGGGCCAGAAAGAGCTAGCGAAAGAGAAGAGAAGAGACTGAAAAAAGAGGGAGGGGAGAGGGAGGGGGGATTGAAATGGAGAGATGAAGAGAGATGGAGAGAGAGAGGGGGGGGGGATGGAGAAAGAGAAAGTGAGAGAAGGGGGGGGGAGTTGGAGAAAGTGAGAGAGAAGGGGGGAGAGATGGAGAAAGTGAGAGAGAAGGGGGGAGAGATGCAGAAAGAGAGAGATGGAGAAAGAGAGAGAAGGGGAGAGATGGAGAAGAGAGAGAAGGGGGAGAGATGGAGAAAGAGAGAGAAGGGGGGAGAGATGGAGAAAGAGAGAGAGAGAGGGGGGGGGAGATGCAGAAAGAGAGAGAAGGGGGGAGAGATGGAGAAAGAGAGAGAAGGGGGGAGAGATGGAGAAAGAGAGAGAGAGAGAGAAGGGGGGAGAGATGGAGAAAGAGAGAGAGAGAGAGAGAAGGGGGGAGAGATGGAGAAAGAGAGAGAGAGAGAGAAGGGGGGAGAGATGGAGAGAGAGAGAGAGGGGGGAGAGATAGAGAAAGAGAAAGAGGGAGAGATGGAGAAAGAAAGAGAGAGAGAGAGGGGGATGCTGCTGCTGCTGTGTCTCCTCCGGCTAGCTGTAGTGTTGTTGTTGGGCCAGTGCTGCCTGCAGCCTGTCCTTGAGGCGGTTGTCACGGCTGCGACCTGATGCAGTAAGACGCAGCACACACACACACAGCATCCACCTTTGCCACATGCCAGGCGTACACACGCACACACACACACACACACACACATACACGCATGCACGCACCATACGCACCACACACACACATAGGCACACACACACACACACACACACACACACACACACACACACACACACACACACACACACACACACACACACACACACACACACACACACACACACACACACACACACACACACACACACACACCTCCCTCTCCCTCTGTCCTCTGGGAGGCAGAGTGGCTGTGGGAGTCCCCTGGCTCCATGTGCTGAGCTCTAGAATGCCATAGAGAAACACTATATATATATATATGTAAGACTGTAGCCCCATAATGTACGCCATACCATCTCAGGCATGCTGTATTAGTCATTGAAAGGCTAATTATCATTAGAGGTGCACCGAAAATTCGGGCACAGAAAATATTTGTCCGAAAACACACAAAAAAAGGCACTTCGGCCAAAAGTCAATTCAGTGGCCAAATCGGAGGATGAATAGGAAATGAATTGAAAATGGGCATGAATTACACTAATTTCAGTTCTACTCTAACATTTGAAGACTTCAAATACACATTTATTAACTTTTGATAACTTTTAACTCAATTGAAATATTCAGTTTTGGTATTCGGCCAAGTGATTAATTATTTTTCGGTTTCGGCCACATATTTTCATTTTGGTGCACCTTTATCATACTACAGTACTACACTACTATGACATAACACAGGGCCTTTAGTAATGCACTACGACTCGGTCATTGCCATTCTGGTAACAGCAAATATTATAACTCAGTGTTTTAGCGGGTTAACTACAACAACATGTATTTATAATCACACAATATCACAACTGTACAGTTGACTCAAAGTGCTTTCAAATATACATATACTGTACACATTCTCACATTCACACACCAAGAAGGCATCAATTGTCAGGTGAGAAAGTGCACACTTGCACACACACGACCTACGCCCGCAAACACACACACGCACGTACGCGCGCGCACACACACACACACACACACACACACACACACACACACACACACACACACACACACTACCCTCAAATAGCATCATTAACCCCTTAGCGCAGATTAGGGATGCAAACGATTAATCGACTTTAATCGATCAATGCGTTAATCGATTAAAAAACTTTAATAGCAATTAATCGACAATTCAACTGACAAGAGACCCAGGTGAAATGGGTATGTGAAGACTGTGTGTGAAGAGGGGTGTGAAAAGTGGGGATATTTAAATCACCTTTGCATTAAAGAATTGAAATAGAATGAATTTAAATGTGTTATTTTACCTACATTTTTAATTACAATTTTTAGATTTAGTCTGTTTTTTTGAGAAACATTGAGATTTTTGGGGGAAAACGCCGCTTATCAATTAATCGTAAGTCGATTGATAAAGCTATGAACTAATGATTAATGAATAACGATAATTTGCATCCCTAGCGCAGATCCTATGTTATAACCTCACTGTCATCAAAATTGTAATGGCTATGTCTTAATCTCTTACTTACTTAAAGCTCTCTGCACTGTCATAGCAATGTTGTTATGATGTAGTTGTGTATTTTCAGCAAATAGTGAAAAGGCCTGTCGGCGACCCCATCTGCACTAAGAGGCTACCATCAGTTGTTTGTTGCTAGCTTTGCACAATTTACATGAAGCACGTTGTCATCTTAACACAAGAAAAGCTTTATGGCAAGTTCAACTTTTGTATGGTTTTGTTTTACACTGTTGAGTTTAATTTTTGCTTAAATTCACACTTTGTGTGGGAC
>NC_085874.1:41351045-41356045 GCF_034702125.1 Engraulis encrasicolus | reverse complement strand
TATACTATGTAGGGTGTGTGTGTATACCTGTGTTGTGTGTGTGTGTACAGTTTGTATGTGTGTCTTTGACATGCCCAAGTCTATAGGCAAGCGGCAATGGTAAACTGTTTATAGGCTCTGAGTGTTACAAAGGTCAAGGTTTGTGTGTTTAGAGATCAGAAAAATAATTGTAAGAGAGAGAGAGAGAGAGAGAGAGAGAGAGAGAGAGAGAGAGCTTTGAATCTGTGTTCCTGAAACCTGCCCTGTGTGGACAAGCAGGAGTCACACAATATCCACATTCCGAGAGGAGGTGACAGTACATGGGGTAGATAAACAAGAGAAGGCTTGAAAAAGTTTGTCTTGAGAGTTGACCTGAACATTTGGGTCAATGAGTGTCAATGGGTCAATCAATGGGTGTAACAGCTGAGTAATATCATGTGCTGTACTTACTAGGACTGTAATGATACACTCAACTCACGATTCGGTTTGTATCACGATTCATGACCTACGGTTCGATACACCCCTCGATTTTACATTTGCCAACATTCTAATCTTTATGAATAAAAACTATGATAGTTCAAAGGTAGAATAGGTTACAAGAGGCTACAGATAATTTTTAAAAGTTTCTATATAATAATGATGATGCTTGGAAGCACTATCACTTCATATCATGTGGTTGTTTTCTGGGCAGATGGGTATCAAAACGTTAAAAGGGCGTATCACGATACTGCCTCTTTGTATCACGATACAGTATCGTGACTCTGTGTATTACGATTTCTCGGTTCGATACAATATCGTTACAGCCCTAGTACTTACACCACGAATGTACTTTTATTGAAGTACTTTTCCTTTTGAAACACCTCTGATCTGTGGCCTCTGTCCAGGCTACAGCGCTGTATCGTCATCTGCTGACTGTGAATGAGTGTGTCATCTGACTCAAGGTTACCGCCGTGTTTATATAACTACGTAAGTCTTTAGGTATGCAGCCAGGTACAAGGTCTGGATTGGTACCCAGCCAACTCCGCCTCCATGGGATGAAAGTACAGCACATTATCCTTGTTAATGTTCAACTTGGGCAGTCATGGGTAAGTGGTTAGGGCGTCAGACTTGTAGCCCAAATGTTGCCGGTTCAACTCCCGACCCGCCAGGTTGGTGGGGGGAGTAATTAACCAGTGCTCTCCCCCACCCTCCTCCATGACTGAGGTACCCTGAGCATAGTACCTTGGGGCGCCATTGGGGGCTGCGCCCTTGCACGGGTGAGATATGAATGCAATTTCGTTGTGTGCAGTGTGCAGTGAACACTTGTGTGCTGTGGAGTGCTGTGTCACTATGATAATGGGAGTTGGAGTTTCCCAGGTGGGCTTTCACTTTACTTCGCTTTTTCACTTTCGCTTTCAACTTGCAGCAGTCATTGTACTGATCAGTAGTTTAAGGGTTGATGTACAGGGCACCTTGGGACCCAAATGAGTATACAGTACCTACTGAAAAAGTGGTATGCTTAATGTTTTCTCAGAGTTGATGGTAAACAGCCTTGTTTTCTTTTAGCTAGACTATTGTTCTTTGCATATGAATAGCACTGAACTTTTTGTACCTGGTCCGATCAGGTATCCTGTCTGTCTGCCTGTCTGTCTGCCTGTCTGTCTGCCTGCCTGCCTGCCTGCCTGCCTGCCTGTCTGTCTGCCTGCCTGTCTGCCTGTGCCTGTCTGTCTGCCTGCCTGTCTGCCTGCCTGCCTGCCTGCCTGCCTGCTGTGTTTCGGGTTGCCTGAGGGTGGAGCCAAACACACAACATCACATGCATCAGGCATTGGCAACAGCGCCAGGTTACCACCGTTGATTGCTCTTGTTTACAACTTTTTACAAGTTCCCCTGGGATTAAATAATTGTGTGTAAATTGCTACTTTATGTTGTGTCATAACTGTCTTTACTGCATATTATTTCCCAAGGTAGCTGAGACTAGTACTGTATTATGCGGCCACACCAGGAGTACTGTAGCTGATACACCAGCAGTTCTTAAGCTTTTCTAAACAAACACCCCTTTGACCTTATCATAAGCCTCCCAACACCCCCTTGACCTCATGATAAGCCTGCCAACTATTAAACTTCCTTACTATAAAAAAATAAAAAGGACTAATTCTCCCTGATAGTATAATGGAAACTGAGTAACGCCCCATCTAAGCTGTATCCTTTTCTGTGTATCCTTTTCTGTGTTGCTTCTAGTCAGGTCAAGAGCAATGTAAATATAGTTTCTGATCTCCCGAAAAATCAGGAACTCCACCCACTTTGTCGGAAACCAGTCAACCTGTAGCAAAACTAGGGAGGCGGGTCAACCATGCCGTTTGGGAAAACTTTAATTGTTACACTCTTGGTCAGACCAAGTCTCGGAGAGATTTGAAATTCGGTGATAATCAATGATAATCAGGCTTCAGGCCCTGGGGGACTGTACCTAGAGCCTCCATTGAGAAGCACTGCTGTATACAATATGTCACTGGCGTTCCCGGTTCTCACAGTTCCCTCTGTAGTGACGTGAGTGTGACCAGGGGATTAGGTGCTGCCTGCTACCTACTTGTGTACTAACGTAAACCTCCTCACACTAGGCTTATAGGGTCATGGGACACGCTTGGTAAGAGTTCAAGTGTGTGTGTGTGTGTGTGTGTGTGTGTGTGTGTGTGTGTGTGTGTGTGTGTGTGTGTGTGTGTGTGTGTGTGTGTGTGTGTGTGTGTGTGTGTGTGTGTGTGTTTGTGTGTGTGTGTGTGTAGTGTTTGTGGTGTGTGTTACTGAGTCACTGAATACCTTCTACTGTACCGTGTATGTCAAAGCGAGAGGGAGAGTGTAGCTGGAGAGGGAGAGATACCATAGCTCCACCTTCTCTCTGCTTGTTGACACAAATCCTCCAGAAACTTCTATTGGCCTCTTTTCACGTGGTCACATGTTCACAGAAGCTACAGCCTCAGCACCATTCGAGTGTGTGTGCTTATGTAGTGTGTGTGTGTACGTATGTGCATGTGTCTGTGTGTATTTGAGCATCTGCAGAGGTAAAGAGGGAGAGTGTACTGTATATGCCTGTGTTTGTGTGTGAGTGTGTGTGTTTACTTGTGTGTGTGCGTTTGTGTGTAGTTGATGTGAATCTGTATGAGTGTGTGTGTGTATATGTGAGCATCTGCAGAGGTGTGTGTGTGTGTGTGTGTACCTGTTTAGGTGCACCTGTGTGTGTGTGTGTGTGTGTGTGTGTGTGTGTGTGTGTGTGTGTACCTGTTTGTGTGCACCTGTGTGTGTGTGTGTGTGTGTGTGTGTGTGTGTGTGTGTGTGTGTGTGTGTGTGTGTGTGTGTGTGAGCATCCATGCGGTCCTCCTCGCGTTCCTCACATGGCAGCCAGGACGAGGGGCGACTCGGCCCCCCACGCAGACGCTCCGTCAAAAAGGACTGCAGGAAGAGGTAACCCAGGACAGGACAGCACAGACACGGGAAAGACAGAAAGAAAGAAAGAGAGAAAGAAAGAAAGAAAGAAAGAAAGAAAGAAAGAAAGAAAGAAAGAAAGAAAGAAAGAAAAAGAAAAGTGGTTCCTTAAGCATATGGATCAAAGAGCTCGGTCATTCATACAGATGGAAAGAGAGAGCTAGCTCCTTAGGCTTGCGAAGGATAGACAGAAGGTTCTTTAGACGTGACGTGTGAGACAAAGAGAGGTGGTTTGTTAAGCATGTAGTCGAAAAAAGAGGGGTCATTCAGACGGCAAGAAAGAAAGAGGTCGTTCTGACAGCAAGAAAGAAAGAGAGGTCGTTCCTTAGGCTTGTGAAAGAAAGACAAGGTTCTTTCGACATCTGAAACAAATAGAAGTTGGTTTGTGAGCATGAGATATGAACGACATGTCCCCCACCGTGGGCGAAAACAGGTAATAGAGGACAAGAATTGGGGTGACGTCAAGTGATTTTGAAGTATGTTTTTACAGGGTGAGAGCAGGTTCACACACTGAATAAGACACTGAGATCAAGCACAAGGAGCTTTTATTTTTCTCTGAGCAGAGTAGAGCAGACATTTCAGGTTTCTGCCATCATCAGTACTCAAGTATGTTTTCACATCAAGAACATGGAAACGTTTGTCACTCCACTTTGTCCTTGGTTTTCTTTATTTTCTGCAGACTACAGTTTTACTGAAGTGCCCTCTGCACCTGTGTGCGACTCCTTATCCCCTGCTCCCTTGTGGTCAAGGACATGCCATAAGTAAGGTAGGCAGGGCTTGACACTGGCACCTGCCAACCGGCCAAATGCTGGTAAAACTTGGCTGTGGCTGGTAACAATTTCAGTGTCACTAGCCAATTTGGCAGGTAGCTTATTCTATGGTATGACATATCAGAATAGCGTATATTCTGCACTTTGGCCCTTGTGTTTGTATTTAAGTTCAAGAAAAAGCTTAGTGACTCAGTTTCTATGTGTTTGTTTATTTCCGTTTAGAAACCCATGCACTGATCTTCTTACTTTAAGCACTTCATCTTCTGAGGTTAGACGTACAGCGTCATGATAAAAAACAAAAAAAAAACAAATTTGTGGCTAGTAGAATAGATGGATGGCTAGTGACTCGAGAAAACCACTAGCCACAGTGGCCGTCAAGCGAAAAAGTTAACGTCAAGCCCTGAAGGTAGGGGTGTGCTGCACGTACTTACAGTAGATGTGGCTTAGTAGAACGGCTTGTGCCATCTGAGCACAGCAAAGCAGAGCAGAGCAGAGCAGAGTGATGGCCAGGCTGCTGTACCACACTGCACTGCATGTTGCGGATTGATCGTGTCCCATCCCGTCCCGTCCGGTCAAGCGCGATCAGTGGGTCGGTGCGGTGCAGTGAGTGTGTATTGTTAGCCGTGGGCCGGTGGCCAGGTTTGCCGCCCGGTGCTGCGAGGTCAAAAGCGAGCACTGCGGCTGGGCGGCCGGGCCGGGCTGGGCTGGGCTGGGCGGCATGCGCTGGTTAGCTGCAGATTAAGAGAGAATGTGCGTTGGGGATCAGATGAGCGGCTCTCAGGTGCTCAGCTATTGTTC
>NC_085874.1:41233545-41346045 GCF_034702125.1 Engraulis encrasicolus | reverse complement strand
GGTCTCCCCCTCCCCCCTCCAAGCAACAGCAGTACCCGCGCAGACTGATTTTACGATCGCTGCGCTGTGCAGAATGAAAGGAAAGGTGACTGTTGAGATAAAACAAAGAGGGACTGCAGTGGAATGCAGATGTGTGTTCCTTTCTCATATGACAATTAATAATATAATGTTTATAATTATGTATATGATGCTTAAAACGTGTTGGCTTATTGGCGAGACAGGCAATCATTTCCTTGGGGGAAAGAAACCCAAAATCAGATGTCTCACGCCCCCCCTGTGATGCTGGGCTATAAATATGCTGTTTAAGAGGCTAGATATACAGTAGATTGTTCATGCAGAAGTATCAATATTTTGTTCCGAGGCCGTCAGCATGAAAAATGTGAAGAAACACACCTTTCCAAATCGTTTGGTGTTCCGTACAAAAATATCAGAAACAACATATGTGGAGCTCTTGGCACAATTCAAAGGGGATCGAAATATCATTTTCATTCCGTTAAAAACGCTGTTGAGGTCCCATGAAATCGGGGGAAGTGACGTCACTTTCCAGCTCTATCATACTGTGCATATTGTTTACACTATATTATTAATGCTGACGTTTTTCTCTCTACCCTTTCCTTTTTATCCCTCTCTCCTTCTCCTCCCCCTCCTCTCCTCCTCCTCCTCCTCCTCCTCCTCCTCTTCCTCCTCTGCAGTTGGGGGATGGCGGTGAACGTGTATTCCACCTCTATGACTATAGAGAACCTGAGCCGCCATGACATGCTGGCCTGGGTCAACGACTCCCTGCAGCTCACCTACACCAAGATAGAGCAGCTATGCACAGGTACAGGACACACACACACACACATACACACACACACACCGCATGTAGGGCTAGTAGTCGTAGTAGTAGTAGTCAGGGCTCTAAATTAACTTTTTCCACCACCAGCCAATTTGGCTAGTAGACATTTTTTCTTACTAGCCAAATGGAAGGTCAACTAGCCATTTTTTTTATCTCACCAAAATAAACCATGCGTTAATTATGTTGCTTTTAATTATTCCATTAAACTATATCCTCAACACAGATAAACAATATAAACATTATACTCAACATATTTCACTGTTCAGTTTATTCTATAATTATTTAGTAATTATTTTTATTACCTGCATTTTCATTATTTTTTATTCAATTTACTCTGAAAACAGTGAATTGCATCACACATGCCTCTCACATACCAGACCTACGCTGGACCATATACTGTACAGACAGCCAAACACTAGCCTATTACACCATCACCCAAACCTCACATGCAGTATAGGCCTACACCTCACACAAAAACAGCATGCCTTCAACACACATGTTGCACACATACCAGACTTTCAACATACACTAGCCAAACACACACAACCGAACACTACAATACCTCATATCCCCCACACAGTATCACTTATTTAAACTTCACACACAGTAGGCCAAATGCCATGGACAATGCACAGAAGAGAGGGGTGGAGAGGAGAAGAGGAGGACACACACACACACACACACACACACACACACACACACACACACACACACACACACACACACACACACACACACACACACACACACACACACATACACACACACACAGCCAACTCAGTGTGATGTGTATGATGTCTGCATTGTGTGTTTCTTTATGCTGCTGCTGCTGCTGCTTCACACCTTTAGGTTCCTGCAGGATTAATACTTGCTTCACTCTAATATCATGCGCTTGGAATGACAATAATTAGGCTACGCTATGTCTAAACTAGTAGACATCCAATAACATCACGGAGACCACCAGCTTTCACTTTGCTACTTTCATAGCGTCGCTAGTTTTTTGTTACCGTTTTTTTTTTTTTCACTTACTCGTTCATCCATGTCAAACTCGTGCATGGTCTTTCCGATGGCGTGGGCATTATTAGGAAACGACAACTCCATCGTAGGTAGTTGCGAGGACCTCGCAAATATCGGACGACTTCTGACAGCAGGGCTACACGGTTTTGACAGACAGCTGTCATGCTCCTCCACTCATGCCGTTTTCGCTCCACCACCACCACTCCATTTCAGCGTCACTACAGTTGCAAGTTGCATTCACCGACACATAACCTTGCTCTAACCACTGCCACATTCTTTTTCACCCATCCAAAACCTACAAAATCGAAGTAATCCGCGCTAGTCCGCTCATTGAAAATATTTGATCAACAGTAGTTCCAGCGCGGGCATCTAACACGCAGCCAATGAATGTGAAGCTGCGTTATTGTGATTAACGGCCAGCCAATGGGTGTGGGCTACATCATGACGGTAGGCCTAATGTTTATGGGTAATGTAGGCGCCGTTTTACGTTCATCAGACGGCAGTCAGCCACAGATCTGTGCTGGCAGCTGTTTGACGTTCGGGCGCGCGCTAGAGTCTACCGGCCAAATTGGATGATTTTTTCTACTAGCCAAAATGGATTTTCACCCGCATTTGGCGTGTTGGCGTGCGTTAATTTAGAGCCCTGGTAGTAGTAATAGTAGTAGTAGTAGCAAAAGTAGCCGCAGCAGTTGCAGTAGTAGTAGCAGTAGTAGTAGTGGAAAGTAGTGTAGTGGAGAAGTATTGGAAATAATCATAGTAGTCGTAACAGCAGTGTAAGTAGTAGTAGTGGTGGTGGAAGGCACAGGCTCTGCAACCGTCAGCGCCAATAAGTATAAATTGGCCTTTAGCAGTAGACTTTGGGTGGGAAGACAGAGCAGATATAGTGTCGGTAGTGATGGCAGTAGAGTAGTGGTAAATGTAGTGACTGGGTGGGACCAGATAGTCTGGTGAGTCATTGGGTGTGAAGAGGGGCTGGATATAGTAGTAGTTGGATATAGTAGTAGTTGGATATATAACACTTGGGTGGGTCCAGAAATGGGATGCAGTAGTAGCATACCGGTATGCTCTATTCCAGAGTTGTTTCTCGAAAGCGTAGTACAGTAGCTAGACAGTGAGTTGCCGATGGGAAAATGCATTGCACCCAACAAAGTTAGTAGCTTCTTCCATCATATTCTTTGTCATCTTCTTCTTCATCATCTTCTTTTTCTTCTCCTTCCTCTCCCTTCCTCCTCCTCCTCCTCCTCCCACCTCCTCTTCCTCCCTCTTCCCTCCTCCTCCTCCTCCTCTTCCCTCCTCCTCCCTCTCCATTTCCTCCTCCTCCATCACTTTCCCCTTCATCATCATCTTCCTCTCCTCCTCCTCATCCTCTTCCTCTCCTCTTCTTCCATTCTCCTCCTTCTTCTCCTCCTCTCCTCTTCTTCCCTCCTCCTCCTCCTCCTCCTCCTCCTCTCCTCTTCTTCCCTCCTCCTCCTCTTCTTCCCTCCTCCTCCTCCTCCTCCTCCTCCTCTTGCCCCCTGTCCTCCTCTTCTTCCTCTTCTTCCCTCCTCCTCCTCCTCCTCCTCCTCCTCCTCCTCTCCTCTTCTTCCCTCCTCCTCCTCCTCCTCTCCTCTTCTTCCCTCCTCCTCCTCTTCTTCCCTCCTCCTCCTCCTTCTTCTCCTCCTCTCCTCTTCTTCCCTCCTCCTCCTCCTCCTCCTCCTCCTCCTCTCCTCTTCTTCCCTCCTCCTCCTCTTCTTCCCTCCTCCTCCTCCTCCTCCTCTCCTCTTCTTCCCTCCTCTTCCTCCTCCTCCTCCTCCTCTCCTCTTCTTCCCTCCTTCTCCTCCCTCTCCTCCTCCTCCTCTCCTCTTCTTCCCTCCTCCTCCTCCTCTTCCTCCTCCTCCTCCTCTACTCTTCTTCCCTCTCCTCCTCCTCCCTCTCCTCCTCCTCCTCCTCCTCTTCCTACTTCTCCTCCTCTTCCTCCTCCTCCTCCTCTTCTTCTCCCTCCTCCTCCTCCTCTTCCCCCTCCTCCTCTTCCTTCTCTCCCTCTCCTCTTCCTCCTCCTCCTCCTCATCCTCTTCTACCTCTTCCTCCTCCTCCTCCCTCCTCCTCCTCCTCCTCTCCTCCTCTTCCTTCCTCCTCCGCTTCCTCCCTCCTCCTCCTCCTCCTCCTCCTCCAGGCGTGGCGTATTGCCAGTTTATGGACATGTTGTTCCCGGGCTGCATCCTGCTGAAGAAGGTGAAGTTCCAGGCTCGTCTGGAGCACGAGTACATCCACAACTTCAAGGTGCTGCAGGCCTCCTTCAAGCGCATGAACGTGGACAAGGTGAGAGGGACGCTTCTTTAAACCCTCAACGCACGGCGTTCCACCAGTGGAAGGCTTTAATAGTCACATAAAACACGTAACTACCAGTACTTCACCACTATGACGGTGCACAGGGCCTTTAGTAATACATCATGACTTGATCATTGCCATTTTGGTAGCATCTAATTCATCATGAGTGGCTGTGTCTGACAGGGTTAAGCCTGTGGGCGCTGGTGGCTCAGGTGGTAGAGGGGCCATTTCTACAGCCAGAAGTTGCAGGTTCGAGCCCTGCTCTGCCTGAACCCATCAATGTGTCCTTGAGCAAGGTACTTAACCCCAAGTTGCTCCTGGTGGCAGGGTGGTACCCTGCGCGGCAGCCACTGCCACCGGTGTGTGAATGAGAGAGTGAATGGGTATACGTACGTATGTGAGGCATACAATGTAAAGCGCCTTGAAAGCGAGTGAAAAGGCGCTATGTAAATGCAGTCCATTTACCATTTTCCCTTTACACACAGCCACTGTTATAACATCACTGTCACCAAAATTGTCTCTCAGTAATGCCATAGTAGTCTTGTTATATATGTTATACAGGTATATATATGGGCAGTCGTGGGTAAGCGGTTAGGGCGTCAGACTTATAGCCCAAAGGTTGCCGGTTCGACTCCCGACCCGCCAGGTTGGTGGGGAGAGTAATTAACCAGTGCTCTCCCCCATCCTCCTCCATGACTGAGGTACCCTGAGCATGGTACCGTCCCGCCGCACTGCTCCCTTGGGGGCTGCCCCCTTGCACGATGAGGCATAAATGCAATTTTGTTGTGTGCAGTGTGCAGTGAACACTTGTGTGCTGTGGAGTGCTGTGTCCCAATGACAATGGGAGTTGGAGTTCCCCAGTTAGGCTTTCACTTTCACTTTATAATGTAGTTGAGCATTTTCAGCAAATAGTGAATAGGCCCGCCGGTGACCCCATCTACAGTAAGAGGCTATACAAGCGTTGGCCATTCGCCCTTTTAAAGGTGTCTCGCAGACAGGAATCTGACAGAAGGGCCCATGGATGGGAGTGAATGAGGGGAGTGCAACAGCAGGACCTTTGTTAAGAAATAAAGAATAAAGAAAAAAAATGCACCACTACTACTACCACTAAAACTCATTCCGGCGCCTTTGCATATAGACCACCAGAGAGGAGTATTGCAATAGGTACCTGCGGTAAGGCAGAAGGCACAACGACTTGGGGCAGTGGCTCCCAAACTTTTTCAGCAGGGACCCCCTCTTGGACTTCTGAATAGTTTCACTATTAACCATGCAAGATAATACTATTTCTAACCAAATTACTATGTTAGCTGTTAACCTGTGGATTTCCATTTTGCCTTTTTACGCAATGTCCCTTTTGTCCGCAAGCCCCCTAGGGGTCACCACCCCAGGTTTGGGAACCACTAGACTATGGAATGTATGTAGTAGCAGGTCGCTCAGGGCCTCAGTTTTGGGAGTGCAGCCAAGGATTTGACACATTGGTGTTCAGGGATGGAGGTGATTGAGAAACAGAGAAATAAGAAATGTAATCGAGCGAGCGTTGCTATTTCGGGAACCTGAGGCACAGGTCCAGTAACTGAGGCCAGTCAAGGCATACATTTGCCGTAACAACCATTGAGGACACAGAGTTCATGTCCTCTGAATTTTTTTTCAGTAATGTAAAATGTATCTAATTGATGAAAACTGATATATGATCAACATTGATACATTCAGTCTATATACGCCATCCCCATTCATCCTCATGGCAGTGATTAATGAAAACAAATTCAAAAGTTAGACTGAAGAGTTTGAAGCATCCTAAATGTACAGTATGCAGTACAGCGCGCAGTATTTGACCTCAGTATTTGGAAATGTCTAGTTACGGCCCTGTCCAGGCATACTGCATTTGCCTCCTAAAGCCTCTTTTAGTCTTACTCGAGAACAGCAACAAAAAAAATCAACACAAATATCCCTGGTATGTTCCCAGACTAGAATCAGGCTCCGTTCTCCAATAACACAAATCCATTTGGATCCGTACAACAACATGCTGATTCAGAGTAGATAAAGAAGGAGACGGATTGTAGTCGGTCTTTGGAATCTGGTTTACGTTAAGCAGACAGGAATTTTTCATAGTTAGAGTTACAGTAAGTCATATCCAAATAAAATCTGGATTCCTCTTGGCATTCTGGTGGATGAGAGTGGTAGTCTTGTTAAACGTAGGTTTCTCGTATCCTTCAGACATGTAAAAGTGTTTGTAATGTCTGACATTTTTAACCCGTTAAGACACGGCATTATAAATTTGCCGTTACCAGATTGACAGTGACCAAGTCGTATTGCATTACTAAAGGCCCTGTGTTATAGTATTGTAGTACCATGGTAGTTAACTTTTTAATGACTATTACAGGGTGCCTCTGGAGGTACGGCGTGCAGGGGCTACGCTACTAAGATACTATGACCAGTAACACTGTGAATAATGTAGACATTTAGAGAGAACGTAAATTAATAACTAACCATTGTTGGACAGATTTACATTACATCACATTACATTACAGATTTACTTTCACTTCTTCATCTCTTTGCTACATGTTTGACTTCACTTCAATTTTGCTCATTAGCGTCTGCTGTAGCAGTGGTTGCCTTTATGTTGACAGGCCTACGCAGCTCCGTCCATACACAGAACAAGATGCCTCACGAACTGCACTGCACATGGGACCCAGCTTTGGGATTTAATGAAGTCTGACGTTGGCACGCTGCCAAACTCAGTTATATATCTGCTGCGGACAGCATCCCTTGTAGCCACTGTGTCAACACATCATATAAACTGTATACATGATAACATGACCATCCACACATCCACATAGCACTGTCCACAGCATATAAACTGTATACATGCCCATCCACATAGCCACTGTCCACCACAGCATACTGTATTTATACACATGCCAATCCACAGAGCACTGTCTGCTGTGGACAGCACCCGCATTAGCCTGGGTGAAAAGCCGACTGTTGACTCTGTCAATCAGTCTGGCAAAAGCCAAGAGGAATCTGTCTCCGTGGAGGGTGGGAGATGGTCTGATCTTCCTCTGTCATTTAAATTAAACGGAGTTCCGAATTCAAATTAAAACCGTGTTGTGCTTTATTAGCATGACTGTTACGATATAGTGTTTCAAAAGCATACAAATAACAAAACAAAAGTGTGAATAAAGTTACCTTAACCAATCAGTAACGGATGTCGCGGGTGAGTTCTGCGTCACCACTCTCAACTGTTTGCTGATTGGCTAAACGCTGAGAGAACCGAGCTGGAGGCTTTTGCCAGACGATGTGCGGAGCCAAAATCTTTGGGTGGAGTACATAGGATGGCATCGCCAGGCTACACCCACATAGCCCACACATTTTTTAAAGAAAGGTTGAGAACAAGAGAGAACGTTGATCTAGTTTATTCGGCTGCGAACGTTTCGGGCAGAGCCCTTCTTCAGCATTACCCTTTCGTGGCCGAATAAACTAAGAAAAAAAATCTGAAGAGCGCTGTCCTTCGCTTCCTTCATTCAGTTATGGTTTATGTGGGATTCAGCACCCGGTTAAAAACTGTGAGAATCATTAGGTGATAGTGTGAGCGTGTCTCCACCACCTAAGTTCCACATCATATACACACATACATGCACATAGACACTGTCCACACATTCCCATGCACATTATCATTGTCTGTCCACAGCATACCCATGCACATAGACACTGTCCATACATACCCATGCACATAGACACTGTCTACACATGACCCATGCACATAATCACTATAGTGTCCACACATAGCCATGCACATAGTCACTGTCCACAGCATAGCCATGCACATAGTCACTGTCCACAGCATAGCCATGCACATAGACACTGTCCACAGCATAGCCATGCACATAGTCACTGTCCACAGCATAGCCATGCACATAGTCACTGTCCACAGCATAGCCATGCACATAGACACTGTACCCATGCACATAGACACTACTGTCCACAGCATCCACATACTCATCCAAAGCGCTCTGCCACCCACTGGGCAAGGTCTAGCCACAGGGTATGGCTTAGGTGCTGTACTGTACTGCAAAAAAGCAACAACAACAACAAAAAGCTAAAACCCTTTCAGATTACTTTTTCTTCACTTTTTTGCTGTATGTCCAAAGCTTAGTTTAATGCGATGTTTTCAATATTGGGGTCGGGTCCCTGTCTGGGGTCCCCTGGAATTCAAATGGGGTTGCCTGAAATGTCTAGGTGTGAAAAAAATACTGATGAATAATTATAATTCTAACATGATACCTATGTAGATAATATGCACCATACACAATCCTAGACTTTATAGGTTTACATTATATTACATTGCATTTGGCAGCCGCTTTATAACCAAAGCGACTTACAAACGAGGACATAATCATAGTCCACATCATTAGCAGATACAAAGTGCACAGGAAATATACAGAGCAGCAAGTGCAGATGCAAAGAAGGGTTTTTTAATAGCATGCTATAAGTTTGCATGCCACTGCTGTGACCTACCTCACTTATTTTATTACTTTGGGCTTATAATGCCCCCATAAACCTACATAAACCTCCTCTCTCTCCTGCCCCCTCCTCACGATCTCCTGTTACCACACTGCAGTCCCTACCATAAAGACTCGAGAGGCAAGAGAAACTGTTGTTGACATTCATTTGACAATGATTGACATGAGTTATGCGATGTATGAATCTTTTTGGCGCGGGCTCCCGTCAGAGAATCGTATATGAGAGTGAGATAAAGCAGGCAGGTTCTTTTCCGGTATCCACTTTACGTTGGGTGAACGCCCCTTAAATAGACCTTCGATTAGGATACCTTCGTAGTCTTGAGGTAGAGAATAAATAGAGTCCCCTTAGCGCTGTAGATGGCGGTAGCGCACGTTTTGAGCAAACACCACGAAAAGAGAAGAAGAAGGAGGGACAACGCCCCCTTAGGAGACCAAATTTTGAGCACACGCTTTTGCATTGAGTGGCCGTGTTTCGATTCTTCTTATCCAACCTCTTTGCTCCCGTCTTCCCGTTGAAATCTGTGGTAGGAGCGCATGTCCTCCTATCGGTGATGGAGGTGGGCATAGCCTGCCCCCTTCAGACGGGAACCAACTGGTGACGGTGGCAGGAGGGGTGGAGGTGGCGTCTGAGTTGGCTTGAGCTAAAGAGCAGAGAACAGTTTGAGACTGGGTATTTTTAAAAAGCCACGACGACGATCTATTGGCTGAAAGAAAGGATTAATTAGTGACGTAGAGGGAGAATCCCAGATGCGTGCGTTAGGGGTGTAACGGTACACAAAAATCACGGTTCGGTACGTACCTCGGTTTTAGGGTCACGGTTCGGTACATTTTCGGTACAGTATATGGGAACAAAATAGAAAACCATTTTCTTCCTCAGCACGTTGTAAATTTCACCAAAATATTGTCAAAATACAAACGAAAAAAATGAAATACATTCAACCTGCTACTTTGGGTCGGAGATTTCATCAGTGTAAGAAATAGTACTTTCTCCTCAAGGTTTCACAAAGACCAAGCCTCTACAACTGTTTTTTCTTGAATTCTCTGTCAGGGTTCTGCGCGAGCCTCTGCATGTAGTAGCAGCATAATGTGAAAACATGGACAGAGTAGTCTTTTGCTTAACCTTTCGGTACTCGGTACAGCACTGTTCGATTCGGTACAGGTCTTTTCGGTACGATACGTCGGTTCGGTTCGATATTGTTACACCCCTAGCGTGCGTTGATTGGGTGATTGACAGGACGCTGAAGTGAGGGATGCCCATTGAAGAGGGAGAGTCTGATTGGTTATGGCAGGTTTATTGACAGCCGGGGAAGTCATTTGAATCTTCCTGGTAGAACTTAACGCAGTAGCTCCCATCTTCACCTCCTCCAAGGTCCCCATTGCCATCTTCACCTCCTCCAAGGTCCCCATTGACATCTTCACCTCCTCCAAGGTCCCCATTGCCATCTTCACCTCCTCCAAGGTCCCCATTGACATCTTCACCTCCTCCAAGGTCCCCATTGCCATCTTCACCTCCTCCAAGGCCCCCATTGCCGTGTCTGGAGTCTGGAGAGTGTGCCATCACATGTCTTCACCATAACCTTCATAGCTCTCACACAAGCACTGCTTATATCAATTCTCTTTTGGAGGAAAGTCTTTGATGCTTTATTCCAGGGTTTCCCAAACTGGGGTGCGTGCAACCCTGGGGGCAGAGCCGTCTAATAAGAGTTGCGCAAACCGGGGACCAGGAAGTCGGTTGGTGATGAGATTCGCGTAGATTAAAATGTTTCTTAACAGTAAACTTCTGTTCGTTGGAAACTAACACAGAACCATCACATACCAAACAAAGATTAAGTACAAACAAATTACATTACCTTTACCACATTTTCTGTGTTCTACGGCCACCTCCTAGAACTAAGTAACTACTTCTAATAGAACTAAAGTCAATGGGGATTTCCATGTTAACGCTCCGTGAGGCTCCATGAGAGCCGCCATTGCTGTGGAAAGATTGGTCCATTAAGGTCTATGGGAGTGACGTAACTCTGTTATTAGATGGCTCTGCCTGGGGGTGCGCGGCCTGCTACAGGGAGCTGAATAGAGCAATGGCTGAGATGTGTGTTTTTATACAGAATTAATGAACATTACATCGTTTTTAATTGTTTGGCGAATTGTATGCTGGAGGATCCATCTGAAGTGTAATTTATAACTCCTAGACTTGTCATGCAACAAGTTCCACTGTAATGATGGCAGAAAAAAACATCAGGTCTATTGTAAATGAGGATTGCCCATTTGTTGCGCAACATTCGCTTAGGGGGGGTGCGTGAACCGCATTGAAATGTAAAAGGGGGTGCACAAGGAAAAAAAGGTTGTGAACCTCTGCTTTAGTGTATGCACACAGCAGGCACAGTCTGATAAAGTACCGGTAAGCTACGTCAGGACCGGAGTGTACTGTATGTGTTTGACCTTAGCTACACAGCTACTGTATAAGAATGTAAACAATCGAGATGTTGAGAGACGGCATACTTTCACATGCTTTCAACTTTATGAAAACAGAGGAGGCTGCTGTGTGTGTATTTTGTCATGCTGATGCTATTCTGGTCGAGAGACAAGTCTGGGCGTTTTTAGGTAACCTTCAAAGGCTGGTCGGTCACCATGCCAACAAACGAACACCGTCATTACAGTAAAGGTGCACTCACTGTGTAGGAGGGTGCCACTGGCCAGAGAAGGTTTGCAACTATGCTGCTCATTGAAACTGTGCTGCTGCCTATTGCCAAATTTCATCTGTTCATGGATATTTACTAAACACAGTATTACTAGTATGACCAAGGCACAGTTAGTTTTGCGGTTAAAAATACTTAGAAATGGTGGTGTTAAGAATTTGCGAAAAACGGAACATTTGTGAATGGGTAACATGAATTCTGGAAAGAATCTGTTAAAAACATTGCACGCTGCACCTTTAAACATAATTTCTCTCTCAGAAATGTCTCTGTGTATACCAAAACGTACAGTATTTGGCCTTTTTTTCTTTCTGTGTTCTTGCACATAAAAACTGCAGGGATAAACAGTCAAAACAAACAAACAAACAACATGACATGAGAAGTAGCGTTTGTTTGTTTGTTTGTTTGCTTTCATAGGTGGACCTTGTTTACACATGTATACAAGGACAGGCTACTGCTTGGGCCTACCGGACCCAGGCCCAGGGGCCCAAGAGTCAAGGAGCCCTTGAAGTTCTAGCCTCTAAAAATCATGTTAAAATCACACTTTTAACAACTGTTTTTGCCTGATGAAGGTCTAGTAACGAAACGTTGTTTATTAAAGAAAGAACAGCGAAATGGTCTGTGTGCGGGAGTTTCTTTAAGTTGTTGCTGAGTGACCCATGGTGCCATCTCCGACGCACCTGCCAGCTGAGGTGTGCGAAAAAAGTCGAAGTTTAACAACTGTATTTTGTAAACACATTTGTAAACACATTTTGTCGGGGGACAGCCCCCCACCCCCTGACAACATAGAGTAGACCCTCACATCTGACCTAAAACTTTGAATCGTTCGGTTAACTGGCAACACCCATAAAGGGGGCCCTTTCTTGTTGTCAGGCCCAGGGGCCCATGGAATCATAGTCCGTCCCTGCATGTATATTTTTATTTTTGTTAACGCCCTTTGTTAACATGTAAACAGAATTTTAGCTCCCTAAAAGAGTATTCTAAAACAGTACTGTCACAATGTTTCTTTTTTTCATCCACATACCGTATTTACATGTAAAACAGGAAGAAAAATATCTGTTTTTGTTTGTACATATCCTCATACCTGTAATCAAGGCCTTATTTTATTTTGTTTGTTTATTCGTTTATTTGTTTGTTTGTTTGTTTCCAGATCATTCCGGTGGAGAAGCTGGTGAAGAGCAAGTTCCAAGACAACTTTGAGTTCCTGCAGTGGTTCAAGAAGTTCTTCGACGCCAACTACGATGGCAAGGCATATGACCCCCAGATGGCACGGCAGGGCCTGGAGATGACCCTCGCAGCCAACCCAGGTCTGTGTGTGTGTGTGTGTGTGTGTGTGTGTGTGTGTGTGTGTGTGTGTGTGTGTGTGTGTGTGTGTGTGTGTGTGTGTGTGTGTGTGTTCCTGTAGATGGCCTTCGCCGCCAAGCCAGGTCAGCCCACGGCACCACCACCACCACCACCACCATTGCACCTGCACATGTGTGTGTGTGTGTGTGTGTGTGTGTGTGTGTGTGTGTGTGTGTGTGTGTGTGTGTGTGTGTGTGTGTGCGTGAGTGCGCATGCGCTTCTCTGTCTTTTTTGTCTGTCGCTGTCTGTCTCTCTCTCTCTCTCTCTGTCTTCACCTCTCTCTCTCTCTGTCTCCACCTCTGTGTGGATGTGTGTGTGTGTGTCTCTGTCTGTCTCTCTCTCTCTCTCTCTCTCTCTGTCTCTGAATACCTCTCTCTGTCTCTCGCTCTGCCCCCCCTCCCCCGTCGTGATGAGCGATAGCTGTGAAGGTGACTGCGTAACGTTAGTGCAGCTGTTACTAAGCTGGCTGCCGTGTCCCCATCAGCAGCTATAGTACATTGGTCTTTAGTGACCTCTAGTGGTCAGGGAGAGAAAGCTCAGCCCCTTGTGCTTCAGACAACATGATACAGTACAGTAGGGCCTAGGCCACACCCCTGCGAGGGAGCCCAAGATTAAAAACAACGGTGGAGGGGGTGTCAATGGAGAGGCCATTTTTTGGACTCCCATTCATTGTTTTTTGATCTTGGAGGGCTGTTATGTAAAGAAACGTGGCATGTTCCTTAAATAGTTTTCATAACTATTAATAACTACTTCATAACTACTCCATAACTACTATTCATAACTACTATTCATAGTTGGCTGACAGTAGTGGTGAGCACAGTAGATACAGTAGTATGTAATGTTGTCACATGATTGGCTGTGGTGTGACGTTTGTGCACATGGTGTGTTCCTATTGGTCAGGAGGGCCCCAGCGGACGTCGCCCACGGTGCCCAAGATCATGGCCCCCCAGCGAGCCGCTACCACCGCCCCCGCCGCCCGGAGACACCCACACCCACACCCCCACTACGCACGCAACGGAGGCAGCGACGCAGAAATACTGGAGATCAACCAACAGGTAGAAACACACACACGCACACGCGCACACACACACACACACACACACACACACACGCATGCGCACACACACACACACACACACACATACACACACACATGCACACACACATACGACCACCTCGTCCTTCTTTTAATTGGTCATCTGCCCTCTCTGTCTCTTCTCTTCCCTCTCCTCCTCTCCCTCCCCATCTCTCTTCCCTCTCTCCCATCTCTTCCTCTCTCCTCCCCTCCCACCCCATCTCTCTCTCTCTTCATCCTCCTCTCCCACCCCATCTCTCCCTCTCTCGTCCTCTCCCACCCCATTTCTCTTCCCTCTCTCCCCCTCTCCCACCTCATCTCTCCCTCCCTCCTCCTCTCCCACCCCATCTCTCCCTCTCCTCTCTCCCTCTCTCCTCCTCTCCCACCCCATCTCTCCCTCTCTCCTCCTCTCCTCTTCTCTCCCTCCTCCTCTCCCACCCCATCTCTCCCTCTCTCCTCCTCTCCTCTTCCCTCCCTCCTCCTCTCCCACCCCATTCCTCTCTCTCTCCCTCTCTTCTCTCCCTCCTCCTCAGCTGATGGATCTGAAGGTAACGGTAGATGGTCTGGAGAAGGAGCGGGATTTCTACTTTGGGAAGCTGCGCGACATCGAGCTGATCTGCCAGGAGCACGAGAATGACAACCACCCCATCCTCACCAAGATCCTAGACATACTCTACGCCACAGAGGTAGAGGTATCTTCCAAAACTGCATTGGTGAGGTCACACACTGATGCTTGTCGAGATAGGGGCCCACTAGTTTGACGCCCTCTCTGTGCTTACGTGGTACGTCACATGGTAATCAAACATTTCAAACAAGCAATTTAAGGTTAGGGTTAGGTTTAGGGTTAGGATTAAGGTTAGGGTTAGGGTTAAGGTTAGGGTTAGGGTTAGGGTTAAGGTTAGGGTTAGGTTTAGATTTAGGGTTAGGGTCGTATGACGTAAGCGGTAAGTACCGAAAGGGCGTCGAATTAGTGAGTCCCTGTCGAGATAAGAGGGCCCGTCTCTCAGTCTCCGCTTCCAAAGGCACGTTAAGGCCGTCAGCTCGTTCCCGCACCTACATAATCATGAACTGCTTGGCATGGCATGTTCATGCCACAATTCTGAGTGTTAGGGAAACGGAAAGTTGGTTCCTGATAGCCTGGTTCTCACCGACGGTGCGTGTGTGTGTACACAAACTACCGTCTGGTAGCACTGCCGTTCTCTTCTCGAGTCAGAGAATAAATGGTGCATTTAACGCAACTCACCACCAACAAATTCCACCGAAAACGTTTTCTGTTAATCTCTAAAGAATCTGTCTAGAATCTGTCCTGTGACTCATCAATGCGAGCTGCCATTGATATTTAAGCAATAAATGCTCCGTTTATTTTCTACTCGAGAAGAGCATGTTAGCATTTAGCTCCGCTCCACCAGGGGGCTCCAGAGCTACACGCACGCATTGTCGGTGAGAACCAGGCTAGGTTCCCGATGCAAACCGAAAAATATCTGTTTTTTTCTCTGTGAACCGTAATGTCAACGTGGACGTCAACAGGTTCATCTGGGTAAGAAATGCTCACATGCGGAAAAGTTCCGAGCCCGATATGATATGAACGTGGGAGGATGGCACTACAGTTCTGAACGTAACGGGTGCGGCAGCAGGAACGGGCATCAGCAGCTTGAAAACAGTCGGATTCATCCCAAAGGTGCTCTATGGAGTTCAGCTCAGGACAGTCAAGTTCATTCACCTCAGACTCAGTCTTCCCATCCATGTCTTCATTGACCTTGCTTTGTGCACTGGCGCACTGAGGTTTTGGTATCCTGAAGCATTCAACGTTTCTTTCACAGGAACTAAGGGGCCATGCCCAAATGTGTGAATGTGTGTGTTATATACTGTCTAGTAAAAAAGCCACACTCCCGGATCAGTTTCTTGCAGTTAAAGATGCTGAAGAAGGCTTAGGCCGAAACGTCTGTCTGTCTGCCATGCTAACCCAGTATTAAAACTGCAAGAAACTGATCCGGGAGTGGGGCTTTTTCACTATACATGAACTTTGCTGTTTGCTCGCGCCCAAAGACCTTGAAAGAATTTCGGAGTTGAGCGCACTTTCTCTACTAAAAGTGTGTTATATACTGTGCATCACAGCACTCATGTTTGACGTTTGACCAGTGTTGCCAGATTGGGCTGTTTCCCGCCCAATTGGGCTGCTTAGGATGGCAATGTGCGGGTAAAAATGGCATTTAGCAGAAAAACCAGCCCAATTTTTGCCATAGAAATCAATAGAATTGGGCGGGATTTTGTGCTTCTATGCGGGTGTTGAGCATTTTTTGGGTTGGAAATCATCAGCCTCATCTGGCAACCCTGCCTTTGACCATTTGTTTGTGTGTGTTTTTCAGGACGGTTTTGCTGCCCCCGAGGAGGAGGAGGTGGAGTCCCAGTCAGGAGGACCGGACCAGGATGAATTCTAAAGCACTACTCCTGCCCTCACCTCACCTCCCCTCCACACATCATCCCTTACCATCAACCTCTCCTCTCCTCTCCTCTCCTCCATCCTCTGGCCACCTCTCCCCTCACCTCCTCCCTCCCAACCTCTACACATGGGCTGGATCTCAAATGGCGCACTTGTGCACTTCGGGCACTATGTTTCAGTGCGTAACTAATACGGCATGTGTACTGAAACATGAACACTAAAGTGCACAAGTGCACCATTTGAGATTCAGCCATGCTCTCCTCTTACCATCTCCTCCCATCATTTCGCCTCTCCTCTCCTCTCACCAGATGCTCTCCTCCCCTTGCCCCTCTCCTCCCTCATCTCACCATATCCCCCTCTCCTCTCCTCTCCTCTCCTCACTGCTCCAGATCTCTTTTTGCTTTTTGTTTTGTTTTGTGCTCCATCTTTCTTCTCCATCTCGCAACATAACTGTTGTTTTTTTTTTTAATTTTTATTTATTTTAAATGTAATCATCTTTTTTTTCCCTGTCTGATTTCACACTTTATTTGCTCTGGTTACTTTTTATTTCCGGTTCCCTCTTCTCACAGTTGCTCTCCCTCTTGATTCAACACACACACACACGCGTGCACATGCGTGCTTTATGAACTGGCAGCGGATTAATGTATATGTGCATGCATGTTTGTCTGAGAGTGTGTGTATAGCATGGTCTCTGTGTGTGTGTGTGTGTAGCCTGCGAGCTGGTCTTGCTCGCTCCAGAGGCTTAATGCTGGTCATGTATCCCCAGAGCCGTCAAATTCAGCTCTCACAAACCGCCTCTTGGCTATTTCATTCCCCACCACACACACTCACTTATACACACACACACACACACACACACACGCACACACACACACACACACACACACACACACACACACACGCACACACACACACACACACACAAATGAACACGCGGCACAGACCCCTCTGCTTTGTACTTTGCTTTGACTTCCTCAGTTTCTGTCTGCGTCACTGCACTGCAAAGCTACTGTGTGGAAATGCGTCCGCAGAGTTGAACTGACACGTGAATGAATTGGTGGTCAATGGGGGAGACAGACTGGGTTCAATGGGGGAGACAGACTGGGTTCAATGGGGGAGACAGACTGGGTTCAATGGGGGAGACTGATTTCTGTTTGTTTGTTTGTTGACTTTGTTGATGTATTTGGGTTTTTTTTAGTTGAGTTGTTTTAACAGCTTATTTATTGGGGCTGTTGTGTTGTGTGGTTGCGTGGGCTGGGGAGTATTCCACACTTGTAAACCCCTGATGTAATGGTAAATCACCCCCCCTCCTACTCTGGAACTGGCGTGTGTGTGTTTGTGTGAGTGTGTGTGCCAGAGTTGCTGTGTGAGAGAGGACATGATGTGAAGTGGCGTGAAGTGACGCGAGGTGTTGTGACACAAACATTTTGGCCAGTGAGTAAGCGGGCGGGTAGCTAACGAGGGGGTCATCCCTATGTTCCCCGGGTCCTATGTTCCCCGCAACTGGGGAACTTGGGGGCCCTTTTTTCAAAAAAAGGGTTCTATGTTCCCCGCTGCTTCAAAATGAACTGCTGCCGCATGGCAAAGCAGAGGTTGTTGTTGCACCTCTGACAGGTTAGGTTCTCTCCCTGGGCCTGGGACAAAATACCCAGTTGTCCCCCAAGTCAGTGGGCCTGATGACAGGTGACCCCCTGAGAGTTGAAGAAGGTAGGTCTGCACACTGCGGAATAAGCTCCAAAATAATAAAGTTGATTAAATATGTGATAAAACTTTATTTTTTTTGGAGCTTATTCCGCAGTGTGCAGACCTACCTTCTTCAACTGTCTGACACTTTCGTAGCACCTGCAACAAGTGACTTTGGATGTGCGCACCCTACCCAAAACAACTAGGCGAACACCTGAGGCCATTATTTTGGAAGAGCGAGTAGAGTCCTCTGCTGGGATAAATGCTGCTTACTAGTTTATTTATCTAAGCTAGTCACTAAACGACCCGTTTGGAGAGACTGCCTGGCGGTCTGCCGTTGATAGCATGCGGCACTGACTGCTAGAAAGAGCAGGTTTGAGAATGTGAAAATGTATTTATTTATATAAAAGAGAGCTGCAGTCACCTCCACCACTCGCTCGCAAGAACAAACAAGTTAAATTAGCTGTTGTACAATTTGTTGTGACTGCTAAGCAACAAGAGTTTTAAATAAAAAAAAGAATGACTATGCCATTACTAATGGTTTACTGACATTGTAAAACAAAACAAAAAAAAACATTATTTTTTTAGCTGCTATACATTTTCTTTAGTTATGGTTTTCTTGATGTTATTGTTTTTTTCCCTCTTTTTCTCATTTAATTTGGATTTGAGATTTCTGATAAGTTGCACAGCATGAAATGCTACACTGGGTGACCGTTGGGGTGTGTGTGTTGATGTCCACCAGAAGAGCCCCTGCCCCTTTCCCCCCTCCCCCAACACTAGCCCACTGTGGCCTGGCCATGTAGCGCTCTGGGGCTCAGAAGCTAAGCTAAGAAGCTGGTTCAGGAGTAAACCAGGTTAAGAAAAGAGTTAAATCATCTAATAGAAGAGCCTGGGGTTCTCATTTTCAGGCTCTTCTATTAGATGATTTACCTCTTAACTTAACCTGATTTACTCCTGAACCAGATTCTTAGTACACCCCTCTGCTCTGTGCACCCCCACCCCTCTGAAGAGTTTTATTACAGAAAAATAAATAAATAAACCAGTTTGGGAACATGAACAACCACCAATGACACTTGTCAATGCCTCGTCTTTTATTGCGCCTGCTTTAAAGGAAAAACGCCTTCACCTGCACCAGCTTCTCATTTCAAGCCAACAGGGTTATAATTCTTAGTAGAGTGGAGTAGAGTACCTTTATTGATCCCCGGGGGGAAATTAAGCTGACATAAGGAGTGATGTAATGTCATCATTTAGTGTCATCGTTATGTAATCATATCTACTGACTGATTTCCTGATAACAGCACAACAAGAAAAATCATATCCAAAATAAATTAATGATTACGTCATTGTTAACTGATAGGCCTACATTGTTTACAACAAGCGTAAACAAGGGTAAAATCATGCACATCCCCTCAGCTTTAAAGATACAATCAAGAAAGTTCTCTGCCCACCGACGACTATTATACTCTGCATAATATCACATCTCAAAAGCCAGGTAGGATGGAGATTAAATCGTGTCAGGTATACACTTGTAGTCTATATGTGGATGACAACTTTATCTGGGGTGCATGAGTAAGCTTAGCAACTAAACTTCAGTCTTGATGCCAGCTTCAATGTCACATTTCACATTTGTTTTCAGACACATACATAAATCAATGTACACCCATTCAGGAAAAAAACCAACACAACACTGTCACAGACCCAAGTAGAAGGCCCACTGACGTATACTACGTCTCTATTCAGACCCTTTCAGATCCTTTCACTGAAGATTTGGGGTCGTTATGACAACCAGAGAACTTACTTGCTAGACTCAGAGAAAGAGGAAATCAGTGCGTATATGGCTATAATGACAAATAGAAACACCAGGACAATGACCAGTACGTTTTTGTGAGCTTGCTTGGCATGAAGGCTGTATCCTTCGCGGACAGATGATGCCCCATCCCATATGGAATAGCCACGGTCTGGTGATCCATGCCGACTGATGAGATCTACAGCCTTGTCCTTGGCCTCTGCATTGGCCTGGCAAAAAAGCAAACCTTGGTCCTCGTGGAAGAGCAGGTTCACCGTCTGCCCTCTCCCTCCCATGTAGCGCTGGGTGTCTGGCAGGACGTAGTCCTTGTCGAAAGTGTGATGCAGCACCAGCAGGACAAGAGGTTTGGAAGCTGAAAAAGGTATAAAATGTATTAGTTCAAATATCCATGCACTGCTTCTAGGTGCTGGTAAGCGCAGGGGTGTTCAATACTTTAAAAAAAAAGAAGTTTACCGCACAGTTATTTGACTTTTTGCTCGAATAAAAGAGCAAAAGGTCAAATCAGTGTGTGCGGTAAACTAATTTCTTTTGAAATGTAAAATGTATTGTTTTGACACAGGTCATACAGTGAGTGTAAGCAGCCTTGGCACTTGGCCAGACCATTAAGCCTAATTTCCCAATGATGGGCAACCTGCATTCAGAAGCTCCCATCCACAGCCACATATTCTATTCCACCTGACCTGTTTTACCAGTCCAATTCCCATATTATTTGAATGGATAAAACCAGGGGCCTATTACAAAGCTGATTCAGGATAAGTTAAGGTTAAATTAAGAGGTAAATAGTCTAATACAGGAGCTTTCTTAGAAAAAATGAGGACTCCAGGCTCTTCTATTAGATGATTTACCTCTTAACTTAACGTTAACTTATCCTGAACCAGCTTTGTAGTATAGGCCCCAGGTCATTTGAAATATATGGGGCTGGCACTGGATTGAAGCTTATGAATCTACGTAGGCTGTCCATCACTGTCTAATTGGGCAGCCATGGCCTAATAATGGTTAAGGAGGTGGGCTACAGACCAGAGTGTTGCATGGTCAAATCCCACCCTTCCACTCCCTACATGGCTGAAGTGCCCTTGAGCAAGGCACCTAATCCCACAGTGCTCAAGGGACTCTAACCAATACCCTGAGCTTTAAATAACTAAGGTGCTTTGAATAAAAGCATTCAGCTAAGTGTAATGTAATGTAGTTGTGGGTATTTTCTCTATTACTGTCAGACAAGCACTTTGGGTTCGGTGAGTTTTCTGCAGAATTCTTTATTCATTACTGCTCCATAGCAAATATGGAAACAGGGCAACATCCTAATGATACACCAGTCTTGCTGATCTACCTAGTTGGGATGCGCATTTTGCTGTGTCCTCTCAACGCCTTTATACTGTGTGAGCTCACACAGCCCCGTGGCCTGCTAGGCCCTATACAGATGTTAATTAGGTCACTCACACCTCAGCTGAGCTGACACTCAATACAGATCACAATGCTGACATTGGAATGATATATATATATAGTCACAGACATATACACATATAGTCATATACACATATCTCAATATTCCTGCACAGACATGTACATATAATAATCTGCATATGAATCATATAAGATTAAAAATCTGACCACATATTCCCCCATTTTGAGTCTCAAAAAGACTCACAAAGGGTTACAATTTTTTATCTTATATGCCTTCAATATTCAATCTTCAAATTTCAAATTTCAATTCTTAAATCGTGGCGAAACCTTACATCTTGCAAAAAACCCCATTCTGCCAATTTAAGGGAAAAACAAGACGTGAAGGGAAAATTCCAACGATGACTTCATTTCAAAATGACAGCCCTGCATGTTCAGTTAAGAATTGATTTAACATGACTTTGTAACCATTCTGCATTACAATTTTAACTGAGTACATCTGCAACCCTTAACCGTGTTCCAGTGTTACACATTACATTATGGTTTATGTATCTATGATTAACCCATGATTCTGTTGACCATTCTACATTGTCTTGAGTTACACTAAATATTTGATTAGTTATATGTCTCTTCGCTATTTGCTTATCAATTTACTGTCTTCAAACTACCAGGAATATCCAATCATATCATTTCACAAGTACATTGCACACACTTTGTCATCCTATCAATGAATATGAAATATCACACTGTTTCCACTCAGCTATTGCCTTGATTTGACCTCTAATGAATTATTCTGTTGTTATATGATTCATGTTTACATTGCTAAATAATCAAGTTGTGTAAGTGGCAAGAATCTGACATTCTGTACATTAACTCTGATTGATATGGCACCTTTGTCTAGCTCTGTGTCAGAACTTAATCAACTTTCTCATCATAACATTCCTAGCTGATTCATCCTGCTCTTTCAACAGTTCAAACACAGTTACACAATTTAATTCACTGTCATGCCCATGTGATTTCTTGCTTCTGTCACTGCTCCATCCTCCATGGCTCAGTCGCAAAGAGTCTATTGTTCTCTGTGATGTATGCAATTTGGCTTGCTGTTGTTTGTTGTGTCATCAAGGTGTTAATGACTTTTAATCCTGTCTTAGCTCCTTTCGAGATTGAACATTTGTGTTCCAAAGTGTTGCGTTTCGGTTGCTTTCATGTGTAAGGATTTCTGAAGTCCTTTGAAATGTATGCATTGTCTTGATGCCTTTTCTTCCTTCGGCTACACATCGAAAACAGGTCCCCCATTTCGACAGTAGATGTGCTCAGTCTATTTGATGCTTTGTTAATTCACTTTGCATCCATCCTAGTTTTCCTCAGCTGTGAAGCCTTCCTTTGTTGAATTGACCCCCCGAGTCAGCCCATGGATAGACTGATGTGGTCTCCTGTCTCCTGTCTCCTGTGTCCTGGCCTCCTGGTCTGGTGGCCCCACCGTCTGGCTTCTTCGTAGCTGGCTCCCATCGTCATTGTTAGCAGCCGACTGTCTCTTCTAAGCCCCATCGTCTCCTCCCTAGGATAGACCTCTGTCGCTCCGTTGTAACCCTCAGTCACTGGCCACCATCTCCGCCCTGATCGATCTGTGAAGACACAAACAGCGAGCGCAGTATCAATTCTTCGGATAGACTATCTCAATTTCACACTCTCATTCATTAGCCAACTCAGACATACACAATCTAACTGTACAATCAAATTAATTACACAATTCAATCTCTAAACATTTTTAATTCCTATCTCATCTACTCACTTTTATCATCAATCTAACCAATTTGTTCTCTACTCTCCAGTCAAATTCTATAGCAATTTTCTTAAATTCTCTCCTTTAACTTACCTCCTGAATTATGAAAACCTCTTTCAACTATAAATTTCAAATTTCTTCAAATTTCTTCTAATATTTCTTCAAATTTCTTCTAATATTAATCTAAATCCTGTCAATTTTCCACTTTTCTTTGCCAATTTTCTAATCTTCTATTTTTTCTTTCCATGTTTAATCAACCTATGCACCCCCCTTTTTTCACTTTTGTAGCCTAAGCTACAATTGTGAAAATTTCATTTGTAACTCCCAATTCTCCAGCCTTCTCACTGGAATACGGTTCATATGATTCTCTTTCAGCGGTTGGAAACAGACCCTTTGTTAGTTCCAGTGGGGAAACATCAGTATGTTAATTTTAGATGTTAGTTGGGGTTAGTTGTGTTAGATATGTTTCATAGCTTCATGCAAAAAGATGACATGCAGTAGGGCGTTTCCAACTGCATTGCTTGCTTGAATTGATTCCATTGAAATGATTCCAACCCCTCTTCTTTTGCAAACACACCCTTGTATTTCCAAAAATGTTTTCCCCTTTGTTTTCTTCGTTTTCCCCAATCAATTTTGCTTCCTTTTTGAAGTTGCCAAAGTTTCCTGCACCATTCAGATTTTTATTTTTATTTTTTTTCCAATTACATCAGCTCAACTATTCCATTTGCAAGTCTGTTAAATCTGTGGATCTCTTATTCCACACCTCTGCCAGATTAACCATTTGCATGCCAGTTCAAACTGGTTCACCTCCTGCTGGAGCCCCCTTCACACCTTCTGTGACTTCGTCCAGCTAATCAGGGTTTCCAATCAACATTGTGGCCATTCAATATTCAATTGCAAACCCCTTAGTCCTGGGTGAAGCCTCATGCTATTAGTTAAAATGTCAACTCCTCTTCACCAGTCTCTCCTCCACTCTTCCAGATAAATATCCGGTAATTCCAAATACTCCATTGAGCAATTCAAATTGTACTTCATACATTCAATCTCGCTCACTTTCATATTTGCATTCCATTTTCTAAACCAAATTTCTCTCAGCCACCTATTCCACACATTCTCTCCATAGAATTTCTATGCTACCGATTGATATCCAAATGCCATTACACTCTTCTAGTTCCTGATATCTTAAAACTTGGCATATCTAATACAACCATACACAGAAATATCCATCTCTCTCTGCTGACACACCACAGTCCTTCTTCACTCTTTCACTCTTTGCATTTGACCCACTCTCATACATACAAGCTTCTTATCTCAGACCATTATCTAACATGTTAACCTATTAGACAATAAGTACTTTGAATTTTGAGCATTGTATCCTGATTTTTCTCTGCCTAATGCACCTCTATGCTATCCATGTAACTCTATAGTATTTTGCTTTATCACTCCAAAATGTTCTCTCACCTTAATTAATCCACCAAATGCTGCTTCGCCCATTACCAATGTGTCAATAGCCTATTTGATCTTTTCTTCTTGCCAAGAAATGCTGACTCAATTACCTTGGTCTACACTGGTGCATTGACCATAGCCTTGAAGTTCGCCCATTCTCTCAGCAGACAAAACACTTCCACCCTTTGTCCATCGCAGCCCATTATCATAATCCAATTTAAGCTAAGACCTTCCTGTCTTCTTCATTCACTCTATGCTAAATTGTTTGTTAACTTTGAGCTCTTCCAGTCCCTTCTTCCTTTGAAATGTTTAACAGCCAATTTTAAAAGTCTAAGAACCACTTCAGACCAGTGATAACACCATTGCCCACAGGGCCCAGCCAGTCTGGGAGTTCACCCCCACACCGTCTTTGAAATCACACTGGGTCTCCACACTAGGTCTCAACCACTCCTCGCCCCCTGGTCATCAATGTATTGCAAATATATGTTAAGCATTCTCAACTCCCAGTTGCCAGCACATTGACATCTATGCTTTCTTAATTCATCAAGATCAGACATGTTAATGTTTTCCTTCCAGACCATCGGCACCACTCCTTGACACACTCCATTTAAATCTTAAAAGACATCTCTACCCCCTCCATGTTGGGGCAGACACAGCTCTCTGTCACCAAGCCAAGTACCCTTAATTTTCAGTGACTTCTGTTCCCATGTTTCTCCTTCTTTATTTTATTTTATTTTATTTTATTTTTCTCTTTTTCCTCCAAAAAAATATTCCATTCCATTCCGCTCTTCTCAAATGAAAATTTAAAAGCTAGTTCCGGCTTCCAACTTCTAAACAGTCACTTCAGCTTCCATCTCTCTCCCCATTGCCATGGTAATTAACCCCTAGTGGCCAAACAGAGTAACACACATCCACAGAAATTTACCTTTTCTCCTCATATGATGTTAAAATACCTTATCAGTTCACACTGCATGCATTTTTACCCCAATTCAAATTTCTGCATAGCCATTCTGATTTCCACACTTCCTGCTAGCCTATATGATTTCACATTCAACCCAGTTAAAACTTATTGAAAAGATGTCATATACAGCTGCAACCACCAACCATGCTACTCGCCATGTAGTCACTCTGTTAGCTTCCACTCTTTAGTTACCTTGTTCCTCCACTTCATTCCTTCTTCCATTATTATTCCAAGTTTCAAAGTAGGCTATCTTCCTATCTTGCCATGTATATTATACACTGAAATAATTCCAGCCAACACAGTCTATATGGCCTCTCAGCCCTTTGCTTTTTATCCCTACCTGACCTGTTTCTTCTACACTCGATATCTCCATCCAAAAGAAATAATTCTTTCCATCTATTTTCACACTTTCAAAAACCTTTTACTTCTCTGTACTTTCTTCTCATCTTTCAATCCAATCATTACCTACCAGCCAATCAATGTTTTCTCTCTTTTTTTTTCTTCTTGCTTTCTTTCTTTCTTTCTCATTTTCTTTTCTTCTCTCTGATATCACACCATATACAGAGCCACACAAAATCACACACACATACATTCTGTGGATCCACACACACACACACAATAACACTGGCATACTCTCTCTCTCTCTCTCTCTCTCTCTCTCTCTCTCTATGCCCAAATTCACATACAGCAAAAATTATTAACTTCCACTATTAAATTACACCAGAGGTTGATCCATAATTAAAATTATTTTTCATCTTCCGACGGGGAAAAAGCTAAACATCTTCACCTAGTATTTAAATTTGTCCATACACTTATTCCTCTGCTCCTTGCGTAATGCCACACACACAGTAGGCCTATCATACACACCGAGATCTCTCGTAATGAACTGTGCCTGTCTTACATCAAAGATATTATGAAAGTCCTTCTACCAATTCAAACCTCGTTCATAAATCATAGCTTCTTGTCATATACATGATCTAGCCACCTTGTCATTCGCCACACACCCTTCAATCATCAGTACATAAGATCATCCATCCATCACTCAGCGCTCCATTTGGCCGATTCTCACAAAAATACGACTGCCCATCATACGTCTTTGGGTTCGACCACCTATCGCATGAAATGCCCTTCAGAATTTAAACACTGCTTTTAAGGCCACATATTTCAGTGTGCAGTGTGCTACCCTAGTTTACGCACTCTCCCTCCCCCAAAGAACAATATTTTGAGCATCTAAATTTGCTGATCGTCCAATCATATCCAAAAATAAGCCTGTCCAACCTAAGACCTTGAAATCGACCACCTACCACATACGCCGTTCATATTGTACACCGCTTCTAATAGGCCACATAAAAGTGTGCAGTGCCCGCCGTTTGTATAACTCAAACACTCCCTCATCCTCGGTAATATGCTGGATCATCCATTTTTGGTTTCTTTATTTCCCCCAACCTCATCATTTCAAACAACTGTATATTTCAGCTTAACTTCCCACTTCCTTAGCTAACATAATACAATTATTTGAAATAATTAACGTTATTGGAATCTACTCACCGGGCCCCGAGTGCGGTCGAACTTTTGCCGTCGGCAGGTCTTTGATGAACTTCTTCCAGTAGGTTTCTTCCACTTCTTACTTGGCCAAGTTTTTTGAGATGTTGTCCTTCTGGAATAGTCCATCTTCCCCCTGTCTGCAGCTCCATCATTATCGCACTTCTGACACCATTAAATGTGGGTATTTTCTATTACTGTCAGACAAGCACTTTGGGTCCGATGAGTTTTCTGCAGAATTCTTTATTCATTACTGCCCCATTGAAAATATGGAACAGGACAACATCCTAATGATACACCAGTCTTGCTGATCTACCTAGTTGGGATGCGCCCTTTGCTGTGTCCTCTCAACGCCTTTATACTGTGTGAGCTCACACAGCCCCGTGGCCTGCTAGGCCCTATACAGATGTTAATTAGGTCACTCACACCTCAGCTGAGCTGACACTCAATACAGATCACAATGCTGACATTGGAATGATATATATATATAGTCACAGACATATACACATATAGTCATATACACATATCTCAATATTCCTGCACAGACATGTACATATAATAATCTGCATATGAATCATATAAGATTAAAAATCTGACCACATAGTCCTCACCTCAGGGGATCAATTGGGCTAGGGCTGTCAGTGTACATACATACATACACTACATGTGAACTTATGCTGCAACATTATGATGAATCAACAGTAGCAAAGGTTTTTTTCACTCTTTTCAGCAATAAAGAAAAAAAAACATATTCAACCCCAGAGCATAACCCCCGACATAACAAATTCCAATTTAAACATTGACTGTCATCACACATCAATGGAAATGTGCACTGTGTAATATTTTTAGCTGTTTATTTATAGAATTCATACTGCCCATTCACAATACAGTACTGCAGTACTACAATCACCATCAAACTCTAAGTACCGGTATTGATTATGATTGGGAAAGCTGCACTTTTCATACATGAGGGGGATCTTCTCCGTTGGCTGCCATTTTCAATTTCCAGAAATAGACATTTGTAGCTGCAAAACTCACTGTACTTTGGTCATGCTAGGGTCATACTAAATATTTGTTCATTGTTTTGTAAATATTCATGAAAAGATTAAATTTGGCTGTAGACAGCCGTTTCAATGAGCAGTAGAGTTGCAATACCGGCCACCATCCTTCACAGTGCACCAGTAAAGAAATGTATCTGAGGACAAGGTCAATCTTATTTGGAGTCAGCTGTATCCTACTACAGTCTTGCATGCATCATGCCATATCAAGGGGACTGGGGACCCCTGGGGGGCATGAGGGCCGCGGTGCTAGGGGGCCCAGCCGTTTTGGGGCCCTATAGGCAAAATATAAACATGGGGCCCTCAAAACTCTTTAGATAGAAACAAAATTCTGTGTTTCGGTACTACTATCGTGTTTTGTCATTAGTGACAAATTAAGAGACAAATTAAGATCAAATCCCCTTTTGTTGTGTTTACCGTGACTGGTGTGACAGTTGGGGCCCCTATGGAGGACAGATTTGGTCAGGGCCCTAGGCAATTGCCTAGATTTACCTAATGGAAAGTCCGCCTCTGGGCCTTGCCTTGGTTAAGTTTGGGAACCCCTGGTGTAGCCTACCTGGTATTTCTCTCAGGGCGGCCTCAACATCAGTTCCCACTCGAGACACGATGGTACAGATACCCACGATGACATCACACTGCTGCACATCGTGAACCTCGGTCATTGATCTCAGTCCCCTTTCAAGGTCACCTTTGATCTCATCCAGGTAGTTCTGGGCAAACCCAATGGTGGAGAAGAATATCCGGACCATCTTAAACAGACATAGAGACAACAGTTAGATTTTTATTTTTTTTTAAAGATCAGACAAGACAACCCATCTCTACTTTACCTGTTATTAAAGGTGTCAGTAGGTCATTTGCAAAATGTATGCTGGCCATTCACTGACTTTTCACCTAATAGACCATTACTGACTAATTACCAAATAGACTGCTTACAGCATTCTAGTCTGAGCAGAGAAGGGTTTTTTTTTGCAAGACCATCTCGAGGGCCGTCTTCGCCCCCTTTAGGCTGTCTTAGGCTTAGGCTGTCTGCATCTCAAATGGTTCACTTTTGCACTTCAGTGTTAATGTTTTAGTGCGTAAGTAATAATTACGCACTAAAACATAGTGCACAAGTGCACCACCTGCGACATAGAAAAACACTACAAGCAATATAGCCTATTAATAGTCCTACGTTTGGCCTAACTTCGCATGTTTTCGAAAAGATAATGCCGCGGATAATGACAGGCGACAGACGTACACACAGCGGCTGCATTACGTTTAGGGCTGTTTTTATTCCGACATAACTCTAACGAACCATGACTCAGTTGCACTCTTACCTTTCACAACTTCATGAAACACGTACGTAGCCTACTCTACTTCCCTTGATCATCTGACTGAATAAAAGGACGACCAGAAAGCTCACCAGTCACACAGACCTATCTGTAGGCTAGAATCACCAGACACTTTCGAGTTTCACTTTCGATTTCGCGCCGCGTACGCAACATGGTAAGCGCACTTGTTGGTCCCACTCCCACGTGCCTCGGTCTGTACCTCAAAGTGTAGTTTTACTGAAGTCCTTATCTTATCTGTATGGGAATCTGAACGCACGGAGTGTATTCCAATATGCGACCTTGCGTCCTCCGCTTGTGCTTGTGGCCTCGCCCCGCCTCCTGGCCCCTGCTCCGTGAAGAAAACAATATGTTTCCCAGCTGTCAGCCCAGCCACAACAACTTTTGGGGGACTGTTCCTCATTCAACATCCCAATTGCAAATGAGAAAATGACTTAACAATTGAGCTTCTGCTAGAGATTGAAATATAATGCTTGTCACTCACTGATGTCATCATGACATATTACTTCCTGGTACGAGGCCACAAGCACAAGTGGAGGAAGCAAGGTGGCATATTGGAAAGCACTCACGGTCTGTGTTTTTTTTTTCTTCTTGCTTACTAGGCCCCATCACTCACTTATTTCTAGGCTACAAAAGTCTAGTCTACAAAGGCTCACACTCACTTTTTCCTCAATCAATTTTTAACATTGACTTAATTCCATCCTGAAAACTTTGCTCTTCCTCTTTCACATCAATATCAATTCAATTGAAAGACTTGAATAACATCACGGTTTAAAATGAATAAAAGTTATGAAAACAATTGAAATAATATTTTTTCTGTAGGCTGAAGCAGAAAACTATTGCATCGTCAGCCCAAGTTTACAAAGGACTTGTTTGAACTTCTTTTTTTTTCATGTGGAGCGGTCATTTGATTCCTAAAGCAGGGGTGCAGTAGAAACACAGCAAGCACACCATTTCCCAATGTTGTAGTGTGCGCCCTTCCAAGTGTGTCAGCTTAATTAGGCATGCTCAGTGATTGGACACTCTTTGGTGAACTCTGCGGAGTATCCAATCACTGGGCTTGCCTACACCACGTTCCACATTATTATGCAACTGACATTTTTCGCTGTTTCCCCAAATAATCAATGCAAATGACAGTCGTCATAATTTTCAAGTCATCCGCCATTAGAGTACAATTAAAACGTTTTTGAATGAACCTTCCAATGATAACGGTATTTTTTTAAGTAATAAAAAACTTAAAATGCTCTGTTCCACATTATTACGCAAAGTAGTTTTGTAGTGTTGTAATCCAAATTTCTTTCTTTGTTTCCCATTTACATCAACACAGTTGGATTTTTGTACCTTCTAAATTACATTTCAATGTTCAATACTTGATGATAACCTCTTTGTCTTAGTAACTAGAATGCTGCCTTTAACATTGAAGTCAATGGCAGGGCATTGCATGGGAGTTATGGAAGCCCAGATATCCTTGATGCTTTGCTCTCAACTGTTTTTGTTTGTTTGGTCTGGTGACCCACACTTCACTCTTCAATATACCCATAGATTTCCATGCCACGTTTAGGTGCTTTGGTGGTATCGACATTTTAACTCACCAGACATAAAACCCCATTGAAAATGAATGGGATGTTATGTCTGGTGAGTTAGAATGTCATCATCTCCAAAGCACCTAAACGTCGCATGGAAATCTACGGGTATATTGAAGAGTGAAGTGTGGGTCACCCGACCAAACAAACAAAAACAGCTGAGATCAAAGCAGCAAGGATATCTGGGCTTCCATAACTACCATGCAATTCCATCACTTCAATATTAAATGCAGCATTCCAGTTACAGCTTATAGCAAAGTTTTGAACATTGAAATGTATTGAAGGTACCAAATGCCAACTGTTTTGATGTAAATGGGAAAAAAAAGAAAGAAATTTGGATTACAACACTACAAAACTGTTTTGCGTAATTAATTGGAACAGAGCATTTTGGGCATTTTAAGTTTTTTATTATTTTAAAAAATACAGATGTCATTGGAAGGTTCATTCAAAAACGTTTAAAATTGTACTCTAATGGCTGATGACTTGAAAAATATGACGACTGTCATTTCTATTGATTATTTGGGAAAACGGCAAAAAATGTCATTTGCGTAATAATGTGGAACGCGGTGTAATTAGGCTGACACACTTGGAAGGGCGCACACTAGATCATTGAGAAAAGGCCTCTGTCTCCATACTGGACGCAGTGCCTCCCATGCCGGGCTGGAGCTTTGACTGGCAGGTTGTGGGTTCGAGCCCCAAGTGGCGAATGATGACCCCGGTTACACATGCACTCACACACCACACACACACACACACACACACACACACACACACACACACACACACACACACACACACACACACACACACACATTCAGCAGTCAGTAAACCAAGGTCATCCATCCTGCACAGTTTGCCACTTGGGGCTCAAACCAGCGCCCTTTCCAGCCAGAGTTCCACTTTGGCACGGAGTCATAGTACGATACCAATGAGCTAAAGGTCCAAATAGCACAGTGCTACCCCCATGGGGGCCGCTAGGGGGGAAAAGTGGTACAGATTCTAAGGGCCCAAGCACTGATAAGGGCCCTTAAGGGGGCCCAAGCACTAAGAGGGGCCCTTAAGGGGGCCCAACATTTGAATCTTTCATGGGGCCCAGCATTTCTGGCAGCGCCCCTGGCTACCCCTCTGTGCTGTATGAAGATTCGGCAGGGAGGTTTAACAACGTTCTACCGCCGGACTCTGCTTGTTGGCATCCGTTACACTCACCCCCCTAAACCTCACTCACTCCCTTAGGGGTCACGGCAGAAGGTGAAGTGAGGTCATCCTGAGCTTGGTGGCCACTAGGGGCTCGAACTCGTGACCTATCATTTATGCTCCAGTTCGGCATGGGAGGCACAGTATGATGGGGTCTGCCCATTGGTCAGACAGCCAATTAGTCCGACAGCCCATAAGTCAGACAATAAGCCATAGAGGAGCATAACACTGCATGTCTATGACGTTTAGGGTTAGGAATTGTTTTGGTTTGGGCATAGTTTTAACTTTTCAATTAACTTAAAAGTGAATAATTACAAAATTATGCCGCTAAAATAACTATATACTGACTGAAAATGCCTTTAACGACGGTTAGGGTTAGGAATTGTTTTGGTTTGGGCATAGTACGTGTGAGGTCGGACTAACGGGCTGTCGGACCAACGGGATGTAACCCAATATGATACTACTGAGCTAAAGCTCCAAAGTCAGACCCATAGCTCAGTGCTATTACCATATCTCATTGACAGTAAATAGAATGGACGCCAAATCAACGCTATTTGCCATTCAACGCTTTGAAGCCAGATTTGGGAACATTCCAACTTACATTCCACCTTAGCAACGCCAAACGCAGGTGCTGATTGGACAACAACAAGACTTCTAACGGTCAATCAAACCATGTTCTGATGCTCATTGGTCAATTTAACTTTTAATATCTCTCTAAAACAAAACATCACCACAAAAAATCACCACCCTGGTAAGTTGGAGAGCAAGGGGACCTACTAGTTGAGCGAAAAATTATCCCCCTGGAGTGGCATTTAAGGGAGATACAGGGTTTTATGTCTCTCATAGGAATGAATGGGATTTGGCCATTTTTTTGGTCTTTTTGGGTCCAACCTTGGCTCCAACTTGGCTTCAACAATGAAATAGAATTTTGGCCTCCATTCTATTTACTCTCAATGCCATATCTGTACAAGACATCAGTAGGGAAGATTACTAACACACAGCTGAACTCTGAGAGAAACATACATAGAACCCGGAGAGATAACATACAGATGGCACAGTTTTTATGCCTGAAACTAGTATACTATACCTGCTCGTACCTGCTTCGCTTGAAAAAGGAACTTATTACCTCCGCCAAGGAGGTTATGTTTTTGGACGTGTTGGTTTATCTGTCGGTCTGTCTGCTTGTTTGTTTGTTTGTCTGCCTGTCTGTTTATTTGTCTGTCAGCAGAATAACTAAAAAAGTTACCATATGATTTGGATGAAACCATGTGGAGTTGTTGGAAATGACAAAAGGAACAATTGATTCAATTTTGATGGTGATCCGGCTCACGATCCGGAACCAGGATTTTAAAAAAAAAGATTCTTCAGCATTGTTGGCCTAGAAATCTAGACACCCCTAGGGACCGCAAATTGAATTGCGGGACAGGGTGAATTTTGACATTCCAGTTCCACAAAAAGAAGGCAGAAAGACTTTTTAAAAAAAAGGGTGTAACATACTCAAATGTTCTATCAAACCGCTTCCTTGGCAGAGGTCTGCACTCTCTGAGTGCATTTTAGTTCCAAGATATTTTGGGGCTTTTAAGCCTTCGTTTGGACAGGAGGGTTCGAAAGTGAGAGACATCACCAAAATGGCTCGTAGATGTTTATTTTACTAGCCAAAAACACACTTACTAATGGGTCAAAATGGCTAGTAAGTTTTCAAACAAAAGGGTAATTCCTCGCGCTTCTGCTTTATCATCTGGTGCATCGATGGGAGAGAGGCAGGAAAACTTCACTTGAGGGACAACACCGGAGCTGCACAGATGTAATTCTTTGTGTTTTTCATTATTTAAGTGCACAACATGACCATCGTTTCGATGGTTAGACAGACCATCTTCATCAGAGTCCATGAGTGGAATGGAGAGAAGAGCCTAATTATCTGAGGCCCTGATTCAGCAGGTGTAGGCCTGCACCGCACCATTAGGCTATTGGTCCTTCTCCCAAGGTCTCACTCAAGTTGCCCACACCCACAAACTTGCAAAAACAAAAAACAATGCACATATAAAGTGGCTAGTAAGTTTTCTTTTCAACCAGCCAAAATGAATTTTCACCAGCATTTGGCTGGTTGACAGGTGTTAATTTAGAGCCCTGGAGACAGGAAACGAGAAGAAGAGAGACGAGGGAGGACTGGGAAACAACCTGCCTTGGGCCCATTGACCTGACCTGAATTTATTATTGAAAACTTGTTGGCCGTTGGGCCTACTTCAGGCGACTCTTGCATAGAGACAAGGACTAGTATGGTGTTTAGTAAATTAAAAACCCTTTATTTTAACTGGGGTACATAACTAAAAACGCCAACCGGTTTCAACCTCACAGGGTCTTCATGGCGTTTTTACTTATGTACCCCAGTTAAAATAAAGGGTTTTTAATTTACTAAACACCATACTAGTCCTTGTCTCTATGCAAGAGTCGCCTGAAGTAGGCCCAACGGCCAACAAGTTTTGAAGAATGGACTTTGTCGTTTAACTTCAAGAGCACCAGCATTGGAGTATACTGTCTAACAAAGAAGAGCGCTCAGCATCTCCCCCTTATAGCAGTGAATTTATTATTGCTTGGCCCAGAATTTAACCCAGGTCTCTGGGTACCCGTTGCAATTTGCCGTTTGAGCCACAGCTGAGGCCAAAAAGGAACTTGTCTGATGTCACAGTGGACAACTCTAATTGGCACTCTTTTGCATGGCAAGAACAGCAGTGTAGCGACATACAGGGCCAGCTGTGGACTAATGTTTATGGACATGACTTTAGACCGGGGGGTTGCACGTTTGAATCCCACCCTTCCACTCCCTATACCAGGGGTTCCCAACCTTTTTCAACTTGGGGCCCACTCGAAATTGTCAAAAATGTTCAGGGCCCACCTCTGACCCAATTAAGAATAAAACTCAAATAACTCAACAACAACACACACCAAAACTGATTATTATTTTTGGAAAATGATTTCAAGGCCCACTTGGAATACCTACAGGGCCCACCAGTGGGCCTCGGCCCATAGGTTGGGAATCACTGCCCTATACCATGCTCCATGGCTGAAGTGCGCAAGGCACCTATACTGCTTCAGGGACTGTAGCCATTGCCCTGTAAAGTCGCTGGATAATAAAAAGCGTCAGCTAAGTGAAATGTCATGTAATGCAGTGTATTGTAATGTAACTCAGTGTACATACTCGCAGCAAACTACTTGCTGTGACCACGGCTTTCAGTTGACCTGATCTCCTGACCTGACAAAAGCTGGCAGTGGTCCTGAGTTTGGGATTCAAACCTGCCGCCCCTCTGATCCCAAGACCACCAGGTCATGGCTGCCTGCCCACAACACACACACACACACACACACACACACACACACACACACACACACACACACACACACACACACACCCAACACACACACACACACAAACTGTCCTAAATAACCCAACAATCTGAGAGCTGATAATACAATTAAAGAAGGCCTGCTGTAGCCCTAACACGGCTCCATCTGCTAAGTGCTAACCCTGATATGAGAACAATTCACTGATGTCAAAAAGGAATGCACAAAAATACAGTAGGCTATGCAAGGATTCATCTGCATAGTAGTAGCCTATGTATGAACCACCAATTCATTAAGTACCTGTGTCAAAGCTATTACTATTACCTTAGAATAGTCGAAACAGTGCCATACTTTTGTCAGGGAAGAAGGAACTATTTCAAGGTCAGACAGCCTAATTAATTAGGTCACATAAATCAAGGCTTCAATTGGACCTGTTTTCTAGACATCATAACAATCATAGTTCAAACAAATGAAAAGAAAATGTCAGGAATGTCTGTCCTCTGATAAACTTGTGAAACGCCAAACACGCAGCCTCTCTCTGTGTCCTCATATCCCCTCTCACTTCTTGCGCCACAGATGGGCGCTATTGTATTAGAAATCTCATATGTGCGCAAGCTTTCAAAAACATTTCAACTGATATATGACGTCATCCGCACGCGGAAGTAGACGTGGCATAAAGACGTCGTTTAAGCCGTCACCGGTTAACATACAATTCTTGTCACACGTTGGTGACAGAGGACAGAGAAGCCACTAAATAAGCAGGTCAGCGAATAATTCCTACCAACTGCAACATTGTTGACCCCCCAAGCAATGGCCTCGGCTAATAATGGCTCGGTTGGCAAGTGGGAAGTAGTGAAGAAGGGCAAGAAGCCGACAAATGCTGGAGGAAAGAGTCAATCTGACAAGAAAACTGGTGGAAGAAAAGCACTTAGCGAATCCAACCTGTCAAGGCTTGATCCATCTGGTAAGTGACATATTGAAAGAACGACTAGCCTCAAACAGCCTAACCGTTACGCTTTGTGTACAATTCTCAATTTCTAGTGATTCATTAATATTAATTAATACAGTCAACGCGCACTCTCTTAGCTAGAATGAGTTGATGGTTGGCACAGAATGAGCTAACATGGCAACAGAGCATGTATCTGAAGTGACTAGCAGGAAGGGTAGAGGAGCTAACCGTTAGCCATCAATTTCAAAAAAGGATCTGCGCATTTCCTCTGTCACAACACAGTATTGGTATTAACACATATATTATTACATGGTTGGCACTTTACGTTGGATTTACTCCGTAGATTGCTTAATTTGCCCAGACTAAATGATTGGCCTTCTTGTGATTAGCAATTCATTTAGCCAATTTTGTCGTTGCTAGTTAGAGACTTTGATGTCCCTGAGTTATTTCCCAGAGGAAATAACTTGGCAATAGTTGACAACTACAGTTAGCCATGAGATGTTTATCATTTGCCATCATATCCCCCCCCCCCCCGATATAACGCCTTATCTGAATCATTTGGACCATATGTAATGGTGGCTTGGTCTACAAAGTAGCCTATACACAGTGTCTGATTAGTCGCCCAGATTGCTTTGGGAGTTGAATGAAATGGACCGTGTTGAGGTCAGTCAGGCTTTCATTTTAGTTGTGGTTACAGTTCTATACTTTTATACTGATACATTTTTAAAGGGTTGACTGGATTGGACAAACTCGAATCTAGTGCGACGTCATCAGTGTCACGACGACGTCATCACTCACACATCTGATTTAACTATAAAAACTAATTAATGATGGTTGTTTAATTGTAGACTCCATTCGCCTCCGTATCTCTGAAGACCTTGAGGGGTTGGAATGAGTTGTTGCTTTAAAGGCAGTCGTGGTTATGGAGGGATGTGCCAGTTTACTGTCACATGGGTTTGTGTTGATGCTTGTTAGACTGTGTCCTGTCCTCCCACCCCGAGGGTCCCAATAAAGATCATGAGACTGAAGAGATGCGCGCTAAGCCCTCCACATTTGGGCTTACGTTGCCCACAGGAACCTTAGTTCGAGTCCGGCCGGGGTCATTTCCCAGCCCTGCCCCATATCTCTCTCAATTGTTTCCTGTCTACTCTCATACTGTCCTGTAATAATTAAAGGCGAAAAAGCCCCCAAAAAATACTTTAAAAAAAGAGACTGAAGAAGCTTTCAAGTAGCGACTGTGTCTCGACAATGACATCAAAGCTCTCAGTCCAGTCCTGTCCCATGCATGCACTTCCTCGCAGGCTGAGGCTGTGGCAGGCTAGTCCCCCAGTCTCTCCGCTTGCCCCACATTCTCCGGGGCACTGAAGAATCCAGCAGAGCCTGCCCACAGTAGTGGCCACGGTGTCGGGACAAGGGTCGGGTGACAGACTTTCACCGGGCCAGTGACAGCCCCTCCTATCACCGCACGGCGCTCTTATCGCCGCAGTCGACGGTGGTGATAGCTGGGAACTGCACCGAAGCGTAGTGTAATGTTTGGTTTGAAACATTGGGTCACCGCCAGCTAAAATGTAGCCAAATCTGATCAATTTCTCTCCACCCTCCCTCCTCCCCCTGACTGTTAAATATAGAAATCCCGCAAATAACCAAGATGTGTGTAACCTATATGCGTAAGCTCTTTTGGGGTGCTAACGGGTCCAGCTGTCACTGGGTGGTCAAGTGTTGTGTGGCGGTGCGGTGTGTAGAGAAGAGGTATAGACTACAGATCTTGTCTCTGGCTTAGCAGCTGTTACTGGGAAGTACAGTGGACAGCATTTTTTAAACGGCTGACTTGAGTTGGTGTTGGTCAAGTTGGAGCTTCTTTCCTCACTCTGCAAAGCTTTTTTAAAATATATTTTTTAGGGGCTTTATGCCTTTATTTTGACAGGACAGTTGAAGATGGTGACAGGAAGCGAATGGGACAGAGAGATAGGGGAGGATCGGGAAATGACCCCGTCCGGACTCGAACCGGGATCCCCGTGTGGGCATGCAAGCCCAAATGTGGGGGGCTTAGCGCTGCAAAGCTTTTCACAAGAACATTACACATTGATGGTTGATTCTGCACTTCATTAACCAAAACTAGTCCTTGTGTGTCTCTGAGCAAGGCCTTGTTTGTAAAGCTTCTTTCACATTCATAGTGTTTTGTACAGGAGGGTACTTGTAACAGAGGTGTTCCCGCGCAGTCCGCCCCCCTCGGGGCCGCGAACTCGCCACCTCGTCAACACATCGGTTTGGCAATGGCAGACACGGTGTGATACCGCTGAGCTAAAGGGCCGGTCCGATAGCCCAACGCTGCCACACTGTATTGAGGCTTTGGGAGGGAGGTTTACTAACGCTCCATGCCACACTATTCTAGTTGGCCTCCGTTAAGTACATACGCAGGGTAGTGTTTTCTTCTGGACACGTAGACTGGGAGGTTGGGCTGAATCTGTCAGACACAGCACCAGAGAGAGTAGAGAGAGAGAGGTTCCATTGGGCCATTGTTTCCTGGTTCTATTATGGCCCCCCTTAGTCAGACCTAGGCAGACCAAAGGACTGTTCTATTCATTGTAGGAGCATTATGACACGCCCCTTTAGGCAGACCGGAACCTGGTCACGTTAGGTGCCCATAGAAACCTATTATGTTGGCATATCTCTATAGAATATCTCTGACAGCACTATGCAGTATGCCGTTAGGGTTATTATGGGTTGGGTTGTCCTTCATGCTTTTCCCTTCTAGGGGTGTAAATAATATCGAAATGTATCGACATTTCGCGATATATTCTGATGATGGTATCGTGGAGCATTCTTCCGGATCAAAAATAATCAAATCGTATCGTATCGAATAATAAGATATCGATATTGAATCGTATCGTCATGGAGGCTGTGATTTACACCCCTAATCCCTTCCAATGAAGCAGCATTTTGTTTTGCTTTGTGCCAAAGGGGAGTGAAAAGACCAGAGCCGTTGCTCTCCTTACCAAAGTGTCTTGAAACTAGACTTGACATGGCTTCGTCTCTCTCTCTCTCTCTCTCTCTCTCTCTCTCTCTCTCTCTCTCTCTCTCCCTCCCTCCCTCCCTCTCTCTCTCTCTCTCTCTCTCTCTCTCTCTCTCTCTCTCTCTCTCTCTCTCTCTCTCTCTCTCTCTCTCTCCTCCATCTGTCTCTGTTTCTCTCTGTTACTTCACCGCTTTCTCTCACATACACACATACTGTAACTAGACACTGTCTCCCTTGTAATCACAAATCATGTCTCATAAATCTGATGCACACACTCACTCACACACACACTCACACACTCACTCACACACTCACTCACACACTCACTCACACACACACACACACACGCATACAAACACAAGCTGGAGTCTCCAAGCGCAAATCCTCAACTCCTCTCCTCTCCTCTTGTCCTCCCGCAGCTCCCATAAAGACGACAGAGACCATCTACGAGGGCTTTGAGAAGATGGGCAAGAAGAACAAGGAGCAGGTTCCTCCGGCGTCCGAGGCCCAGCAGCAGCAGAAGAAGAAAGCCAAGGAGCAGCAGCAGCAGCAGCAGCAGCAGCAGCAAGCCAAGAAGACCAGCAGCTCCCCAAGCAGCTCCCCCAAACCCACACGCTACCGCACACTCGACGACGCCATGCGCAGCGTAAGTACACTATACTAACAAGAGGTAGTAGTACACTATACTAATATACCCCCAAACCCACACGCTACCGCACGCTGGACGACGCCATGCGCAGCGTGTATATTAATATGAGGAGTGTTAGTACATTATACTAGTATGAGGAGTGTTGGTACATTATACTAGTATGAGGAGTGTTGGTACATTATACTAGTATGAGTACATGCTACCGCACCCTGGACGACGCCATGCGGAGTGTAAGTAGACTATACTAATAAGAGGAGCGAGTACATTATACTAGTATGAGGAGCGTGAGGACAGTACACTATACTAATACCCAAACCCACACGCTACCGCACACTCGACGACGCCATGCGGAGCGTAAGTGCACTACACTGATAAGAGGAGCGAGTACATTATACTAGTATGAGGAGCGTGAGTACAGTACACTATACTAATATGAGGTACACTACACTAGTATACCCCCAAACCCACACGCTACCGCACCCTGGACGACGCCATGCACAGCGTAAGTACACTATACTAGTATGAGGAGCGAGTACATGAAATTAATATAGGGAGTGTGAGTGCACTATGCTGCCGTACAATCTTAGAACGCAGTAACTCTAAAAACGGCAAACTGAGAAAAAAGGCTTCAAAGTTTTCCATATGGCGCGACAACTGTGTTGTCGGTAAATTGGTGGTGACACTTCCTGGTAATGCTTTTTTAGGATAGAAATTTAATGCACACAAAAAACCCCCCCAAAAAACAACATTTATGTGTCTTTTTGCCACAAAAAACCGACTTACTGCGTTCTTGGCTGGTATTACTGCCACAAAATGGAGTTACTGCAGGAGTTACTGCGTTCTTAGCTTGTATTACTGTCTACTTCCAAACCAGTCCCATTGGAACGTGCAGCAGTAACTCGCCGATTTACTGCGTTTTTGTTTAACCTTTTTTGGGTCATTTTTGCACTTTCAAAATGAGTTTTCTCCAAAACGGGACGGTGTTGGACCACCATTTTCGGACACAAGACAATTGAGGTAGTTTAGAACCGATTTCCGATATAAATTTTTTTTCGACCATTTTGAGTTACTGCGTTCTAGTATTGCACGGCAGTATACTAATAAGAGGTACACTATACTAATATACTCCCAAACCCACACGTTACCGCACCCTGGACGACGCCATGCGCAGCGTAAAGGGTGGTTTATGCCTCGAGATCAGCGTCCCTGCGTCATGATGCAGTGGGCCGCGCAGTTAATGGAGTGAAGCCCCCCCCCCCCCCCCCATCACGCCCCAAAATTGTGTCTCGACGCAGGGAGTGATGCAGACAGCGACGGAGTGAAGGGCGAAAATAGGTCTCTGATTGGTCCTCTCGACCAGCCTGATCTGTCCTCGAGTCGAGAACAAGCTACTTCCTTGTTCTAACCTTCGTTGGTCTACGGACTGTGAGCTCTTCATTAAATAAGTTGCCCGTCGTGCTTTGTTGTTTCATTTATTTACACGAATCAAAGACAACACGTGCGCTTGCAAGTTATGACGCTGAAGTTATTTGGACAGTTGAACAGTGTTTCCGAGGTCGAGGAAACATTCAGCTTCGTGCGACCTATCCTCGACAAATGAGCCACTTCTTTGTTCCAAACTACCGCGGTGGCTGCCAGTGCGATCAAACATGCACGAGATATAAAGATTTAATGTTTCATTTTCATTGTCGTCGAGTCTGTGAAGCTAAAAAACAACCGACACGTCTAGGTTACTCTTTGTATTGAAGGCAGTTTGAGCGTGTAATGACATCGTGCAGACCGCGCTTCAAAACAGGGCATAAATCAAAATTAACTGCATCATGGCTGCGACAAGCTCACTCTGTGGCACTGGCAGGAAGCATAACCCGCCCATAAGTAGTACATTACATAGGTTTACCATTTACTAACATTCGCGCTCTCGTGAGGAGGGGCAAGATGCTAAGCAGCCAACCACGTGAGCGCATTTTTAGAGTGACAGCAGCGACGGCATTAATTGAAGTCGACTAATTATTGACATCCCTAGTATGAGTACACTATACTGATGGTGGATATGAGGAGCGTTAGTACACTATACTAGTATGAGAAGTGTGAGTACACTATACTAGTATGGGGACGAGCATGAGTATATTATACTAATATGAGAAGTGTAAGTACACTACACTAATATGAGAAGTGTGAGTACACTATACTAGTATGAGAAGTGTGAGTACACTACACTAATATGAGAAGTGTAAGTACACTACACTAATATGAGAAGTGTGAGTACACTATACTAGTATGGGGAGCATGACTATATTATACTAATATGAGGAGCGTAAATTAGGGATGCAAATTATCCATTAATTCATTAGCTGTTAGTTGATTGACCTTATCGATTGACTTACGATTAATTGATAAGAATAGATTGAATAGGATGATGACGAGTTCAAGTATGCAGGCTGCATTCTATGCACGGTGGAGTGATGACTAGGTGTGAGGAGTCTCCGGGGAGGATGTCCGTCTAGACCTCCTCCCTCTTACCAACGCATACTAAATGCCATTAGAGCGCGTCTTGTCCAATCAGATATCGCCACATCTATTGATTTAGATCTAACTTGTATAGTATAAAATATTCCAATGAAAATGTTGTAAATAACTGCTCTCTCCTCCTTCTCTTCTTCCACTTTCTCTCTCTTCCTCCTCCTCTCTCCTCTCTCCTCTCCTCTCCCCTCCCCTCCTCCTGTCCTCCCCCTCCTCCTCCTCCTCTCTCCTCTCATCCTCCTCCTTCTCCTCCTTCTGCTCCTCCTATCTCCTCTCCTCTCTCCTCCTCATCCTCCTCCTGCTCCTCCTCCTCCTCCTCCTGCTCCTCCTCCTCCTCCTCTCTCCTCTCATCCTCCTCCTCTGCTCTCTCCTGCCATCCTCCTCCTTCTGCTCCTCCTGCTCCTCCTATCTCCTCTCCTCTCTCCTCCTCCTCCTCCTCCTCCTCCCCTCCCCCAGCTGGATGTGTCGGAGCTGAAGCAGCAGCTGGAGAGGTCCCAGTCCTTGTTTCCAGAGAACCCCTCCGTGTGGGTCAAGGACCTGGCCGGGTACCTCAACTTCAAGCTGCCCGCCCCCGACAGTGACCCCACGCTCAGCACATACGCACACGGTGAGTATTTCTATGTACGCATCTATACGCACCAGCCAAATGTGAATGATGCTCATGTCCATTGTGTTTTGTGTTTTAACAAAAACGAACTGATGTCAAATTGAGAGTAAAATATAAGTTTGCTCAGATGCCATCTGCTGACGCTTGTCATTCTTTTTTACACACACACGCACACACACACACACACACACACACACACACACACACACACACACACACACACACACACACACACCTTCCATTTGTTTATCTTTTGAGGAGCCAAAAAAAAGCAAAGAATTTTACTCCATTATACACCTATAATGATATGTAATAAAGAAATCTTGAATCTTGTCCTTTTTGTCCCTGTAGACTACCCATACTGCCTAGCAGGGAAGGAGCTGCGTGCCATCATCAAGAACCTTCTGAGCAAGAGTGGAGAGACACTGCAGGACTTCTTTGACCACTGCCTGTTAACCATGCTGAGAGAACAGGACAAACCCAGCAGTACGTACCCTCTCTCGCACACACTCACTCACTCACTCACTCACACTCTCTCTCTCTCTCTCTCTCTCTCTCTCTCTCTCTCTCTCTCTCTCTCTCTCTCTCTCTCTCTCTCGCCACACACACTTTATATAACATGATCTGAGCAGAGCGTGTAGCATGTGTGCGTGAGTGTCCCCTGGCTGCATGTTTATTTACTGATTGGCGAGTAGTAGAGTGGTGTGTGTCTAGTGCTCCATCTCTAACCCCCTTCTCCTCCCCCCCACCAGGTGAATCGCTGCATGGATACAGAATCTGCATTCAGGCCATACTGCAGGACAAGCCCAAAATAGCCACCCTCAACCTGGCCGACGTGAGTAGTTGTGTGTGTGTGTGTGTGTGTGTGTGTGTGTGTGTGTGTGTGTGTGTGTGTGAGACCCATGTTGAGGCCATGGTTAAATTCAGATGTATTGGGCCTGTATGTCATGCTATTGCACAAGTGTTGACAGGCACTGTCATAGTAGAAGCTTGCTTTGCAGGCCAAACATGTGTGCTAGTGTCTCTGGCCCTAATTGAACCCACCCCCCACCCCCCTGTTATGCTCAGACGCTGTAAGGCTATATGTCAAATGTTATGTTGCGCAAGCTTGACAGAGGCTTAGTTTGATGGCTGAATGTAACCTGCGTGTGCATGTGTGTGTGTCTGTCTGTCTGTGTGTATATCTCTATTTGTGTGTGTGTGTGTGTGTGTGTGTGTGTGTGTGTGTGTGTGTGTGTGTGTGTGTGCATCCATGTCTGTGTGTGTGTGCGTGTGTGTGTGTGTGTGTGTGTGTGTGTGTGTGTGTATGTGTGTGTATATTATCCCTGTGTGTGTGCATCCATGTCTGTGCGTATATCCGTGTGTGTGTGTGTGTTTATTCATCTGTACCTGTGTGTGTGTGTGTGTCTCCTTGTTCCTATCCACAGCACCTGGAGCTGTTGCGCTCCAATCAGAACCGGCCAGTGAAGTGTCTGACCATCATGTGGGCTCTGGGCCAAGCGGGCTTCTACGACCTCAGCCAAGGCCTCCGAGGTGACACGCTGGGATTGGCTGGGCTGGGCTGGGTTAGGGTGGTGCTGTGACAAATAATGCTAGAGCAGGGGTTCTCAACCTTTACCATGACAAGGCCCCCCATATACTGTTGTGTTCTAGCCAAGGCCCAGCCTTACATGGGTCGTGCCACACTATTTTTCTATACATCCCCTTTCACAACCAGTCTAGGCCTGTTACTCAGTGCCTCACTGGGATATAGTATAAAATAATAACTTATCAATAATAGTACCAGTAATGTCCAAAGATGCCAGAGATTACTATAATGCAGCTTTTAACTTGTGGGAATATTGTTATTACACTTATTTTTGGTTTATTTTGGTCTACATAAGGTATTTAATTTATTGAAATATTATTTTTTTTCCGCTTTGTTTTTGCTCCCAATCGGCCGCGGCCTCCCTAGCACCCCCTCGCAGCCCCCCAGGGGTCCCCAACCCCCACTTTGAAAACAACTGTAGTAGTTTTCCCCCCCGGCCGATGCTTTAGATCAGGGGTGTCAAACTCAAATTGACTGAGGGCTAAAATCAAAATCTGAAACTGAACTCAATATTTCTGTGTGTGTTCAACAGTTCAAAGATCCATGCACAGCTCCTAGGTGCTGGTAGATGCAGGAATGTTCAATACTTCAAAGGAAAGAAGTCTACCGCACACATTCTTGACTTTATGCTCGTTTTATTAGAGCGAACAACGCGTTTCGCCTCAGTGCGTCATCAGGCTCGCTCAGGTATTACCTGAGCTCTGTCAGGTGTGGCTTAAACAACATCGTGTCACATGGTTTTCTCTTAAAGTCATCTTTTTCAAATGCAACATATAATACATATAATACATAGAACTATCTACAATAGAAAAGCAGAGCAATCCCATCCAGTGTGGACAACATTATATCAAAAAGACCATCAGTAAAACCCATACTCAGTTACAGTCATTTCATTTCAGTTAGTCCAAATGTTACAAGATGAAAATCTGCACAATTTACATACACCAACATATTTACACAATATTTACAAAAAACAACTCAAGTCCTGTGCTTCATTCAGTCCCAATGGTTCAATAGTTGACCGTTCATTAATCCAGTACGCTTCCCTCCTTAAAAGTAGCTTGATTCTGTTGCCACCCCTAGGATTTGGTGGCACCTTTTCAATGCCCACAAACCTAAGGGAGGCAGCAGAACCATGACAACGGTCTCTGTAATGACGAGCGATTGCATAATCAAAATTGCTATTCCTAATAGCAGCCTTATGGTCAGCAATTCTTAATTTCAGATTTCGCTTCGTCTGACCAACATACAGTACACACAAGGGCATGTGAGCACATATATGACATGAGTTTCTGTGTGTGTGTTTTTTGTGTTGCAGTGTGGCTGGGCATCATGTTGCCAGTGCTGGGCATGAAGTCTCTTTCCTCATACGCCATCGCCTACCTGGAGCGACTCCTCATGTAAGTGCGCGCGCGTGTGTGTGTGTGTGTTTCATTAGATCATTGGTTCCCTTTTTTGGCTTGAGACCCCATTTTGACCTCCCAAAACTGCCACACAACAACCCCCCAAACTTTAGGCGGTGTTCATATTTTTATTAGTATTCTTTTTCAACACTAAACATTTTTTAGGCTACTCAACTTGGGGTCATGACCCTGCATTAGGTCCTGGACATTGGGAATGGCAAAATAAAATACAAATAAAACGTGTGGTGTATTTATATAAGGTTAATTAACCTGAGTTTGGTTGGAAGTAAGGAAGAGCTTGTGGAATTTGGAGTGTCAGTAAAATGTTGTCTGCCAGACTAGCCCCTTTTTTCTCCCATTTAACATTCTGGTTACGAATGAGAGAATAACTCCTGAATTGTGTTTTTGGCAAGATATTGAATTTAAATTTGTATTTCAACGGATTACATCGCACTCTCTATTAAAAGGTGCTAAACATAAACAAAAACTGTGACAAATGAAAGAAAAATATCTGCACACTTAAATCCTCTTTGTGTTCTTTTAATTTGCCAAGCCTTCGGTATACTGACCTTCCCTGAGGAAGGAGGATTGAAGTGTGCAGACTTTTTGCTTGCAAGATATTGTAAGTGGGGCAGCTTTAGCCAGCTGGGTAGTGTGTGCTGTTGCGTTGCTGTACATCCCACAGGGCTACAGTGTTGATAAAGTCAACGTCTGGAGAAGACGTGTCACAATAAAAATAGCTCTGTCATCACTATACCGTACATGCAGCAGGAATAGTAACAGCTGTGTGTGTGTGTGTGTGTGTGTGTGTGTGTGTGTGTGTGTGTGTGTGTGTGTGTGTGTGTGTGTGTGTGTGTGTGTGTGTGTGTGTGTGTGTGTGTGTGTGTGTGTGTGTGTGTGTTTATGCGCGTGTGTGTTTATGCGCGTGTGTGTTTATGCGCGTGTGTGTTTATGCGCGTGTGTGTTTATGCGCGTGTGTTTATGCGCACGCGTGTGTGTGTGTGTGTGTGCGTGCGTGTGTGTGTGTTTATGCATGTGTGCGCATGTGTGTTTATGCATGTGTGTGTGTGTTTATGCATGTGTGCGCATGTGTGTTTATGCATGTGTGTGTGTGTGTGTGTGTGTACGTCTGTGTGTGTGTGTCTAGGCTCCATTCCAACCTAACGAAGGGTTTTGGGATCATGGGACCAAAGGAGCTCTTCCCCCTGCTGGACTTTGCCTACATGCCCAAAAACGCCCTCTCAGCCAGGTAAGCAGTACTCTGCAATACATTTCCTTCATTAATGGTACTGTTTCAGGTGTCTTCCTGTTATAGTTTTCCAAGTTGAATGTGAAGACTGTGCACATCCCAGGAAAAGGTGCAGGACAAAGGCTGTCTAATTAGTCCAGTCCACACACTTTTGAAATCCTTTTTGTTGTTTCTTTATTTCATGGCTGGATTACTTTTCAACTTCAAACGACTTGTCATGTCACTTACAGTCACCGCGAGTAACGCAAGCTGATGTGCGTTTACAGGGATGGTTTACGCACATTAACACGTCCTCTGCGGTGACACGAGTGTCTCCTTCAATGACAATTTATGTGACTCATGTCAAGTATCGACAATTGACCGTGTCATCAACACATGTTGGCGGCCGAAGTGCAGCGATGTGTAGACTTGCAGCCGTGTATGCATTATGATGCGTCAAGTCGACTGTGTGTGTGGGTGTGTGTGGGTGCGTGCGTGCGTGTGTCGCTACAGTCATGAGAGTGAGTACTTCAAAGTCACTTATTTTTGTGTGTGTGTAGTCTTCAGGAGCAGCTGAAGCGTCTGTATCCGCGGCTGAAGGTGCTGGCGTTCGGGGCCAAGCCAGAGTCCTCGCTACACACCTACTTCCCCTCCTTCCTGTCGCGAGCCACGCCTAACTGCCCCGAACCCATGAAGAGAGAGGTAACAAACACACACACACAAACACACACACACACACACACATAGGAGGGGGATAATCTTGGGATTGAGATGCAAGGGCACCAAATTCGTTTAGGTCCCAGATTTTGGTGCAACACTCCTGCAAACACTGCACATGACTTAAATATTAATATAAATCTCAAGTGGGAATGGGGTAGATTTTAACGAAAGCATTTGTCTTCTTTGGCAGCTGCTGAGCAGTCTAACGGAGTGCTTATCTGTGGATGCCCACAGCCTGGGGGTGTGGAGACAACTCTACACCAAATACCTCTCTCAGTCCAGGTGAGACTACACTCCACTACACTCCACTCTGCCACAATGCATCCAAACACATTGTTTTCTCATTTGGTTCGGTCTGGTCACCACAAACTCTCCCTCTCTCCCTTCTTTTCTGATTTCCAGTTTGCTGCTGAATCACTTATTGACGTGTTGGAAAACGTTACCAATAAAGGTACATGTGCACCCCTTTATCCCACCTCATCCCCTTTATCTTCTTGTACCATCACAATCGCAGTATGGATGATGTATTGATGTATGATCTAGAGCAGTGGTTCCCCACCTATGGGTCGGGACCCCCCTTCTGGGTCGCCAAAGATCCACAGGGGGTCACGGAGCCCTCTTGATTTTAAGGGGTTTCGTTTTAAATATATATAGCCCATGTTGAATAAAAGACAAAGCATTTAACTAATAAATGCATAGACGCAACAAATTGTAAGTGCTACATTAAACATTTATTCTATATTTGACCAAAGATGAATTGAGGAATAAAATAACTAAAATAAGTTTTCGCAGGAAACGAAGGGCATCTTGTGACTCCGTCTCGTGCGGGCGCTCGCGTGGTTGGGTCACCAAAGCTTACAATAGTAAAAACATGGGTCCCTTAAGAAAAAGGTTGGGAACCACTGATCTAGAGCAGGGGTGGATGATGTATTGATGCATGATCTAGAGCAGCGGTTCCCAAACTTTCCCCCCCGCGCACCCCCTTTCATATTTAAATGTGGTTCGCGCACCCCCTAATCGAATGTTGCACCACCGCACATTTTGGGTAATCCTGATTTCCAATCAGACGTTTTTTTCTGCCATCATTACAATGGAACTTATTGCATGACAAGTCTATGAGTTATAAATTACACTTTCAATTCGTCAAACAATTAAAACTACCTGACGTTCATTAATGCTGGATAAAAAAACCCACACATATCCACCATTGCTCTATTCAGCTCGCGCACCCCCTGGTGACAGGCCGCGCACCCCCAGGGGTGCACGCACCACAGTTTGGGAAACCCTGCTCTAGAGACATGATCTATGGTAGATATGAGGAGTAACGTAGCCTTTTCCCTTTTGATGCTAATGCTAATGCTGTGTTGTCCTGTATACTTGATGCTAATGTAGTGTTGCCCTGTTCCCTTGTGTGTAGTTGCGGAGCAGCCTCCAGGAGACCATTCAGTCCTTCAGGGTGACCAACGAGCAGCTGGGAGACTGCGAGGGGGTGGAGGAGTGCAACGTTATGTGCAGCGTAAGGAAAACACACACACACACACACACACACACACACACACACACACACACGATTATACCAATACTATGAGGGGGTGTAGCAATGCAACCTTATGTCCAGCGTAAAGAGCCCACACAGCTCTACTCTATACACACACACACACACACATGCACGCGCACACGCAGTGTCCGTGTGTCTGTGGGTAAATATGTGTGTGTTGTGTTGTGTTGGTTGCTGCAGAGTATCCAGATGAAGATGCGTGGGCGCGGGTTCCCGTGGTCGCGGCTGCTGATGGCGCTGCTGGTGTTTGCGGTGGGCTTCGTGGCGCATGACGTGCGCTCCCACGGCTCCTTCGCCGCCTCCTCCACGTCACACTACCTGCACAGCTCCGGGGTGGCAGACCTCGCACTCACAGCCTGGGCCAGAGTCGTCACACATAGCCAGCAGGGCTTCAGGTAAGCAGCGCACACACACACACACACACACAGATGAACAACCTTGCCCTACAGGTCTGGAGCAGAGTCGTCATACGTAGACAGCAGTGCTTCAGGTCGGTACACAGGGCTAGACTGGGACCAGAAAACGGCCTGGGCATTTTTTTGACATAGACTAGGCCCTCACACAGTATATGTAATCATTTTTCATCATGGACGTTTTTGTAAAGTCATGCAAATCATGGGTGAACATGTGTAAGAACCCTGATGTATTAAAGATGTGCTAATCTGCACAGTCTGATTTGGCTTTAACTACAACAGAATGTAAGATTGAGGTTTTGAAATGGCCCAGTCAGAGTTCAAACCTGAATCCCATCAAACAGCGGTGGGGGGATCATCTGAAGAGGGCTGGAGATCGGTCAGATTTGGGAGTGCATTTGCAAAGTGGAGTGGGCAAATATTGCCACATCAAGATGTGCCATGCATAGACTTTCACCCAAAAAGAGTGTGTGTGTGCTGTAATGAAAGCCAAAGGTCCTTCAACAAAGAATTAGTTTAAAGTGTGCATATTTATGCAATAATGTTAATTTAAGTTTTTTTTTCCTTCTATTTTTCCCTTTAAAGCTTTGAACTCATTTTCCAATTGCATTAAACAGGTTATACTTCATATTAGAGGTGGAACAAGTGGTGAAATAATTTGTCTTTATTATTAGTGACTAGGGGTGTATAGACGGTTTCTATGTATTGTCTGTTATGATGTGGGCAGACACACTCCCCAATGTAACTGTAACTGTGTGTGTGTGTTGCTGTTGCAGCTGGTGTGAGGAGAACATGCCCTACTACTACTCCATGGCGGTGGAGAGAGTGGGGCCGGTGATGGAGGACGGCTGGGAGAAAAGCAAGATGGCCGCAGCCTTCATGGCCACACACACCTCCCAAGGAGTGGAGTGGATCAAAGAAAACACACCCAAGCTCATCGAATGGGTAAGCACTAGATTTATTTATTTGTAGTAGTAGTAGTAGTCTTTTTATTTTAGTCTGTTTCTTAATGTCTGTAGTGGACACACAAGGCAGGGTGGTATGGAGGGATGTTATGTTCTTTGTTTATAATTCAATGACAAGTTGTAGCATTGATGGACTGGTGAACAGCAGGAAGAGAATTCAGTAGAAGCACGCGCTTGTCATCCACAACCCATTACTAAATAAAGTTCAAATGACAACATTTCAGAGAAAATGAGGGTACAATTATTTGTATCACATCTTTCATGTAATGTGTATTCCATCTTTCTATGAAAAGCCAAAGGCATTGCTTGAGGCATTACTTGCGTATGGCATTGCTAAAGGCATTAAAAGAGCACAGTGCTCTCTTTGTTTACTCTGTCTTTACTTACTCAAGAATCAGGTCTGGCCTCCTAAATTAGCTCTGACATGTGGCTTCCCATGCTTGGTTTTTGCCGGAAAAGTTGTGTTTTCAAGTCCTAAGTGGAAATTCTACCAAAATAGCAGCAAGGCATCATGTATATCATTAATCCAAGATGATAAAACGGCATATTGTATACAAGACAGCTTATTGTCCTTCACATAAGACCTATGTCCATATAACATTATTAGTAATCAAAATATTTTAAAGCTGTGAAATAAAAAGACAGTGCAATGTGAATATTAAAATGTTTTGTCAGTTTGTGCAGACAGATCAACATCAGCACTCATCATTCCTCAGCTTTGCAATGCTGGATTTGGCAATAACGGCCAGACATGAACTCTGTGGAAATCAGACCAAAATAGCAACGTATTATGTAATTGTATAATTTCCTGAGTCTGTCTGAGATGGCAGTGCGATATAAGTGTGTGTGCGTGTGCGCGTGTGTGTATGTGTATGTGTGTGTATATTCATGTGTGTGTTTTGTGCCGTGTGTGTTTGTGTGTGTGCTGTGTGCAGATCAATAACAACACTCCAGAGGGCCTGGTGGCGTTTCTAGAGTACTTGCGGGAGCTGCTGCTGCTCCTGCATGAGCACTACGTGATGCCCGCCCTGCAATACATCCTACAGGGCCTTCAGCACGCATGGACCACCTTCCAGGACTCATGCAAGTCAGTCTCACACTACAGTATACACAGCACACAATACAATAATGTACAGTGGTAATGTACAGTACACACAATACAGTAATGTAAAGTACACATAATACAGGGATGTACAGTACACACAAGTTACAGCCTTCCAGGATTCATGCAAGTCAGTCTCACACTACAGTACACAGCACACCATACCGTAAATGCACAGTATAGTAATGCAGGACACACATGGCACACTTTCCAAGTGTAGTGCAAGTCAGTCAAAGACTGCTCTACGCAATGGTCATACACAGTGCACACAAGTTAGTCTCACCTTTCCAGGACTGCAATTCAGTCTCACACGACGGTACAGTACACAAAGTACGGTAATATACTAAAAATGTCTCTACACACACAAGTTACAGTGTCACTACAGTACACACTGGTTACAAACGTATTGTATGCATGCCATCAAATGTTTTCGAAAGAACAAGGAGAAAGGTTGCAATATGCACATTCTACACACAGGTCTTTTAACATTTAACCCATTGATGCCTGATGTTGCGTTGCACAACATTGGCCCTGGCGCCTGGAGCTGCATTACGCAACATTCAGGCTCATGAGATTTGAGACAACTTTTTTTAAAAATCTCTGTTTGTTTGAGATGAATGACCACATTCTAATCTGAAAGATGAGGGTCTTAGCGTTTAAATGCAACTTAGTGCATATTTTTATGTGCTTCAGAAGCTGAGATATTTAGGTTTTTATAGGCTGAGGGCAGCTTTTCTTAAAAAGGGCTCAGGCATTCAGCAACCTTGTTTGCAGGTGCCTTAAGGCGTCAATGGGTTAATTTCATGCATCTAAAAAAAAGTTTTGATCCGTCATACCAGGGTTGGGGTATTGTGTTTGTAAAACTAGCAGGGTATGTAAAGTGTGAAGTATGGTCAAACAACTTGCCAGAAATCAGACAAGGGATGTTGATCAATCTCTGCCATAGTTACTCATCTGACTTTTTGGCAGTTCACCAGTTTGAACTTTGTGAGAGCAAATGTGGTGTCGTAAATACTATTAGCCAGAGTAATGTAACAGATTGATTTAATCTGCTCTCGACCTTTCACACTCAACAACACCCTCTTCAAGTGACCATGGATTTTTTTCTTCTGCATTAGAGAAGTCGTTGCACACAGGAGCTGGATGCAATGCAGAGAAACTGTATTAAACGCAGAAAATAAAGAAAAGCCAATGTAGGCACTGGTGTTTGGCTTTTCTTTATTTTCGGTGTTTAATACAGTTTCTGTGCATTGCGTCCAGCTCCTGTGTGCGACGACTCCTCCATCAATCACTCTTTTGGAGTAATGCACCGAGCAAAACTCCCTAAGAAAGACAAGAGGTGCGAACGCCAGTTCTACCTTCACTTTCTCTATTCGAGCCACAGTGGCGTTTGAGTTTCTGCAGGGGATTGTGTGTGTGTGTGCGCATGTGCAACTGCATGTGTGTGTGCGCATGTGCAGAGGAATATACTGTGTAAAGTCCTGAATCTCATGGTTTTGTTTTGTTTTGCTGTGTTGTGTTTCAGCGGGGAGGTATCGCTCCTGTGCCTCCAGAATCACGCGGTGTCCTTCACCAACTCCACCTGGATCTACCTGCAGCACACGACGGCCTCCATCCGCGACTGGGCACAGGATTTACTGTCTCGAGCATGAGGCCAACACACACACAGCTGCAACTTAACTTCAACTAAACAGAGACACTTATATACACACTCTCACACACACACACACATGCCCTTTATACTTTAGAGACTACCTTTGCTTCCGTTTGCCCTGCTGATCAGGGTGCACGGAAAAACACACACAGCCTTCCCTTTGGGGAACAGCGCTTATGAGAGAGGAAGAACACGGCCCTCTCCTGCACCTCCACACCTTTTCATGATTTTTACGCCCTTTTCAACCAACATGCATGATTTTTTTTTTTTTTTTTTTTTTTTTTAAATCTAATTGTTGTTTTTTTCTACTGGTGGGAGATGTCTCCCCCTTTTTGTAAGTGTTCTTCAGGTGTGCAAACTGTATTTATTTACAGGAAGAGTTTGCAAATAGTGATGGGGAGTGTGGATAGCCCACTTTTCCTTGACAGGCCAAACTCAAGCTAGCAAGGGACTAGTGATGAAGACCCATAGCAGTTACACAAGGCAAACGGTGAATAAAGATGTAATCATTTAAAACCTAGATGAGTTCAGTTCGAAACTGATTCTGCCATATTTTGACTACTCTTAGGTAGTCACTCACTGTGGAAGTTTGTCTGTAGCTATGTGTGTATGTATGTATGTGTGTGAACGCGCGTGTCGGTGTGTTGAGTGTATCTATATGTGTGTGTGCAGGACCAGAGGGCTGAACCAACTGCTTTGCTCTCCTCTGCCACCTGCTGTTTCTTAATAATTATTGTTTGTGTGTGAAGCCTGGCGAAGGCGAAGGCGTGACTGAACACTGGACTTCAGTGGATTGCTGCTGCTCCCTGATGCAGATGTATATTACTTGAAGGATGATTCCTTTCAGGAAATGCACGAATGGCAACTGAGTGAAAACTGCACCAACCTGCTCCATGTACTTATATAGGACACCCCCACCCCCCCAAATGCCCCATAGCCTATTAAGCGTCTCATATTATTATCCAGGGAATCAGTCTTTATCCCTGGACAGCCTAAACTGAAGAATGCAGAGAAACGCTGTGAATGCAGAGAAGGATAATGTCTGGAAATAAATGCATTTGTTACTCTTAAAATGATTTATTATAATAAAGATTTTAAGCCTGTTTCCTGTCTGTCAGTCTTTGAATGGAGGTCACACATGGGCTTTCTTCTCCACATCAATATTTGATTGTATGTCCAAATTGAATATATCACTAAGGATACATCATGTCAAAGTAAATTATGTGTGGTCATGGAGGTATTAGGGTAGATTCTAAGGACATATTTCCAGGCCCTCTGCTTTGGGGAAGAGCATTTACAGAAAGCAATTAATGCCCTCCAGTCACAATTATTACTCATAAATGAATACAAAATACAGGGTTCCCACTCCTTTGTCATGAACAAATTCAACCACCTTTCAAGCACTTTCAAGCACCAATTTTTCAGTTTTCAAGCACCTTGGCTTTAAATAGGTCGACTACTAGTTGTGTTTGCCCATGTCAGGGGGCAATAGCGTCAGTTTGGGTACCACTGTGGTACATTTGGTAGACTGCGTGGAAAAGAAAAAAAAAATGTTTTTAAGATGCAATTTCCTGCATTCTAATCAATTTTAGGGTGTCGAATGGCAAACACATCTGACATATCACTTCTCATTTTTTTTAATGTACTTTAACAATTTATTTCTATTGTTTGGTTTATTGATTTTGACACAAATTTCAAGCACTTCCACAACCTTGAAAACACTCCATTGAAATTCAAGCATTTAAGGAATTCAAGCACCAGTGGGAACCCTGAAATTATTTTTTTTTTTAAATTGGTGTCAGTGGAATGTTAGAAGAATATTGAACTCAACCAAAATCACATCACAAAAAGCTTGCAGATAGGACTTTTACGTACGTTCACTGGAAACCGGAAGTGTGTCCCATATGTAAATAAGACCGAGTGGAAACAAGTTGAACAGAACCCTAAACACTGAGTGCATCGCTTACATCTGGCCGAAAGTTTACCCTCCGACTTCCCTGGAGCTACAGTATGGACAAAATGGAGCAGCGATTGGCAGCGTTTCGAGCTCGTAAAAAAGCGGAGGCCGCGAGTAAAATCGACAATAACAAGCCACCCGAATCCGCGGAGACGCAACCTGTACCTGAGTGCACAACAAACGAGAAGTCGGCAAACAAGGAAACGGCGCCGACTTCTTGTAGTGTCCCTACTGCCACGACAACAAGACATCCGCATGTAAGTGGAAAATCATCCGTCTGGTCTGTTGTCCATGCGTGTACAGCTAATCAAAACACATTTGACTTGTTAGTTAATCGGCGAATGTTCCTTCATTCTCGTTTGCCTTTTCTTCCACAGGACTCGGACTGGTTGCTGGACAGCGCTCTCGGAAGGTGGCTTGGTGTTGACCGTTTGGCGTTCACTAATCTGACTGTGCTGAAGTTGCTTCTGTGGTTGGTACTTCTCGGACTGTTCTCGGAGCTGGAATTCGGACTGCCATTCTTTCTAATTTCCCTGTTCTACTGGCTGTACGAGGGGTTGAGAGCCCCAGCAGAGCGCCGTCCAGGTGAAATGAGCGCTTACTCCGTGTTCAACCCTGACTGTCAGCCCATCCTTGGCACTCTGACAGCTGAACAGCTGGAAGGGGAGATGGGCTACAGGCCCATGGCCAACAGGGCAAACAGATGACCCAGGGAAACCCAGGGCTGAGACTTTCTGTAGGCTACAGATGCCAAAGTGGACAAGTGAAGTGAGATGATGTCTGACTGATAACCTGAATAATAACTTCATAATATCTGATTAATAACTTTGAAATCTGGTGCACTTTCACACTTTGTTTTTTGTTTTATTTTTATTTTATTATTATCATTATTTTTTCCAAAATGCTGCAATCAATAAAATAATGAAGTTGGTTCCATTTAGCAGCCACATGAGTTTTGCATTGAGATGGCCGAAAGATGAGATGCATTTGGAAAGCTTCTGCCCTAACCCCATTACTGTCTTCACGGTTCAGCATAAAACCAATAAGGCTAATGTGAAAGTGTACTTTCTTCTCTATCCCTAACAAATCATTTGCTGTCGGTTGTGGTGGTGTAACATCCTTGATGGATATTTTGCAATCATTTTTGTTAATGACATTCTTGAACAGGGGTAAGGTGCTCTTGATAAGTTTTAATATAAACAGTGTTTATGGGTGTGTGTGTCTGCTGTGCTTATTTGATGTCACAGAGCAGGGCCACTCCGCGCAGGATCCAGTGGTCTGGGTTCTGTACGGTGCGCAGCACGATGCCCGTGATGTAGGTGAGGTCGGTGCGGCGCGGCTTCTTGTAGACGGGGCAGATGTAGAGTTTGGGGTCTTTGGGGGCCGTGGAGTTGATGGCAAACATGTGCACCACAGGCAGCGCTGTGAACAGCACTTTGGGCGTGGCCTCTATCAGCCGGCAGTTACGGCGGTCCCATCCGGCACCGTCCAGGAACAAGCCGTACACGTAGACGCCCTCCTGTGGACAAAAGGGAATCACAACAACTTTCATTTGCCAAGTACACACATTTCCCCCATCATTATTGTCAGTTTTCACCGAAATTCTTTTCGCGTCCCTGAGCAACACTCGCTTAAGACAGGACATACACATAACATCACATCACAAGACTATTGCACAACTGACAAAAAACAAAAAGAGGACAAAACAAAAAACAGAGGACACAGGCCTATATACAGACATACATGCATACATACAACCCACATAACTTGAAGATCCTACCACGTGGAGTGATAACTCTGCAGTCTTATGACTGATTTGACAAACAAATTGTTTGTTGTATGAAAGCATGTTCAAGTCTGATGCGGTTGAAGCGGGGAAATCTGAAACGCCTACTTGAGGGTAATGGCTGGTATTCTTGGTAAAGAGTGTATGTGATGTCAGTACACACCCTGAGCACGGTACCGTAATGTAATGTAATGGTACAGTCCTGCCGCACTGCTCCCTTGGGGACCCGTTTGGGGCTGCCCCCTTGCATGGACGAGGCATGAATACAAGTTTGTAACGTGGCAGTGTGTACACTGTGTCACAATTACGCTGGGAGTTCCCCAGGTGGGCTTTCAATTTCATATGACATGAACTTCTTTTGTATGAAACATGTAAGTGAAATAGTCATCGTGTGTTAAGTCAAACTACATCCTCCCCTGCTTTTCTGCCGACTACGACCATTGATGATCAACGATTTTATCCAATAACTTGCAAAAGCACATCAAACTGTATTGTTATCAGCAGGGTGCGATTTGTAAGAAAACCAGAAGGGGGGATATGTTTCAGATTTTAAGCAATATCAATGGAATTACATTGAATTGTGATAAAACCATGTAGAAAAAGTGGCGATATCAAGACCAGAAGGGGGGACAATCCCCCCCATCCCCCCTACAAATCGCACCCTGGTTATCAGAAAGAGGCGGGCTGGACCTGAGACAGAAAGTCAGAGGCCACAGGAAAGGATGGGAGGTAGCAGTTTGACTTGCACCCACTGAGCAGTGTGGTTGTGTTGGAGTGAGGTTTGGTAATACGTACAGAGGGGGCCGATGTGATCTCCTCCTTGGTCTGCTTGAGCACCTCGTTGTGGAGCGTGACGGTGTCCAGGGCCCAGCCCTTATGAGCTCGCGTCACCTCCTGTCTCATGGCCGTCAGGAAGCCTGGAGACACACAGAACACAACACAGCATACAGATGAATGCAATACACACACAGCTTTCAGATGGGTGCAATACACGCAATACAATTCCTTCGTTGACACTAGCACCGTTTTTTGGGTTTTTTTTTTGTTAAAACCTTGGGCACAGGACCCCACGTGGAGTCGACTGGAATGTGTAGTGGTGAGAAAATAAAACTGATGATTATTACTAATCAATAAAGGGTTCCCACTCCAAGCAAGACTTAAAATTCCATGAATTTCCATTCCATGGCTTTCCCTGACCATAAAACTGAATTTCCATAACTTCCTTTGGTCATCAATTTGTGACAATCTTTCAAATCACCATTTTCAACTATCTCTCTGCACCTGCATGTACCAGGCATTTTACTTGATTGTGCATTGCAGAATGATGCAAATTGCACATTTTAGAGTAGGAAGTGCTAAGCTATGCTGTACCTTTTGCTATTTCACTATATACGGTTACCAAAATCCCATGATATTCAATGACTGTACATGCTAAATAGTCAAATTCCATGACTTTCCATGACTGAGAAAAAAAACTATTGAATTTCCATAATATTCCAGGAATTCCATGACCAGTGGAAACCCTGATTATAACTAATTAATAGTCTGATTAAAACCTCACATACTCAATCTTAAAACCTTCTGAAACATCTAGGTGCGGAGTGGTTGGTGTTTTTAATGTGATCTGGTTGCATATACCCTGAGGATTGAAGAAGCCAGTCATCCAGAAGGTCTTGGGGCGTCCCTCAAACACCCAGCTGTGGAACTGGATGTTTCTTTCCAGCAGCTCGGTGAACCAGAAGCCCAGCGTGGACGAGTCCCACGACAGCTTCTTCCACAGGTTGGGCACACGCGCATCATACATGTTGTCCAGGGCATCCCTTAGGTTCTACAGCAAGAGAAGGAGGAGAGAAAAGAGAGGATTAGAGAGCAGAGCTTTGGAACATCACAGGAGCTGCACGCCAAACTACGTCCTCCTGACCTGTCGCCTCCGCTTCCGTGATTTGAGGTTTAACGTCATCGATGATTTAAGATTTTTTTTTCAATATCTTGCCAAATTCAATGTTCCTGAGGATTTGGTTTAGATAATGTTTTGGATGAGGAGTGTGGGGTGGGTAACCTCGCTCATGATGATGGTTCCTTCGATGGCCAGCTTGAGGTCGTTGAGGCTGGTGCGCACCACAACGATGATCTTGTTCATGCGGTCCACCTCTTGACGCAGGAAGATGTTCATGGAGTTCAGAGCACCCATCTTCACCAGGCGCGCCCTCACCTGCACACACAGTTACTCAGGTTCATGAAGATGCCCCATGACTCCACACCAAAGTCATACAGAGTTGTATGCATGTGTGACGCTACACAGCAAGCCTTAAGGCAGGCGCACAACAAGATTCCCATGTGTGTAATGAACAAGCTGTCATAATGGAGTAGGTATGGCAGTGCCCACCTCGTGGGGCACATAATTAGGTGGCAACTTGTCCAGCATGTCTGATGCCAGCCGGTAGACTATGGACTCCCTGGTTTCACCCACGCCGCCACCACTCTCCTTGGGCTGGATGTTGGTAATGGTATCCAGCACCTCTGCAGACGTGTTGGTCTGGTAGCTGTGAAGCAGAACACATATAATATGTCAGGATCGGACAGTCTTATCTGTGAGTTCATCATGTCATCCGCATGAATAAGATCACAGTAAAAGTGCTTGTTAAAGGGACACTGTGCAGGAAATGGTCAAAAAAGGTACTGCAACTATGCTGCTCATTGAAACTGGGCTATATATTGCCAAATTTGATCTTTACATGAAAGTTTAAGTAATAAACAAATATTTTTTTAGTATGGTCCAAGTAGAGTCATTTTTGCAGCTAAAAATAGCTATTTTTGGAAATTCAAAATGGCGGACCATGGAGAAGATCCCCCTTTTCATGTATGAAAAGTGCAATTTTTCCAGTCATAATGAATACTTAGAATTTGATGGTGGTGGTAAGTATTCATGAAAAAGGTAACATTAGTGAATGAGCAGCATGAATTATGGAAATAAACAACTAAAAATCTCACACAGTGTCCCTTTAACTGTGTTTTCCATCATGTAGTACTGTACTAGGTGTGCCTCATCAAAAGAATCAACCTGCTGTTCATGAACAGTATCTATAGTGTCTATAAAGTATATGTTTGGTTTGACCCATTTCAGCCGAAGCCCTTTTTGGGAAAAAGGTGCCCTCTACCTATTAAAACCTAAATAGCTCAGCCTCCGAAGCACACAAAAACATGAAATACAGTAAGTTGCATTTAAAAGCTAGGACCTTCATTTTGCAATAGAATTTGTTTATCCAGCTCTAACACACCCACATTGTTAATTAAAAAAACCCTAAAATCTCAAGAGCCTGAATGCAGCGTATATGCCGCTCCAGGCAAAAATGGGTTAAAGCCTTTAAAGTTTAAAGCTATGCTTCTATTCTTATTAGGTTCTTGGTCTTGTGTGAGTAAGTGAGAGGGTGTTCTGCTCTTACGTGATGTCGGCATTGGGGTGCAGACCAAACACCTGTGGCGAGTCAACTGAGGGCAAGGTCTGGATGTACTCCATGTACTGCTCCAGTGCCTTACACACTGGGATCTTGTAGCCCGTGTAGTAGCAGAAGTTTGGATCAAAGATCTTATCGTTGAACCACACCTACAAAAAAGCAAACAACACCTTCAAGACAACTGTCTTTACAGGTACATGTACTATGCATAACTGAAAAGACCTTGCAATCTTATTTCAAGAAAGAAACAATCATTTATTTTTGAATGAACAAATAAAATACTAAGTACCCTTGCGAAGCAATTGAGGAGCCTCTTGTCGTAGTCATCTGTGACTCTTCCTCCGTACTGCACCTCTCCCAGCATGTAGCGCACAGTTACCCATGACACACCCTGCAGATGAAGAGGGGTCACATATTACATGTAGCGCACAGTTACCCATGACACACCCTGCAGATGAAGAGGGGTCACATATTACATGTAGCGCACAGTTACCCATGACACACCCTGCAGATGAAGAGGGGTCACATATTACATGTAGGGCACAGTTACCCATGACACACCCTACAGATGAAGAGGGGTCACATATTACATGTAGGGCACAGTTACCCATGACACACCCTACAGATGAAGAGGGGTCACATATTACATGTAACACACAGATACCCATGACACCCTACAGATGAAGAGGGGGGAGGGGAGTGTTCTTAAAGCCTAGTCAGCCACTTCAGCTACACAAAGGGAAAAGCTCCCGCGCACTGTACCTTCTTGGGGGTGCATTCATCCAGGTGGTTCTGCACAAACTGGACACTGGCTGTGAAGTCGGCCGAGTTGAACTCATAGGGAATGTTCCAGCCCAGAGGCCCGAACTTACGCCGCTCCTACAAAGGCAACACAAGCATCTGCACTGAGCTACACTGCGGTGACCAACACTGTACAAACAATTTGCAACACAATAGTGTAGGGCTGCACGATTATGGGAAAAATCGTAATCACGATTATTTGGGTCAAAATCGAAATCACGATTATTAATCACGATTATTGAACAATAGGCCTAAACAACTGAATTGTTTGCAAAATGTTATTTTAAATTACGAAATGAAATCTGGAATGAATTATGGATTTATGTAAGGGACGAACAATATAAAACTGACTTGTAATAATTATGTAGAGGGCAATAGCATGAAACTTAGGCAGACCAACAGATTTTTGGCCAGAAACATGAGCCTGTCAGCATGTTCTGGCTTCAAGGATGCTCAAAGGCAGATCACTATTACCACGATTAAATTCCAATTGAAATCACGATTTCGATATGCACATTAATTATGCAGCCCTACAATAGGGGCAAGTCAGACTTCCCAATCCTCCCAGCTTTCCTCTGGCCTCAGGCCTTGTGATATTAAACTCAACGTCATCCAATTTTTTATTCACTATTTTGCAAAAGAACAATTCAAAGGTCATTCTTTTGTCTCATTTGCAAATATCTGGACGTTGAATGGGTGAAAGCCCCCCGAAAGCCGCTCTGCACTGGTTGACAGCGGGGAAACGTTCTTGTTTTCTCCACATTTGATTAGCTTATTGGACGGGGGCCATGTATAAGACGGTTCTGGTACCAGAGTTAGCTATGAGGTCAGGGCAACACGGTGGCAAAAGGCAAGAAGGCAGAGGCAACAGGAGAGGATGTGAGGGAGGCTGGCGTCTGACTTGCACCCTGTGCTGCAGAGTGCCTCACCTGGACCACGGTGTGGAGGAAGGCCACCCCGTACAGCAGGGGCTTCCACATGGGCAGGTTGCTGACGTCCAGCTGGTCCTGAGAGATGCCGGCGAAGGTGCGCTTCAGGCCGGCACGCACGCCTTGCGGAGGGTCGTTGGTGAACTTGATGGAGGACTAACACAAACACACACACACCAGGGGTGGAACTTAAATTTTTTCCCCACCAGTCACGGTGGCAGGTAGATTTCAAAATCTACCAGTCACTCACTGTTTTTACCAGTCAAAGTGACTGGTGGGTTGAAAAATGTACCAGTCACCACGGAAATGTACCTACCATTGGCAGGTGGACGGGTGCTTATTTCCATCCCTGACACACACACAGATCACAGGAGTCTAACACAACCACAAACACGGCTGCAGGCACCTGAGCACAGAGACACAGCTAGCCTCATAGGATAACCTCTTCTGAAGTGTCTTTTACATAGCTCACTTGTTCTAGCAGGGTTCCCACGCTTTTTCAAAAATCATTTTCCAGGATATTTCCAGGACATTTCCAGGACTATTTTTGGATAATTCAGGACGGATATTTAATCCGTCGGACCCACAATTTGGACATACACAGCGACACACAATGCATTTTAGAGACAATGTGACTTTAAAGGGACAGTTTGGTCAATTTCAACATGCAGTTGTAATGCTCACACTACCCTGGACTTGTCAGTGCCTGAGATTTTTTTTTCTTCTTCTTCAGCCGTTTCCGAGATCCTGGTCATTGTAATGGGGGCAGCTCTTTGTTTACATTTCAAAAAAACATTTTTATTTATTCCCAAAAACATCCAAAAGGTTATAAAACATCAGCAGACAACTAGCAAACAGCAGTACCTTTTGGGAAAATATTTGGAGTTGGCCTATGTTTCATTTTTTAAAATGTAAACAAACGCTGCCCCCATTAGAATTGCTCATATCTCGGAAAGGGCTGAGCCGAAAAATGTGGCATCACCAGGTACTGACAAGTCAAGGGTAGCGTGAGCAATACAACTGCATGTTGAAATTGACCAAACTGTCCCTTTAAGGTTGAAATTAGGGATGCACGATGTCAAAAATTTCGTCCGATACCGACATCCGATATTGATATTGCGGTTTTGGCCGATAACCGATATTAACCGATACCGATGTTTTTATTTTCTTTTCTTTTTTTAACAGAGATGACATTAATGCAAACAAACAGAATTTTTGAATGTCCTCTTATTTCCAAAAAACACTTTTTAACTCCCTGTGATAAAAACTAGAAGACAAACAATGAAAGTCACCGTCAAGTCATATAAAAAAAAGCATATTAAAAAAAACATTGGCGTTAACATCAGCCCAGTTTTACCCATCGGACCAATGTCCGATGTGTTGAGAAATGTCAAATATCGGCCGATACCGATACATCTGGCCGATACATCGTGCATCCCTAGTTGAAATGAGTTGTAATGAATGAGTACAGTGTGTCAGGGAAGAGGGTACGTCCAAAGACGTCATAAGAGCATAGTATGGCATGGCCGCAAGGGGAGTCACTTTCTTCTTCTGCAGTTAGTACTAAGGAGACTAGTGATCATAGGAGGGATTACATTAAACACTGACAACTGGATCTCCTCTCTTGACCAATTTTGCGAAGTTACAGAGTTCAGATTTTATCCATTATGGCGTTGAACCCACTGACCATGAGCACAGTGTCTTTAAGCAATGTCCTCGGACTACACCTAACCCAATGCATTTTCCATTGAGTGATACTTCTTATCCAATGTACGTTATTTGCTTAGTACTGGCAGCAAGGTAAAATGCAAAGCCACTACCGCCAGGGCTGGAGTGTGGAACAGGTCATAAGACATAGTGAATTTGTGTCAGCTGTAATTAAGGCTGAATGACAGCTGTAATTTAACCACAAACTGAACATTGACGACAGGACATCCTATTTTGACCGGGCCGGAACTAGCAGCAGCTCCTCGCACCCAAAATGCAATTCAAATTGCGGAGTTTCCAGTGTCACAATTTTTATTGATCATGGCCTTGCATCCACTGCGCATGGTGTCCCCGGGCTACGCCCCCGTACTACACTGTGGCCAATGCAATTTCCTGCGAATAAGCGTTCTTATCCATTCTATGTTCTTTGTCCAAAGGTATTGACCTGGGCTGCGGTTGAAGATCACCAGCTGTCCCGCTAGTAGGAATCTGCTGGAGCTTGGCGACCACACCCCTATGTCAAATTTCGCAAGCCCAGCACGTGCAGCCTCTGTTCAATTGAAATGCTTTCTGATCACAAAACGCTTATTTGGACTTAAATGAAAGTGCAATGTAAACTCACATTAATGTCACATTATCTCAGAAAGTAATACCTTAATAGTCTCTCTCTTATCGCAAAAATGAGTGTACTTGGATTTAAATGCATTCTCCACAAGACTTGACTTTGACTTCTTTGCTCACCAACCATTGTGGCCAGTGGTTTCTGTCTTTCTGCAAGCCAGTTTTGTTGCCAGTTTCTTTTTCTGTGGAATATTCTTGCATACAAACAATTGATGCGACTACTGTGACTTGTCACACCAAAGATCAAACTAGCTTTCAAATTGGCTAGTGAGACTGAAAGCTCTGATCTCCAAAAAAGATAGCAGTAGCCTACAATTTTTTGTAAGGAAGTGCTAGCACTGCCTATTTGGAGGCCTATTATGACCGTAAGCAGCTTTTCGAGAGATATATAACGCCATGATATCAGCTAGCGACTTTTCAGCAAGCCAACTAGCGACTTGTAGCGACTTTTGGCAACACTGAGTCAAAGAATATGACTGTGTATAAGTGCAATCAAAGATGGCAACCTGACCAAACTGTGTGTGTGTGTGTGGACAATAATGTATTCAATAGGTGGATATAAATTGAATCGTCATGTCTAGACTCGGAGAAGAGTAAAAATTATACCACAAACAAAATCGGGAAAAGGTTGAAGGGAAAAAAATCCAGGACAAATATTTTTTTTCCAGGACATTTGGTGAATTTCCAGGACTTTCAAGGACTTGAAAACACATCTCTAAATTTCCAGGTTTTCCAGGTTTTCCAGGACGTGTGGGAACCCTGTCTAGGTTCTGTGGAACTAAATGTGCAAACTAAGAATCTTTCATGGAACGTTGCTCATGAAATATTGCTCAAGTTTGCTTAGGTCAGAATGCAATGATGCTCATCTCCTCCAATCTTGCCAGTGGCCATGGAGGGTGGAGTTCAGAAGAGCTTTCTGCTAGGTTAGTTGATGAACTTTGCAAACATAATTTTATGCTTGGGAGAAAAAAACAACTATTTTTGGTTAGAAGTGGCCTGATGTAACCCTCAAGTCAAAAAAACAAATCTTTTCCATGTTACGCCAGGATTTCTCTGGATCAGATCCTCTGAAATTAGGGTATGGTAAAAACCAGGCTGGGTTAGAAGCTGGGCAAAGACAGAATTCAACCATTGTGAAATGGATTGAGAGTCAGTGACAGGCTATGAGTGGCAGTACAGTACATGTTACAGAATATCTATAGAATACCTTTTGATTTGCCATTGTAATACAACGAAATTGAGCATTCCTTGTTGAAACAATAAATAATTAAAATAAAGAAAAGAGTGAGTGAGTATCCTACCTGCAGCAGGGTGATGGAGAATTTCACATGGGGCTCGGTGGTGATCCAGACCCGGAAGGAGTCGTGCGCCGACTCCACAGTGGTCACCGTCTCCAGCAGCTCCTCCATGAACTCCAGACCCAGATGGCAATTCTGCAGCAGCACCCAGCCTCCCTGCACACACAGGCACAGGCACAGGCACACGCACACGCACACACACATTACATTGATTTAGCACACACTTTTATCCAAAGCCACTTACAAACAACGGCATATTCTAATCAAAAGCATACAAACATACTAGCCAAAGTACAAAGGTGCAAAGGCCAATCATGCACCCCCAAACACACACACACACACAAAGCATGTACATTTTTATGTAGTGCACACAACACAGCGTTGTGAATGTCTGTGTGTGTGTGTGTGTGTGTGTGTGTGTGTGTGTGTGTGTGTGTGTGTGTGTGTGTGTGTGTGTGTGTGTGTGTGTGTGTGTGTGTGTGTGTTGTTATGTATCACAATATGTTGATCATCACCTGTGCCATGGACATCTGCATAAGTCTTCTGGCATGCACCTCCTGTCCTTGGCCCATGGATATGGCTCTGCACTCTGTACAGCAAGGAGGAGGAGAGGAGAGGAGAGGACGCACTTACAACAGCACTCATCTGGACTATTAGTCCAGACATCTACCGGTAATATCAAGTCAGCATGTCATGACCAGCTACATAGCCAAAATAAACATCACAGACAGGGGATCGGAACACATCTACATCAACTGATAAAAGTGAATGATCCACGGTGGATCACTGACGTTTTTAGTAGCAGAAGTCAGGTAGGGAAACAGAAACACACAGCTAATACCACAAATGTACTGAATAAAATCAAATTAAAATATATATAAAACTATATAACATTTATTCCATGTAAATGAAACATGTTGTACAGTTAACTAATGTCCAACTACACAAAATAGTGACATTAGCTGTGGTAGTGCCACCCTGACGTGCGCTTCTAAAAACACAGTAGACTTGATTGGCTGTTGATTGGCTGTCTCCACTTCCTACCCAGGCGGAGCTTCTTTGCCAGTGCTTCGATCTGATTGGTGGGGTCGGAGCCCATGGACAGGAAGCAGATGAGGGGGGTGCGCGTGTCGCTCTCCTCCCAGGTGGCCTCCAGGTTCAGGATGACGGGGTCCGCAAAGCGCATGCCCATCGAGTCACCCACATACTTCCTGGCCTGGGACAGGGTGCGGTCCGGACACCACGACCTGCCAAACAACACAACAAAAAGAGGCATCATATATCAAGAGTTTATTTGCAAAATGGTGTATCTACATTTTGTAGAATATTAGGAAATTGATTTTTTTTTAATTGGGCATTCCATTGTGGCATTGCAAAATGCGTTTTATATACCGTAGGTTGAAAAAGTATGTTCTCAAAATATCTGAATGGCAAAAATTCACACATAGGTGATAGGACCTCTGAACAGTCATTTTCAATAATAAAATGCAAAAGTCAAAAATCTTAGATATACCGTTTTGCAAATAAACCCATCATATTTTCTACACAGCCAAAATGAAATCTCAGCATGTTTATTTTTCTATTCATTTTTTGAAAAAACAGTCTAGACCAGGGGTGTCAAACATTCCATCTGGCCCGGATGTAAAAAAAATAAAAAATAAATAAATAAATATAATAAAAAAAATATATATATATTTTTTTTTTTGTTTGTTTTTTTTTTATTTTTTCATTGAAATAACCGAAATGTGCAATTCCGCCCCTCGGGGCAAAATCGAGACCTGCATGACATTAACCCAATGGTCCCTCTGTTATACTGTATATATGTAGTAAAGTGCACATCACACTTCTATTATAAATAGTGAATTTGTACTGTAACAGGCATTTGATAAAGCTCATATATTAAAGACCTCATATATAGAGATAGAATGTTAATACTTCTTATTCGTATTGTATTGGTATTGGTTGTAATTAAATAATAAATATAATTGGATTTGTATTGGTTCCTATTAAGCTGAAACTGGAAACGGGATGTTAGAATGCGTGAAAATGCAGGAAATTACATCTAAGACCCCCACACCCCCTGCCGAAATGAACTGTCCCATATTTAATTCATTGACGGTTGCAATGAAGTCAAGGAAATTTTGCATAGGATTATCAGTATTGCATTGCTTTCTACATATTCAACACACTTAAAACGTGATAGTGCTGAACACTAATCCTCTGCTTTACGGTTTTTTTGTTGTTTTTTTTTTGCGATGATGTTGGTAATGCGGCCCGCTTGAGGTCCACATGGGTTGTATGCGGCCCCCGGACCAAAATGAGTTTGACACCCCTGGTCTAGACTATTAGACTTGTTTTGGTCCATGGAGGAGGTCTTCTTTGTTTTTCATTTCATTTGTTTTGCTTGTTACAAGCACTTGCTAAGATTTCATTTTTTTGCAGTGTTCAAAAGGACCTCCAATCACGTTAAAGTTGAAACTATCATTCTATTTCCTGACCCTCCAGACACTCGTGTGAGCTGTTGAGTGGAAGTTACACAAGTTGAGTGGAAATACGCAAGGGCCTGGCTACATATTTTAGTCAGGCTGCTTATGTTTCTATGCAAAATACCAGTATCATGAGCTGTAACCTACTGGCTATTTTAAAGCTAATTTAAAGACCGCATAGCTATTTTAAAGCTAATTTAAAGACCGCATAAAGGAGTGAGTGTTCGCATCTCAGCATATATACCGGTACTCAGTCTACAGTAATTACATTTGATAAATAAGACAAATCTTACTAATGAAAGCCCAGTGTAAAAAAATGCAGTTATGCAGTGTCATCAATCTATATGTTATATGACAAAAATGTAGGCCTACATACTCTGTGCAGTTAGGTATAAGAGACTTGAGGTCACCTGATGAGCAGAAGCCTGTGGAAGACATCCAGAGAGTCGTCGTAGCCGTCAGGTATCACCCCTTCTTCTGGGGAATCCAGATCAAACCACAACTTCCAGCCCTTCTCATTACGAGACACCTGGAGGACAAAGACAACGCAACCAGAAAGAATAAAGAACATCTAGCGGATCCATTCCATGCCCTCAGTTGAAACATGGCGTGCCACTCAGTTATTTGTTGATGAATATAATGAAAGGTTAGTGATTCCATGACAGTTTTCATTGTGTCAGTGTGTGTGTGTGTGTGTGTGTGTGTGTGTGTGTGTGTGTGTGTGTGTGTGTGTGTGTGTGCGCATCAACCTGGTTCATGATTTCGCTGAACTGAGGCAGCTTGGACAGCTCCACTAGATTGAGCCAAGTCATATCCAGGATCCAACGGAACGGCTTGGCTGGACAAGCCTTCAGATCTAAGGCAGCCCCACCTGACACACACACACACACACACACACACACACACACACACACACACACACACACACACACACACACACACACACACACACACACACACACACACACACACACACACACACACACGCACACACCACAACACCCCCACCCATAAGGACTTTTGTTTCTTGACAAAAAAAAAAGTCATCTTTTTTTGAGTGTCTCACCTTACCTTTGATAAGCGTTTGAAATTCGTTGTGTTGAATTCTGGCTTTCTGCAGGTCTATCTTGAGGGCCAGCAAGATGGTGAAGATGAACTTGTGGTTCTCATAAAGGCCACGCACTGTGTAGCGGAACACCTCGAAGGTCAGGTAGTCAATGATGTTGGAGATTCGCTTCTGGGTCAGAAGAGACTTCTCTGACCTGCAGACCAAGTACAGTGAGTGAGTGAGTGAGTGAGTGAGTGAGTGAGTGAGTGAGTGAGTGAGTGAGTGAGTGAGTGAGTGAGTCTTTGATTGTTGGCCTTTGTACTGTACATGTATGCGCAAGCTCACGAGAAAACATTCTTGTTAAGTAAAGATGGACATCATCGCCCATGTTCACAACACTCACACAATTTGAAATGCACATTTGTATGACTGAGGCAAAATCCCTAAAATACTTTGTAGTAGAAAAAACATGGAAAAATGTGCCACAAATCTAACTGTGTGTATGTGACAAAATGAGTACTTAAGTCAGTGTAGTAGTTCACAGCACAGCCATAGAGAAAATAAATTAATTATATATTACAAATGATAAATGCACCACTTTGGTAGCCTAGAAATCTAGACGCCCCTAGAGGCCGCAAATTGAATTCAGCTGTAGGGGTTGAGCTCGCTAGGCTACCACTTTGAGTCATAGGCCCTGGCATGCACCTGGCCATGGAGAGGTCAAAGATCTTGAGGAACTGTGCGAGAGAGGTCTGGTACATGACGTTGACCATGCTCATCTCGGTGATGAGGAAGTAGAGGATGCTGCCTCGCGAGGCGGCCGGCCGGTACTCCTCCTGGGCCGTGGTGATCTTCACCTCCGTCTCCGCCGCCACGTGCAGCTTCTCGCTCACCTCCGCCGCCGTCTGCTTGGTCACGCTCAGGATGCCAATCATGGACTCGTCGTCCACCAGGGAACCTTATCGCACACGCACACACACACACACGCGCACACACACACGCGCACACACAGATACGCGCACACACACACGCGCACACACAGATGCGCACACACACATAGACAGACAGGAATGTCAGAGGAAGACATGATAAGATCTAGTGCAGATCTACGGTGACACCATGTCACTTGGAAGCATGCACTGCTTTTGGTGTTGTCTAATGTTCACAGATTTGTTTAGTTTTTTTTAAATGTGTGCGATATGTGTGTCCTAAATGTTTTAATTGTCTTGTATGAGTGACGATCACTTGGCTGCAGATCATAGTCTACAATAACGTTGGGTGCAAATAAAAGTAATCTAATCTAAATCTTTACATTTGCTCCATTTATATTGCTGTACTTGTATAATTTGCACAGTGCATTCAGTCTCCAAAAACACTGGAATACTTCTAGATCTGCAACAGCATGCTCCATCCTACTCAATTAAAAAACCTACTGATCAAACACATAGAGAATTGATTTAACGTTTTCTACCCTAGTGCATTTGGTCCCAGAATACTCTCTGAGTATTGAATTTACAACACATTTTTTGTGTTTATATTGTATGTAATAGAGTGTGAGAGCTCAGTTATTGCCAACAGTAGTGCTCACTAGAGCGTGCCTGCCTACCTACCTTTGGTAGTGCTGAGTTTGTACAGCAAGTTATCCTCCAGCTCCTTCATCTTCCTCTTGTTGGCCGTCACATCCTCCATCAGCTTCAGTCTCTCTGCCTCCAGTTCCTACACATCACAGCCACAGCACACATCCTGTCATCATGCTCATTAATACACATTTAAACACACATCGTGCCAGAAACCCATCCCAAAAATATGCATTATTCTCCTCTATTTAAGGGGAAAGGCTTAAGGCTAAACTTGCAGACCATGCAGTTCATAGAGCTCGAAAGTCCCACCCCTTAGTTCCACGTTTCACGGGACCTAAGCTGACCATCTAACAACATGGTAGCGAGTAAATATCTTCTGATCTCAGTCATGATATGCGCTGGGCTACAAATATGCTGTTTAAGAGGCTAGATAAAGATTATTCATGCAGAAGTATCAATGTTTTGTTCCGAGGCCGTCGGCATGAAAAATGTGAAGAAACACAGCTTTCTAAAAAGTTTGGGGGTTCGTACGAAAAATTAAGCAAAAATATCGGAAACAACATATATGGAGCTCGTGGCACAACTCGAAGGGGATCGAAATATCATTTTAATACCGCCATTGGATTACATGCTATGATTTTCGGCTAAAAACGCCATTGAGGTCCCATGAGATTGGGGGAAGTAACGTCACTTTCAAGCTCTATAGATGTCCATGATGCCTGGCTACTGCATTGAGTACTGGGCAAAGGGGTCATTTGTCCCGAGCCAAGGGAGAGAAAGAGCTCAGAATCGGGTCCTCCTAACAGATTTCAGATGAATTTGTCTTGGGCCAAGCGAAAGCGGTCAGTGCGGCCTTGCATACACCGCAACACATACGTATACCAGACAGCAGAGCAGCAGACTGGGCCGCTTACATATTTCTCAGCTAGGATGACGCGACCCAGCAGCTGGTTCTCCAGGCCCTTCATGGTGACGGTGAAGTCTATGATGGAGGTCTTGGCGCTGATCTCGGGGGTGTAGGCCGGGTTGGGCAGCTTGGTGGTGATGTACAGCCTGAAGCCCGGCATCACGTCCGTCTCCTTGTCGCCAACTTTCACCTGGAGACAGGGACGTGTTCAGACAATAGCCATTACAGAAAAAAACATATACAGAGACTATCATGTTCAGGTAAACAAAGCTATATTACCACTGTAGGAAGATGATGGTCTAGTGATTTAGAATTCTAGATGATCTAGTGGAGGGGCATAGCAAGATACAGTATGTACACTAGATGCCACGTTCACCACTTCTTGTATAAGAATTAATGGCTCAAGTCAGATGTTTAGTCAGTATAATGCTGTCCACAATCTGTGACAAGGCAACGCACACATTATCCTGTAAGCGGTAGCAAAACAACATGTATGAAAAACATAGGATACTGTACTAGTACGGCTATGACAGAAGGCTGCACGCAATATCCAGTGCTCTATGTCTATCGGTGAATAGGTGGAGATTTAAATTGACAAGCCGTGGTCGTAGATGCAGAGGAAAATGTCTGTGACAAAATGTCACAATCGCTATGTTTACATGAGACATTCAATTCTGAATACATTTTAATTGTGGTTTGAAAACCTCATGTAAACACTTCATGAAAGATCAAAGTGAACTCAACGAAACTATCTAATTCGGAATTATTAATTCGGAATTAAAAACGTTGTGTGAACGTAGCCAATGTCCAGGACCTTCAAAGTGGAGCCAGACTTGATGAAGTTCTTCTCCAAGACGTTGTCCAGCGCTGGGTCCAGCTCCTCGCGGACATCCTCAATGAGCAGCGGCCGGCCCAGAGACAAGCTGTCCTCCAGATGGGTACGGAAGAACTTGTGGTTCAGGGACGTCACCTGAGGAGCACAGCACAGGTAGGCTATCAGACCAACCATCTCAGAGGAGTAAGATACAAGTATGTGTATGAACTGGAAAGTCGATATGTCAATACACTTCGTAGAGATGCTATCATTCAGGGCTCTAAAATAACTTTTTTCATCTCCAGCCAAAATGGCTAGTAGATGCTGATTTTCCTAATATTAACATACACTCACTAATGGGTCAAAGTGGCTAGTAAGTTGGTCTTTTCTACCAGCCAAACTGAAATTTCACTAGCATTTGGCCGATTGGCTGGTGTTAATTTAGAGCACTGCTATTATCCAAAGTGATTATCAAAGCAGAAACAGAACAAGACATGAACAACTGTTTTGAAGTCCAGTAATAAGAACTTCAAATCAATTACACAGAGCAATGTAGTTGTATCTGATACCAGTCTGAAAGTTTTTAGCAGGCCCTTATAGGAGGCATCCTGCAGCTGCATATTGACGACACCTGGTCGGCAACGTACCTGCAGTTCGTTGGATTTCTCCTTCTGCTTGATCCAAGCTTTGCCCTGTGTCTGTGGGTCGATGAGCAGTGGGAATCTGGCTGCCTTGGTCACGATGATGCCATTCTGGACAGACAAGTCATCTCCCGGCAGCCCCTGCAGATTCCACTCACTGATCTAAAACAAGAGTAGTGAGATATTAACCCCACAACACCGGAAGGAAGCCTCACTGTCTTGGAGGAAGTGTCTGCCATAATGGCATGAACACACTTAAAATGACGAGAGTGACAATGGCAGCAAAAGAAATAGAGTTTGAGACGAGCTGGCAGCACAAGCAAAAAAAAAAAAAGTTGGACTTCCACAAACATTATGGTAATGAGCTATGACGTGATTTGGTGACAACCACAGAAGCCAATCAGAATGTCGGACTCCTTGCTTTCTGTCTGTCTGTCCACTTTTGCCACTGCTGCTCTGAGCCACATGTGAACTGGAGAATGCCGAGCACATCGACGAGGGTAGGGGGTGAGAATGTAAATGTGTGGCTCCTTACCGTAGGTTGGTCCACCAGCATGGAGATGAGGTTGAGGTTGTCGGTGAAGGGGATCTTCCATCGGAGCAGCTCAGCCATCCAGATCTTCTTGAGCAGCAGGTCACGGAAGCTCTGGTTGAAGGGCCCGCAGTAGGACAAGAAGCCTGTGAGCTGCAGAACATCTCCCACCAGCCTACGCGCACACACACACACACGCGCGCACACGCACGCACGCACGCACGCACGCACGCACGCACGCACGCACGCACGCACACACACACACACACACACACACATTGTTCATGGATTGCATTATACACTCGCCTCCAAAAGAGTTGTCACCTATCCATCTGTTTGGAATAACAGCTAATAACCTGACTTTCAATTAATCACTTGGCTTCAGAAGTCACTCATATGAAAGCTGCAACCCTCCCGAATGAAAATGTATGTACAAAAATAAATTTCATGCACCAACGAAAGATTGACCCTTTATTGAACACAGACAGGGCAGATTTTCACAAGACAAAAGTTTTGTCGCCTATCGAACATAATGTGAAAATGAGCAGATAAGTCACTTCAAAACACTTCAAATACGCAGATTGGGTGTCATACTTAATCACTGAATCACTCTCACCTCTCCAGAAAATCAACTTTGGCCTTAGGTGTATGTTTAGGGTCATTGTAATCATGGAAAGCAACACAATGAAAATCAATGGAGTTCAATGAGAGATGGTGGACATATTCGCTATTCGTAGAGCAATACATGTTTAACTTCATGATTTAATCAATGATAAAAGCCCTCAAACACCTGCAGCATGCATGCAGCTCCTCATAACAGCTGTATCTGTACCATGTTTCACTTTATGCACCATTTCTCTTTTTTCATATTCTTCATCTCCAACACCATATAGTTTTGATGCTATCAGTTCTAAAATGGTTGATCTTGGGATCTTGACTTCAGAGTATGAGTCCCATTAGCCTTCATTTTTGTCAGAATTAGGCCTGACATACTCTTGGCTGGCTTTTTTGAGACAGGACAGTGGGAGAGACTTCTTTGGTGTTTAAGGTGAAGAATTTGGAAAAATACATGGTGCCTAAAGTCAAACATGGGAGGGATACAGCTCTTATGTGGAGCTGCATGCATGCTGCTGGTGTGTGAGGGCTTTTATCATTGATTACATCATGAAGTTAAAAATGTATTGCTCTACGAATAGCAAATATGTCACCATCTCTCATTGAACTCCATTGATTTTCATTGTGTTGTCTTCCATGATTACAATGACCCTAAACATACACCTAAGGTCAAAGTTGATTTTCTGGAGAGGTGTGAGTGAATCAGTGATTAAGTATGACACCCAATCTGCGTATTTGAAGTGTTTTGAAGTGACTTATCTGCTCATTTTCACATTATGTTCGATAGGCGACAAAACTTTTGTCTTGTCAAAATCTGCCCTGTCTGTGTTCATTAAAGGGTCAATCTTTCTTTGGTGCATGACATTTATTTTTGTACATTCATTTTTAGGGCTGTCAGTAGATTAAAAAAATTAATCTAATTAATTACAGAATTTGTAATTAATTAATCTAATTAATCGCACTTACTCGTATGTTCTTTTCATGACGCGAAACAATAATAATAATAATAATAATAATAATAATAATAATAATAATAATAATAATAATAATAATAGGCCTAATAATAATAATAATTACAATAGGCCTATAAGTCCTATGATGTACTAATATGTTAAAATAGGCCTGGTAAACAGAGTTAGTGAATAAATAGGCTACATTAGCAAACACAAAAAATGAGTCTACAGTATCTTATCTATCTATCTATCTATCTATCTATCTATCTATCTATCTATCTATCTATCTATCTATCAGAAAAGGTCAGAGTTCAAGGAAATGGGAACACCCCCTGATGAAACAGATGACGTGCATTCATTCACGTTTTGTTTACATTTTGGGGAGCTGGATTAGCCAGGAATGATAACTGCACTGAGCTAGCCAATAACCCTTGCTTGGACTAAACATTGATTCTACACCAAAATATTCTATGGATATAAGACAGGACAAGAAAGACTGACTGATGTAAACTTCTCCAAACTATCTGCACGAAAGGTAAGACATCCTATCTCTGTAGGCTATAGCGATTGGTTGAAGCTAGAAAACGTGTGCCTGAGGTGTCAGTGGAAGTTAGCGATCAAAGTTGTCAACTTGACATCTGTGGCACAGTGGTATTATTTTGTTCTGAACGTGGCATGTATCACTCAAATCGCTGTAATCACAACCCAACTTGAGAAGATCATCTTCCAGCACTAGTTCAGTTCCTTGTGTAATTTCGTTCAATTTTTTGGGGGATTATGAAAACTATATATTTTTGGAAACCGCAGAGTGTAAGGAATCAGAAAAGCAATGTTTTACAATTTTCCTTGGTTGCTATGGCAACTATATATGGCTTTCAAAATGGCCGCCTTCTAATGCCAATTTATTCAATCTGTCATCAAGAGAAATGCATATAAACTCATTTTTTAGTAATCAAATTGTCATATGGGATGAGAGAAAATATTTCCATTTAGTTTTAGATGATCAATGGCCCATATTTAAGGTTTTTAAGCGTTTTATTTTGTTTTAAGGTGAGAAATTGCAGGTGAATAGGGTAATTTTTTGAACTTACAGATATCACTATGAAACTTTACTAGTTGATTATGTACATGGAAAGGAGAAAAAAATGTATTACAAGTTTTCTATAATTTCATGTTTACATATGCTAATGAGGCTATTTATGATATACGCTCATTTGCATACATGCGACGAAGCAATGAAGCGAAGAATCTGGCCAACTGAAAAAGCAAGGTTCACATGCTGTTTTTTTTTTTAATTATTTTTTTGATATGTTGCATACAAATATATTTAGAGAGGGCATTGTGACTTTTGCTATCCAGTAAATCAGGAAATACTGCCTGCCATTGACCGACAAAATGGGCTATTTTCGGGCGATTCTTTGCCTATGTCATATACCTACCAGTAGGCTAAATCAAATCATGAATGAGATATCAACAAATCCCTCTGTGCAAATATTCACACCGTTGATAGGAAAAGGCCTGTTAAGTTGGGTGCAGGTAGGTTGCATAGAAGTGGAGATTATTTGATCAGAGCAGGAGAAAAAACACATTTTGAGAAAACGGCCTTACAAAAGGATTACATCATCAACTTCAAACTTCCACCACCCCACCTCAGGGGGAGCATTTTATTAGGCCTATCTGTGGGAATTCAGTATATTGTGCAGTTTTGTGGTTTTATGATGATTTTCTGTATTTATTTGATATTATATTTCTATTGTAGCCCTAGCCTCTTCCCCTCGTTACATTGGCAAATTTGTATTCCATGTAAAAAAATATAGCCTATCTATCACATACCCTGTTGGCTTGGTGGTACTGTGTGGTAAAAAGTAGTTCTTAAGTTTCAACCAGAGACGTGCGGTCAGGGTAGGCAGGGTAGGCAGTGCCTACCCTGGGATAAATGTCTTAAAAATAAAAACTAACACGTGTTTAAAAAAATATTCTTCAGAGTTCACATAGGCCTACACAACAATAACATTGATTCAGCATAAATTATGAGCTGTTTAAAGTACAGTATACACAGGACAACGATCAAAAACCTAAGTAATCGCACGAAGCAAAGCGCTCAGGCTTGGGCAGGTTGCCGTGGCAACGCGCAGTCCCGGCTGGTAGCAGAGACAGGCTGAAAGCAGAGCTTTCGAATGCCAGCCAGGCAGCCCGGTAAGGCTCGCTTTTCCTCTGCCTACCCTGCCTTCAATGCTGTCAATGTAGAAGTTTGCGCATGCGTATTAAGTTGTCACATAGCTTGTCAATGGGACTAAAAGCAGAGCCTTTACTCTGTGGCGGGAGTATGTGAGCCAATCACAGCGCCCAAAATGAAAAATTGTTACAATTCAGGTAGTAGCCAATTTCTGCCCTACAGGCAGCTATGATAGCAACAACTAGCAAGGCAAGGCTTGTTCAAATCTCTAGCCGTATCGGAAAGAAAACATGGCAGTCTTTGGCTTTTTGTCTTTATTATTTTAAAAAATGCCGAGAAGTAGCAAGAAAGACGGTTCAAGTGACAGACAGCTGAGCCGTTTGCAATCGCTGCATTGTGGAAATATTCAACATCAGATGGGTAGCAGCTTCAAGTAGTTTGCACTGGGACAAAATGTCTTCATCATGTCAACCACCCCGGGCTTTTAATGGAACTAGCTTGCATGAAAAACACAGCCTACTTGTGATTCTGCTTTAAGGTAAGATTCATCTAATTATTATGCTGCGGGTAGCCTTTTAACATGAACATGCTCAAGTTTTTTCGTGGTGCCTTTTGTTGTCACCGTTTGTCAGGGTGTTGACATTGAAGATTGGTTGTGTGGTGGTGGACATGAATAGACCGTGTGTGTGTTATTATGGACGCGAGATTGTTTTTTGAGCGTACGACATGACTCCATTTCCCTAATTTATTATGATGATGACTACGCAATGCGTGAGTTGTGTGGAGCCTGTTAGCAAGTGCAGCTGCGTTCTTTTGAAGTGCGCGGTGTGCGAGTCGAGATCAACGTGGAACAGGACGATTGACTGGGGATGGTTTCTCGGAGTGCTTCCGCACTCACAAATTGACTTAATTTGAAACACCTTGCACAACCGTAGCTGAAGTGTTTGAGAATACTATCACGCACAAGAATGAGTCTCAGAAGTGGTTTCGTTGGTTTACTCGATACTGTCTGAATGCACGGGTCATGTTTGCAAGCAACCCGCCCCCTTGCCTACTTTCCTTCTTGTCTGTGAGTGTTTGATTATCAGCACAAAACGCGGCAGTGAAGCAGGAGCTGTTACCTAGGTTGGTTTATTGCTAAATGTAAATCGTTTCCCCCTCACATGCTATGGTGTGATTCACAGTTGGTGAACTAGACATTTTATCTTCAAAAGTAGGCTACACTGTGCCACCCTCCATCCATGTGAAACACCCTGGCATTTGCAACAGAATAAACAGAAGAGCAACAAAATCAACTGCTAAAGCCAAAAGTTAAAGCTTTTCCCCCAAAATGTTGTAGCTTTCTAAATTATTATTGTAAAATGTTGGCCTACAGGTCCTTAAAGGTGTACAAAGTATGGGTCCTGGAGCTAATTTGGCAATTTGGCAAAACAAATAAGTGTAGCTGGCCTTTTCAAGAAATTGAAATTATGTTTTCACTTATTGTTTCAGATTTTGGTCTACTGACAATGTCCAAATGTCTAAATAGTGTAGCCTATTTACTTATTTAGTTATTAGAGCTGTGGTGGTTAAGCACTGATGGCATCTTATAGCCTACTTTATATTTACAGTATTTAGAGAAACATAGGCCTACTAATTTGATGCACATTAAAGACCATATCAGCATGTTTATGTGAATAGGCCTATTTGCCTATTCAAACCATACCTTGTGGCATAAGGCCCCCCTCTCTCTCTCACACACACACACACACACACACACACACACACACACACACACACACACACACACACACACACACACACACACACACACACACACACACACGTTACATTTCAGATCTGCATGAAAGGGGACTATTTGTTCAAAGTTTTTAGTCTTTTGTAAAAGTTTTTAGCTGATAGTGACTCTCCAGATTTTGTTAAAATGCAGGAAATTGCATCTAAGAAATACATTTTTTTCTGGGGGAGGACCGAACCCACCGTTAATATATATATATATATAAATATATATATATTCTATATTTACTGCCTACCCTACCATACCCTTCACTGCACGTCACTGGTTTCAACGCCTTAACACAGTACCTCTGTTATAACCTTATTGCCACCAAAATGTTACTGACCAAGTCTAAATTGGCGCCCTGCATTGTTAGCAATATTGTTATGATGCAGTTGAGTGTTTTCAGCTAAGAGTGAATTGGTAAGAGTGAATTGGCCTGTCATTAGGCCCATTTGCAGTAAGTGGCTATGTAGCAGGGGGAGCAACCGCTATTCCGACATACCGCTATTCCGACAACCCGCTGTCCCGACATGTCGCTATTCCGACAGCCGTTATTCCGACACTTTTTATCCCCACGCATCATTGCTTCATACTGACATTCACACGGACTATTTTTTATATTGCAGCAGGGAATATGCATGAGTCTTGACACCAACAAGGCGATTGCACTGGAGAGGGCACACAAACTCAACTTTAATTTCACTAGCATTGGGCCAGTTGGCAGGTGTTGAAGAGCCAGCTGCTTGTATGCACGGACGAACGAACGAACTGAAAGAAAAAAAGCAGCCAGCCAACGTGCTGCACGCATCTACATATATAGCCAAGTTATCGACTGAAAACATTGTGTTTTATCAGCAAACCCGAAGAGGATTTCCCCTACTCAAATTGGGTAACGATGTGATGACTATAATGGCTGTGCAGTACGGTAACAACGATTCTGAGATTTGAACTGTATTGCGTTGTTTTCCTGCGCTTTCAAGGGAATTTACACCTTCCCTATAGGCTATGTGGGAGTGTGCGATACATCCACTAGCCGGTGATGGAAAAAAGCGATAAAGCCCTGCATGCACTTTTATTGGGACTTCTCATGAGCATATCGTTCTCTGAAATGTTTAATTTGACCCTCGACTGTAGCCTAGCCTACTTGGAGATCCACCACCATTTTTCAGCAGAGGTAAAAGTGAAAGTGATTCGATGCTGCGATGCTGCGCATGTCATCGCATTGGGTCCCAGGCTTGACTTCGCAACTGGGCATGAAACGGTTTTGCAAGCGCAATGCCCTTTGTGTTTACTTATAAAGTAAAAATAAAAACCTTGAATTGTTTCTCGACATCAGCCAGCGTGAGTCAAGTGATAGGGAAGCAACTTGATTGGGGAGAACGCCGTGGGTGACGAGAGCGCAAGTGTAAGAGGTGAAATTTAAACCACGGGTTCTATTGGACACTTAGTGACACGATTCAGGAAAGACAGACAAAGGGAGTGACGGTTATGGTAGTTTATTTCTCACAATTCATGATTTAAAATACAACATTGAAAATACAAGTAAAATACAAAAGTGTGTCAACCAACAGCGGTATAAAGTGCTGTGTGTGTTTTGCATAAATTAATCACAATCTGGAGTTACCAGAGGACCGTACAAAAGTTAAGTTAGGTTAAGTTAAGTTTCACAAGTCACACCACTACAATCTATAAATAGGGAAAATCACAACAATCCATAGTCATTTCATCTCATCAGTGCCCGAAAGGCAACCACGGCAAACTATAATAACTGACACTCATTAATGCCCGAAAACACGTTGCACACTGGGCCACACAAATTAGGGTAGAATGCCCTAAAGTGGGACGATGCCTAATGTGGGACACCTTACGGTTTAAGGGGTGTAGCTTTGCCCCAAGTTGGTAAATGTTTACAAAACTATAACCAAATAAAAGGCCTATCATCCTGTTATCATAATATCATGATTTAGTAAATGTATAGTAATACTCCAGGGACGGGTTACAATTAAGAAGAAGGACCCTGGATGAAGTCCATCAAATGGCAAATTACATAGGCCTATCATTTGGCCAAATTTGTCTTTAGGGTATAAATCAATTCCAATCAAAACAACATTGTCAATTTTTTTATAAATATGTTGGGTAGGTATATGTTCATCAGAAAATAATGTGTGGTGTATATAAAATAATGTCATATTTTATTTTTAAACCATATTATTAGTGTCCCACTTTAGGATAGGTGCGTCCTAAAGTGGGACACAAGATTTTCCTAATGTGGGACAGTTGTAAAAGTAGTAATTTAATAAGTCAAACAATTACTATGAAGTCAAACACCATGTCCACATAAGAAAATTGATATTTAAATCTATATCAAAGGTGTATTTCAGTCTCTCTGGCCTAATCTACTGGAGCACAGCTATCAACACAGCATTTGGGTCCAAAAACCGGAAGTTCTTTCCCCAAATAGAGCTGCCATGTTGAAGTGACCAATTGTATGCAATGGGTTCAAACAGTCTCATTCATATTTACCAATAAAAGAAAGTAAAAACAATTAATAAAACATGCTCTAAATGTGTAGCTGATATGTCTTAAAGAGTGGAAGATCACATTTTGAATTAATATTTTACACAAACATGTTTTAGAGACCTTTTAATATACACTGTCCCACATTAGGAAACCGATTGTCCCACTTTAGGGATAACCATAGTTTTTGACCAACTTACATTAATATCCAAATTATTCGCATTAGATATACTTAACATCTTTTTAAAGGTTTTATTTGATTAGAGCATAACTAGAGGATTAAAAGGGTGTAATTTGTTTGTATTGAAATGTTGTCATTACATTTTAATAAACCACCAAATTTGAAGTGACAAAAATTGTCCCACATTAGGGCATTCTACCCTACAGTAGGATTCACTACACCATAAAGTAGACCTAACTGTTGTACAGTCCTCCTATGTAGCCTACTCAGCGGAGGTGCCCAAATGCCACCACTACACAGTACCGCTGAGTCACACGCGCATGCAGTCACACACACACACACACACATACACACACACTCACTCTCTCACACACACATGCACACAGTTCAACAGCGGGGGAGAAATAATCAATCCCCCGAAAATGCAACAATCCAAATTCCCGTGCTGCTGCTGGCCTGTCAGCCACTGCTGCCGGACGTGGGCTCTTCAATTACTTATTGCAGCTATAACACGCGCAATACCCAAATGCAACTTACAGTTCCCAAAGCGACCGGCCGCAGTCTTAATCTTGGGTAGGTCTGCAACGCGAGGATTTGTCTGGCTGCTATTGCCATTAATATGTGTCAATAAAGAATTGTTAGGTATTTGAGTCTGTTTATCTTCCACTCAGCAGAGTAGCCTAACACAAGTGCGTTCAGTTGAATGGTGCGTGGAAGTTAGCGCTGGTGAGTGTGTAAGGCGGGCCTGGGATCCTGGCACGGCTACACACGCGCACGCAGCGTAATTGCCAACATCGGAAGAAAACCATGTGTAACACAAGGCTGATTGAGTTCTCTCTCTCTATTGCAAGCGCGTAATAGCCTACATAATAAGTAATATTACAGCAGAAGGGGGTGTCATTTTACAGGTAGGCTAGACCGACTGTTCACGCATCACAAATGAACCGATATGGGCTATGTCCCATGCATGCACGTCAGACTGTGGCAGAAAGTCATCCATTCAATTTACAAAGTTCTGTAGTTATGCGCCCAAGTTGGTGCTTTTTGTATAAGAAAGTCTCAGGATTTAAGTCTCATTATTTAAAAAAACATATTAATTATTTAAATTTAAATTTAAAATATGTCACAGGTGGGAGGTGCGCGTTTGCAAGCGGCACCCCCTCTTATTACCAACTCCCCCGAGGAACGTTGTACACACCAGAAAACACCAAGACACCAAAGTCATTTCATTCAAATATTGATTTTCCATTTGAGAACATAGTCCTGTGTGCATGTGTGTGTGTTTGAATAGAACCAGTCCATTCACGCTCTGTCGTCTGTCCAGTGAGACACCGCGAGTCGGCTGTGCCAGCTGCAGCGATAGAGCGAGAGAGAGCGCGAGAGGGTGAGAGAGAGCTGAAGGCGGCATGCACCGCGGGTAGGGGGCTTGCTTTTAGTGAAGGCTATGGCGGCCAGGCGTGGGCACTTAACTCTTCGTTTGTGAGCGTCCTCATCCACCAACTTCCCAACGATGCGGCCGTGCGTCTCGCTCGCTCTCCGGTGTGTCACCGTCCAGCACTGCACATAAAAAACCCACACCCATCCTATTGGCCCAATCACCTTCCTCCCTTCTCTCGCTGGCAACTGAAATCAATGTAATCAGTGAGTGTCTGAGTTCTGAATTTGTCACCCCGTGACAAATAAATCCACCGCACCTTCCTTCAGCCCTGAAAGGCCGCTGAGAGTTAGGTTCTCTCCGTGGAACCGGCGGTGGATGAACAAGTCATTTCAATGAGATGGATTGAGTGTAGGCTATGGCATGTGCAAAACGGGGAATTAGAGGCGGGACCGACTTCAGATTAATAGGCCTATTGTAGCCTAAATTTATGTCTGGATTGGTAAGACTTGCCTTTTGGAATTTCTCACAGTTTGCTTTTGTTTTGCCTCGGTTTGGACACGACAACGGCTCTTCTCTCTGGAACTTCAAAATAAGGACAAGGGTTGTGTGCTCCATCATGTCGCTGGATGTTTTGGTGGACCTTACATTGTTGCGATATAATTCGATTGAGTAACTTGGAATGTAGGCAACAAAGTTTATCTCTTCAAAGCAGTAACGTGGGAAAGTGTCTCACATCGCTGATTTCAGCACCACACCCGCGTGGATAGCTCATTTAGATTTAAGAGCCTTATATGGACATGGAGGGAAACGTCGGCTGCCCTGATGACAGCGCTACACAGTAGAGTGGCAGCATTCTCAGAATGGTTCAATATAGGCCTATAGGCTACTTAAAAAAAATGTCGGAATAGCGGCATGTAGGAATAGCGGCGGACGGTGGAAAACGTGTCGGTATTCCGACAATAGACATTAACGTCGGAATAGCGGCATGTCGGAATAGCGCCACGTAACCATGTAGCAGGTGGCCCCTTGTCAGTATATCAGGAATATACTACACATCATCACTAAAAATGTATAGGCCTACATCCACTACTTTTCCTCACATACGTGTTATGTTTAAGCATGCATGTACAAGAGAAGTTATCGCATAAACTTGAATTGATGTCTATGCCTGCTATTGTCTAAAGGGTACCTCGTACATAAGTACTACATCAGTATTTTTGAGAAACTCAGCTGAAGAGGATATTATAAGAGTTACCTGCAGGGACAGTCAAATAAAGGTAGATAATTGAGCTGAGTGAGACAAATGCAAGCAGACTCATGCAGTCCAGTCTACCAGACTCAGGCCTTCATTTTCTAAGACAGTTACAGAGACTCTCACTCATTCCTTCATCTCCTCCCGCCTGGATTACTGCAATGCCATTCTGCTTGGTCTACCCAACAAGGCCTTAGACAGACTGCAAATGTCCAGAACTCTGCTGCCAGGATCCTGATAGGCACTGGACCCTGGCAGTGCATCACCCCCATACACAAGCAGCTTCACTGGCTCCCCATCAAGTCACACATTACCTATAAAGTCCTCCTCCTAACCTTCAAGTCCCACCATGGTCTGGCACCCCATTACCTCACAGACCTCCTTCACCCCATGCCCCCTCAAGATCCCTGCAGTCCTATTCTTTGGAGCAATCTACCCAACCACAACCAGAGCGCCCCTTCACTGGCCATGTTTAAACAAAACCTGAAGACACTTCTTTTCCTGGAGGCTTATGGCGGTTAGTTCTAAAGATCAAATTTGGCAATAAGCAACCCAGTTTCGATGAGCAGCATAGTTGCAGTACCTTTTTTGACCATTTCCTGCACAGTGTACCTTTAAGTGTAACTGACTCACCAGGGCGCCACACACAATCCGATTTATGTAGCTATACGGCTGGGGGTCCATTGGATCTGATTTGCTGATACGCCCCTGCCTGCACACCTTGAGAAGTTTTTCTTTGTAGGTGCAGCCATGGAGGAGTCCCTTCTACAGAGTGGACTAGTGCAGCACTGCTACAATTAAGGTCAAAGCAAACCATTTCTTTAGAAAACTCAAGTTTAGGTCAGTCAGATTTTCATCTTTAGTCTTATGAGTCAACCCTTATGAAGATTTGAAATTACAGTAATATAAAGGATTAAGGTCCTATCAGTTTTTGTGGGGGCATATATAAGCCGTTAACCCATTAGATGTTTTTTTGGGCCCTGAGACCAAACGGGGCTGAGTTGGGAGTGCACCCTATCAACTCGTTATGGCCCAGGGTATAGACTAACAGGAAATCGTAATGAAAAAAAGTAAGCAAAACACATCCTGAGGGGTATACGTAGCTCCCGGCCTATTCCACAAGCACATTAACGCGCACACACACTCACACGCTGACACACGCACACATTCCTACACGATACCTTGCAACTTTGGGTGTTTTGAAAGGCGTGCGCTGTATAAAACAAACATATTATTATTATTATAATGAATAATAATAATAATAATGATAATAATGATAATATTATTATTATTATTATTATTATTATTATTATTTTCATTTCCTTCTGTCTGGCACAGAAACACAGCCACTGCCACACCAACATGGTGAGTGTAGGAACATGTGAATATAGAAACTACCACTTTCACATAGCTGTGTTATATCACATATATAATACAGTATATATACGCTACAATGGTGGGGAACCTTTGTCTCTAGGGTTGTCCTTGCGGCCTTCTTATCCGGCCCCCAATGTAATATTAATCTCATGTCATTTCACATGGAATATGATGTGCTTTGTAAATTTACAATACAATTAGGTTATATTTTCAGGGGAACTAGGAAAGCTGGGTCAATATAGGCCTAAAGTGGAGGGGTTAATCCTGGTTTGTGTTCATAGTACGGACCTTGGAGAACTTGAAAATGAAATTGTATGTGGGTCTCGAATGAAAACGGCTCCCCACCCCTGCTCTATAACCTAGTAAGGCAGCTGGAAGTTCCATATGCCCCCCGCCTCCACGTTGAGCACCTGCCCCCCAAAATGTCTGTGCACACCACTGGATTGTAAAGTGTAGTACACCCTCAACAACATCATGGTTAAAAAAAAGTAACTTTATCCTCTCCAAACACCCTGAATGTATGAAAAAAAGTGTAGTCTCTGCTTCATCCAATAGGCCTTTGTCAACATCAAATTTGGGTGTTTATGTAAATTAGTTTACATTACACTTTGTTAGTACATTACACTTTGTTAAGATATTGAAACATAATATTTAAGAAAACTTGTAATAAAAATCCTGTATTTTAATGTAAATAATTAACTGGGAAAATGGTGTGGTGAGGCATAGAAGTTTTATTTGTTTTACCCAATCTACTAGTGTTTTCTCGCTTGAGAAAAACACTACTTTTTTAATGAAAAGTGTGTGAAAATGGGGGCCTGAACTAAATTATGTGTTAAATCTGTGTAAAGGGCCCTTTGAACTATCTAAGAATTTAGTATAACAACTTTTCCAAAACAAATATTTACCTCACACTTATTTTTATTTTCAATTTATGAAGATATTAGCAAATTTGCCTAGGCGTTTTTAGTGTAATAGTGTCCACTTTTCAAGACCCAAAATTACTGCATTGATGACTTTTGAAAATTGTAAAACATTGCTTTTCTGACTCTTTAGGGTCTAAGGATTCCAAAAATATAAAGTTTTACAAATCCCCATGAAAATTGAACGAACGCATAGCTCTCAACGTAGTGTACCTGACTACACTTGCGATGACTTTGTGCTGTCAAATTGAAATCCCTATAGGCTACTCTGCGCTGTTGACACTTGCACTGTAGCTTGTGTCATGGGGTAATTTCGGAGCCTGTAATATTTTGATTCTTATGTGCAGCGTGGAAAAGGTAGCGATTATCTATCAAGTGGTTTGATGTTGTAGTGAATATACAAGTGTTGTTCTGCCGATGAGCAGAAACCTCTGCTGAAATTGCGGTAGGCTCTATGTAGTAGCTTGGCTACCGCGGTCACACATCATGAACACAAATATTTGCGTCGTGTGTTTCAAAGCCTGACAGTCAATGCTTTCGCATGGCTGGGCTATAGTTGTATGGAAGATTTAAGTAGGCCTACCACAAGTCCAACTATTATACAACTGCCATGGCCAAATCAAATGATAAACTGTCTTGAAATGCGCCTGTATTCATATCAGATGAACCAGCTGCCGAGCGCAGACTTGTAGCTTACATCTCCTGATAAAATGCTTTCTAAAGGTTATCAAATATAGACAAATCGATAATGGGAAAAACACCACATTTTGTCTGACATGTTATTAGTTGTATTTAAGCTGTAGAGATTGTCTGATTGCTTGTGTTAAGGCGAGACACTAAAGGTGAATAGGCTAAAAAAATTAACTTGTACATATCACCATGAAACTTTTCCAGTGGATTACTCATACATATAGGAGAAAAAAATGTATTGGAAGTTTTCTGAAATCTTATATTTAAATATGGTAATTAGGCTATGTCTAATTAATTATGCGCTAATTTGCATATATATTCAAAAGTGTAAAACTTGACATGTGGAAGAGCCAGACTCAAAATTCTTTTTTCATTGTGTTATTACAGCAATTTAAAAGATTTTGTCACAGGGGTTTATGGATATCTCCTTTAGTTTTGCAGAAAATCTGAAAATGCTGCTATTAGCCCTGAAAATGTGATTTTTCGCCTCATTTTAAGAGGAAAAGTCCTATAAATCAGGATTAAAATAATATAATAACACAATCCTGTGACAGAATCTTCCAAATATAGTCAGGAATAGGACTGGAAAGTTTGGTGTATGTCAGTCATACAGAAGTGGAGTTTTAGGCCTTTGAGTGTGAGGAAAACCTCATTTTGAGAAAATGGCCGTTAAAGATTTGTATGGCAAAAATCCATAGATTTCTGGTAAAAGCCACAACGTACATAAAAAAATGGCATTAGGATGAATGTAGGATGAATATATGCATGTATTACACTAAAACTGATAACTCTATTACATTTAAAACAGGTGAATATTTTTATTTTATCATTAATGGTATCAACATGGCATGTACAGTGCCATCATCAGTGGTCTGGCTTTCGAGGTTGCAATCCTGTACCCCGTATTTCTTCCAACCATTCACTACACCAATGAGTGAAATGACCTATTTCTAGGCCATATTTGTGCACTTGAAGCATACTATTTCACTTACCAACTGGTGAAGTGAATGGCTGGTCCTCCAATTTGCATATAGCCTACCAATATGTTAGAATAGGCCTTAACAGGCCTCAGAAACTTCCAGGTTAAAAATCACAAACTGTGGAGTAGGTCCATGGATGTTATAGCATCAGAGGTTCATTTTGACCTCTCTAAACATGTATTACTGGCCATAATATTTCCAAAAGATCACACAAAAGGGTCCTTAATATTGAGAATGAATAGGCTGAAATTGAATATAGCTCATCTACTTGACAGAACAGCTATAGGCCTATCGCTACAATAGCCGCACAGTCTGGTATAGGCCTACTTATTTGTGACAGCAAGTAGTTATAAACCATGTTTATTTTTAATCATGATTAGGCCTATGGTTTTAGTAGGCCTATAGGCCCTAGGCCTAATTATTATTTAGTTTTTGGTTATGTTAAGGTTGGCTTATGCTTCGGCCTATGGACAAACAGAATGTTTCCTGCTAGGCTACCCTTAAAGACAGGATTATTTTACTATACTTGTAATGGTGTAATGGTCTTTATTTGCTAGATGCCAGTGATTGGCAACAGCCCACATGACAGGCTACAACTAAATTGGGACACTTCTCTGTTTGTTCATGAAAGGGCCTCCTCTGCCTGTGCACACCACTGGGCCAATGAATAAAGCTCTACTTTTGTTTGTTTCTTTGTTTTTACTTCACTTAAAATATATAGCAGGGTGTATTTTATTGCCCATGCTTAATTGTTTTCATATATCCACTGTAGGCTACTGACTTTGGGAAGTGAGCATGTTGCAGGATGACAAGCAGCCTCCCTGCTTTGCAATGCGTGGTGGTCAACTACCTCATCCAAAGATAGTCTGTTTACACAAGCCCCTTTCCATAATGTTGAAGGAAGTAATCTTTTCTGTGCCAATGGAGTCAATTATAGACTAATAATCAATATCCAACAACCTAAGAAAATACTGGTCTATTGGAAGAAAAATATCACAGAGTTAGAGTCGCCAGGCTGGTTTCACCTCGGAACAACCTCGGCATGTTTACCTGTGCACTTCACTCGAAAACAAGCTACAAGAGTGGTTATTAGGCTATGTGAGTCAATTGTGAGCTACATCGCACAACACGTTAAATAAACAGTACAATGAGTACCAATTCGTTGATTATTCAATTCAAACGCGCACTGACAGAAATTTCGTTGTGGTGCAAGGAGAGAGGGTAACCTCACTGTAGGCAACGCATTGCAAACGCGAGCCCAACGAATGCCGACAGCGTACCGAATAATTCACTTTGAAACATATATTGTCGTTTGCTTTATTGTTTACCCGTGCTTTCTGTTACATGTAAGCACGGGCTCTTGTCATTTCAATTCGTCTCGAAGAAGTGGAGACACGAAGTGCTCCGTTGGATACTCCTCACTCCAAAATAATCCACTGCAGCCGAGAGTGACACGTGACTGATTAGAACCAATCACAGTGCCGAATCTCCCATTCCGGCCAATCGGATTTCGTTTCAACCTTCTCTTCCTGCTTTTTTCGCCTTGTCTAAATCAATGATTGGTGGTTGACACAGCGGAAATATCCTTATTTGGAATACATGACTGTATGCGGGAAGACTCAAGCTTTCCAACGAGACCTCGGAAGGCATATAAAACCCAACGGTTGCAAATAAACACTGTGCGTAACAAGAGGAAAAACATGACAAATCAAGCTAAAAATCACAAGCGCAAGTCTACCAAATGTAATAAAATAACTATCTAATACTGTTTTTTAGACGTTTTCTTCACACCAGTGTGAAAGACAACAAGTTAAGGATGCAAACTAGCCCAAAATCTCAGATTTGACCAAGGCATGAAAAAACGATGATTTCACCTGCCGTGTCTCGCCTTAATGGAAGGAAAACGTTGTTGGTCCACAGCTATTTTTTAACTGAACAGCTGTTCGCAGCAATGCAGCGTCAACTGGCATATCTCGTAATAATTCAAAAATATCTAAAAATAATTAAATACAAACATATGCTTTTGTTCATGACAAAAGACAGAAAAGTGTCTGTATTTGTTGTATTTATTGTATTTTAGCTTTAGAAGTTGACGGACGGCTTGTATTTATCACAGCGTGAGTGAGTGAATTCAGTTGCCACACCATGCGCTTAGAACGTATGTCTACCCATAAATAATGAATGCCATTAATTTTTACAACGTGTTAATGCGCCTTGTAATTAATTAATCGAATTAACGCGTTAAAATGACAGCCCTATTCATTTTCATTCGAGAGGGTTGTAGCTTTCATATGAGTGACTTCTGAAGCCAAGTGATTAATTGAAAGTCAGGTTATTAGCTGTTATTCCAAACAGATGGGTAGGCGACAACTCTTTTGGAGGCGAGTGTAGTCTTTGTGCTTACAGCTGGCTGGAAAAGAAATGTATTACGCTAGGGACACATAGCAGGTGAAATGAGCAGAGCGAAGAGGCGAAACTCAGTGTTCCATTCTGACAGCTCAACCGTCATCAGGTCGTTGCGGCGAATGAAATGGAATGAAACAGTCATGTTGAATCTGATTGGCCGCCGCAGGCGAAATTCGCTCCTCCTTTCCATGATATTAAATTTGAATAATTTCGCTTCGTGTCGATCCTGTTCACTTGCCTTCGCCTCCCTCATAGGAATAAATGGCGAAGTTTGCTTTGCTTGGCCAAATTTGCGTCTGTGTCCCTACCGTCAGATTGAAGGTTTTAGATTTTTACTTGTCATGGTACATACATTACACAGAAGATATTACTGACACACAAAGAATGAAAAACAATTGTTAGCTGCTGTATTATTGCTGTTGGAGAGACGAGTTACACTAATTTCAGTGCTCATACAGATGAAAAAGACCTGCCTGTTAATCTGTGACTTAAACTCTTTGCTTTGCTCTGTCCAGCGGACCTTCTCTCCACTAAGTCCGTCAATCAGAGCGGAGGCTGCCAGCATCTTGCTCTTGCACAGTGCTGCATCATCCAGCAGGTCCTAAAAAGCATCAACAGTGTTTCTGATAGCTTACCTACGAACACAGATCTGACCCTGCAACATACTGTACACTACATACACCAATCAGTAAAGTTTCCTTGGTCTCTAAAGACATGGAGTTTTTTTCAACAAACCTAGACTCTTTATGCAGATGGGCCCACCAGCGAGCATTCACTATTTTCGGAAAAGGGTGAGGTATAAATGCAATTTTGTTGTGTGCAGTATGCAGTGATCACCGGAGTGCTGTGGCACAATGACAATGGGAAAAAGGTAGATATGGGCTGAGAGGAGAGGAGAGGAGAGGAGGCCTACCTGCTTCTCCGTCATGGCAGCGTCGAACTTGGCCTGCACCTTATCCAGTTCAGCCTGTTTCTCGTCCAGCTGGGACTGGGCTTTGGCCAACTCTGCGTTGGCCACCGTCAACCGGCCCTCTTGGATCACCAGGTTAGCCTAAACACACACACACACACACACACACACACACACACACACACACACACACAATCAGTGGATTTCAGTGCCAGGTCAAGTAGAAAGTCCATGATTATGGGAAGACAGTCTTAGCCTCTCTGTGCAGATGATCATGGGCCCACAGCCACATTCACTACCTGCTGAAAAAGAGACTCAACCACATCCAGGGTATATACACCAATCTTGAAGTCAAATGTACTACCATTTAATACCCTTTTTCACTACCTTTAGATTTTTTTTACAACCATCACGACACTCCGTTGTGAGTCTTAACAAGACATCTTTTGTAATTTCTACCTCCTTAACATTACATTACACTTTAATTTTTTGCAAAGACGCACGAAAGGAAGCAGTGCGGCGGGACGGTACCATGCAGGGTACCTGAGTGATGGAGGAGGATGGGGGAGAGCACTGGTAAATTACTCCCCCCATCAACCTGGCAGGTTGGCAACCTCACGCCCTAACCACATAGGCCTACCCATGATTGCCCTCAGATACAGAATCAATATTTTTTTTTTTGTCAAAATGTTACAACAACAAAAAATAATACCTTTTGAGCAAATTTACAATTTTTAAGGCCATTAAATTTTGGCTTTCTAATTTATCACCTTTTAATACTTTTTAAAACCCTGCATACACCCTGACATCATTATAACAACACTGCTATGACATGACTGAAAGACTTGAGTAATAGATTAACACTTTGACATTACAACAGAGGCTCTGCTGTATTCTTTTTTTTAAAGTATGTTTTGAGCCTTTTTCGCTGTTTATTATTACAGGACAGTTTGAGAGTAGACAGAAAATGATTGGGAGAGAGAGATGGGGCAGGGCCAGGAAATAACCCCGGCCGGACTCGAACCGAGGTCCCCGTGGGCATGCAAGCCCAAATTTAGCGCGCTGCACCACAGCGCCCCGGCTCTGCTGTATTCAAAGTGTAACTGGTGCTTGAGCTCATACGATACCTTCAGAGGCAGAACCTCCTTGTTGATGTCAAAGAAGGTGGCCATGGCCTTGGTCCAGGACAGGAGGCCTGCCACGTTACCGCAGACCTTCTTGGCATTCTCCAGGTTGTAGTCCTCCATGTCGAAGTAAGGCGTCAGCAGCTCCACCATCTCCTCGTTGATGGTGTCTTTGGGGAACTGCTGCAGCGAGCCCAGGAAACCGCTGGCACTCATCAGCTGTCAAACAAGGGGAATAAAGCCTTGCTCACTTCACACACGTTGCTGCTAGTTACTCACTCAGCCAGTTAAGTCAATAGAATGTCTTGTGTGTCCCAGCGAGACGAGGAGGGGAGTAGGCGAGGAGAGTACAAGCGATGCGATGTGGGTGGATCCCGAGTTGAAAATATTTGAGAGAGGCGAGTAAGCGAGTAACCAATTGGAATGCAGAGTTCGGTACTTCTCGCCTGTGACTGCCAATGCACACGTTTAGCAAACGTTCCATGAGCGAGTGGCTAGTAGGCGAATGAGCGAATAGCGAGTAACTAGTAGCAACGTGTGTGAACGAAGCTTAAGGTTAACTTGAACCAGTGGTGGAGATTAAGGGGGCATTGCGGGGTCTAAGAAACCCTAAGCCTGAGCACTAGGGGCCTAGCCTGACAAGCCAGACCATTCAATTTGAATTAGTAATTCACGAATAGTCTGATTACGCTTCTGTGGGGAGGGTTTTCAGTCGACCACCAGACGGGCGGTGTTACCGGCCAATAAGCGAACGCACTTGGGAGCATAATAACATACGTCATGAACGTCAACTGTCAGCAATTGGTCAGAGCTAATTTCAAACCAGAGCTCAGAGAATCAATTTTGGATTTCTGGTATTTACTGTATACTGCAGCTGGGGTCGCCGGCGACCCTATTGACTTGCTGAAAATGCTTAACTACATCATAACAACATTGCTATATGACATTACAGAGAGCCATAGTGCTGCCGCGCTAAGGGGTTAACATCTCCTGCGCAACTCCACAACTGCCTTAAAGTTCACACATACTTGAAATACAGGAGTCCTAGCTGTGAAAACATATGTTTGCCAGGTTTCTAACATATTTCAGACCCATCTTTTAGTATTTCTCCTGTAATTTCAGACCTCCAGCTACTTAAAATGTTGACAGCTATGGTAAAGGTATGACATTACATTGTAATAACACTATTCCCTCGATCCTTAGGATGGCACTATTCCGGACAAGTAGAACTACACCGTTTTCCTGTGCTAGTAGGCTAGGTCTTGACTTTATGAAATTAGGCTATGTTACGACAGCTTCCAGTGTAATCTTTTTTAGGACTATCATTATTGTCTTTGAGTGCGTGTACTTGTGTGCACTTTCTCATATGAACCCCGGACAATTGGCGCCGCACGGCAGCCTCCAGAGCTGGTGTGTGAATGTGGGAATGCGTATGGGTGTATGTGGATTTGGAAAGCGCTTTGAGACAACTTCATATAGTGGTGATACTGCACTATTTAAATACATGTTGTATTGTATTGTATTGTATTGTACTGTATTGTATTGTATGATGTACCTTCAGAGCCTCTGTCCATGAGGGCTTGTGACATGGCCTGTCAGGGTCCATGGTGATGGTGTCAACCTTCTTGCGGAACAGAAGCAAACAGCAGTCCATGATGCGCATGATGAGGTGAGGCGGTTTGGCCAGCTTCCTCACGGTGGCGACATCAGCTGCTTTAATAGTCTGCACGGGGCAAAGCCACTCGGTTAGACGCTGAACTCTTCTACCCACAAACATGATTACCGTACTCAGAATCCAGTCCAGTTGGAGTGCTTCCTGGAACGGCTAGTTCTTAGTAAAGATGGTGCTCTTTGGCGACAGGCTTAGTTGATTTTAAAAGTTGAGAAATACCAAGGCACTCACCTTCTTTGTATTTAAAATGCCTTTATTTTGTTGCTATGCCCAACAAAATAAAGGCATTTTAACTACAAAGAAGATGAGTGCCTTGCTATTCCTCAACTTTTAAAATGATTACCGTACTGTTTAAATTCACACCATCCTGCACAGCTGTGTATGCTATTATGCCTACTGTAACTAAGTTAATAGTTAACGCAAACAAACTGGATTCAACTGGTATAACGGCATTTACATGACACATGAGAAGGTTGCGTATTGCTATTTGTGCATGCTGATTTTTATTGCACAAACGCGTTTCGGCGTGTGCCTTCCTCACTGTGGCACACGCCGAAACGCGTCTGTGCAATAAAAACCATTGCTATGCAGGGTGCCGCCTCCTTCTTGAAACATTCAATTTGACATTTGGGCCAGCACCCTCAGAGATTTAATAATTCAGAGTGACGCCTGCTCCAAGAAGAATATTGCATGCTGATTTTACCTGTTAATGTGATGTATAAGTTACTCATTTTAATGCAATCTGAGACTCACATTCAAGGCGTTCTCGGCCTCCTCCAAGGCCGGCTTGGCAGCCTCCAGCTTGACCTCCGCAAAGGCCTTCTCCTTCTCAATGCCCTCCACGATCTTCAGGGCCTTATCCTTCACCACCTGCACCTCGTTCTTCACCACCGAGGCAGCCTCCGCACTCACCGTCACCTCCGCCAGCACCTGGCAGCGGTACACACACACACACATGCAGTGTCATGTGCCGTGGAGGCATCAGCTATTCATTTGTGGGATTTTTCTTAAAGATTCTGGTTTTTTTTTGGTCTTTAATGACTTCACTGATGACAAGACAGTGTGAGAGGTGGACAGGAAGCCAATGGGGAGAGAGACGGGGAGGGGTTGGCAAACGACCCGGGCCGGGCATCGAACCTGGGTCGTCCACATGGCAGACGAGTGCCCTACCGGTTGGCCACGGCAGGGCCTTGTGGGATTTTTCTTATAGTTGAATTGAATGTTGAATTTTATAGTCTGTTGTGTGCTCTATTCTATTCTACTCTACTCAGTTATTGGTGTATTGGGACAGTGGTGAGTAGATCAGTAGTGGTGGCCGGGGCCGGGCCGTGGCAGGTGTTGAAGAGCTGCATACAGCAGTGATTCTTAACTGGTGGGTCAGGACCCAAAAGTGGGTCGCGGAGGGGTCCTGGGTGGTCGCGGAGCTGTGTCAAAATGTATTAATTCAGTTACAAAATTGACACAAGATGTAGTATAGAATAAATGACAGTGTCTGTGATGTGATGCCAAAGAGAGAGTGAAACATGGATATTTCTCCTCTACACTACTGATTCTCCTCTGCATATTATCAAATGCATGCCATGGTTATATTTTTTATATTATTTTGAAGATTCTGAGTCGGACGGTGCGACAGGAAGTTGGGTCACAGTGTAATGACCATAGAAGATTGTGGGTCCCAAGACTATTCCAATTAAGAACCACTGGCATACAGTACCTTGTCTGCCTTGACAGAGGCCACAGCCAGCTCCTTCTCCTTCACCACCAGGTCTTTGGAGAGCTGGGCCACCGACTCACTGGCCTCCATCAGTTTGGACAGACCTAGCAAGGTAAAAACACAAGAATTTCTCTACAATGACCAGGATGACACATTTGACATACAGTCACCTAAACCAAAAAGGCTAAACCTTAAACCTAAGAAGTGCTCGGATGAATTGTGGTGAGAAGGAAGGCAGTACGTACCAACATTCATGCGCTCCGCCAGAGTGTTGATGAAAGAGTGCTTTTCTGTATAGAGTGTCTTATAGCCATTAATGAAGGACAGGTAGGATTTAGGAGTCACGTGTGTTCTTCTTCGGAATCTGAAACAAACAAAAATATCAATATGAATAAGTATTAACAACATATGACTCATCAGTTCTCATGCAGACACATTTATTTATTAATTTATTCATTGACAAAATATTATGCTATAACATGAATGTGGAGAGTGATGTGGAGTTAAAATGACTGTCTGGAACAACAGCACACGCGGTTGCTCAAGTTGGGTCTCCTAACGGGGCATTGTCCACTTCTTCTTCTCTTTTTGAGAACGTGCGCTACCGCCATCTAAAGCGCTAAGGGGACTCCATTTGTTCTCAACCTCAGGACTCCGAAGGTCTCCTAACCAAAGGTATCCTACGTATTCACCCGACATAAAGTGGATACCGGAAAAGAACAGGCCTCTCTCATATACGATTCTCTGACTAAAGCCTACCTTTCAAAGTAGTTGTCGCAGGTCACAGACACCTTGTCATGGTAGATGCCCATGGTCTTGACCACGGCTTGCTTGACGTCATGTGAGCAGGTCATGGGGAACTCGGCCATGAAGTAGTGAGACACGGCCACCAGGGCCTCGCTAGGCCAGGGCGTGAACCAGTCCATCGTGCAGCCGGAGATCAGACCCGGGAACTTTAGCGAGCGCCCACGGAACTTCTCACCCACCTGGAACCAGGAATCCCACAGTATGTTTAGTTCTCCTCAGCTTTTCAAGAACACACTGTCTTGTTTTTTGTTTTTTTTTTAAAAACCCATTTTAGCCTTTTTGGGAAAATGTGCCCTATGCCTATTAATAATAAAACCTAAATATCTCAGGCTAAATTTCTAAAAGTTTGGACCCACTTCTTGCATTAGAATGTGATCATTCAACTCTAATATACCCATTTTTTTAATTTAAAAAACTCAAATCTCAAGAGCCCGAATGCAGCGTATATGTCGCTCCAGATGCCAAAGGTCAAACAGTGTATGCATCATCAGGCTACAATGGGTTAATACAAAATTATTCCAATTTGAATTTCAAAGGGATGGGATATATCTTTAACATGATAAAATGGATTAATTAAAAATGAATTTGAAGTTCAATAACTTTAACATGATGAGTTAAGTGCATAATTTTGTCATAAAAACAGCAAACATGAGCGGCTAATAGAGGGTTGCAGTAAATGACTGGTAGAAGTAGGAGACGGACCGGGGAAAAGCACAGGACCACGTGAAGGTTCTTCCTGACTCTGGAGATGAAGTAGTCGTAGAGGTTGTCGAAGGTGGGTGGCTGCTTGGGCAACTCCTTCTTCATGACAGAGATCAGGCTCTGGGTGATCTCATCCAGCTCATCACGGGCAAATAGATTTGAAACCTGTGGTGCATCACAAAGAATGTCACTCATACAGGGAGGTCAAAAAATATCCGAGACCTGTGTTTCATCACACAGAATGTTACTTTGCATACCAGGAAGAAACATTTTAAGCCCCTACACACGATGCACTAGGGGTGTAAATAATAATCCAAATGTATCTATGCATCGACGTATTGGACGGCATCGTATCGCATCATGGGGCATTCTTAAGTATCAAAAATAATCGAATTGCTGGCACCTGTCCAATGCCCTAGCTCCATAACATAAAGAAGTGGAAAAGTTATGGGAAAAATCGAATGGAATAGTATTGTATCGTATTCATAATCGAATCCCTGCTTTAAGAAATCCGATACTGTATCGTATCGTCATGGAGGCTGTGATTTACACCCCTACAATGCACACACACACGTGACACAATGAGAGGTGAGGGAAACAGCCATCATGTGCCAAATAGGGCGTCATCTTTCAGAGGAAGAAATGTCTTAGGTGGTTACAAGCAAAACATGACAGAGTGTGTGACAGAATAATAGTTGAAAACTTGAGCCGATGAAAACCTCTCCAGATGAGAGCACGTTGTTGAGGTACTCCAGGAAGGCCTCATCTTTGATCTCGTTGTCAGTGAAGATGAAGGTGACGCCTTTCCCATCAGCTCCTGCTGTTCGATACAGCACCTTCAGGTCATCCATCAGGTTAGTGGCGTTGTAGGACCTACGGGAAGAAAAACATTATTTCAGTCAATGTCTAATTCAAATCTTAATACATTTTTTTAACTGAAGAGAAGAAGTCGTGAACTACATTTGTGTTGGATCTGTTCAGAAGAGTCTTCAGAAAAAGCAGAGAGTCAAGGGACAGCAGCAGCGGATGCTTGTCCATGTAAAATTAGGAAAGCTACAGGTACCTACGTGCCCATAAGGAGAGAAAGCAACATGACAAAGAGTAGCCCATGCCATGCCATCTGCAACAAGGTGGAGTTCCAGTCTTATTACCGGTAATATTTCTATTTCTTTGGCACAAATGGTATACAGTACTTCATGGCCCACTAATCCGTTCATCCAAGCCATGGCATTAGCCATTTGTTCTCTAATACTGTTCATGCCAGATATAAGTTGATGAATAAGCTTCAAACCTGGTCAGTGTGATCTGGAAGATTCCATAGCCTGCGATGAAGGATGCCAGGCGAGTAAGACTCTGCTTGCCAGATCCTCCTACTCCAACCAGCAAAGCACTGCCACAATCAGTCCTAATGATGCGAGAGATCTGGCCACAAAGAAACACGGTACATGGTAAGCAAACTGAGTTGCTTGCTTTGCAGTGTGTTTTAGTGACAGAGTGAGTGTGTGAGGAAGTGGGTGAATGTCTGAAATGAAGGGTAGATAAGAGTCAAATGAGAATACGGATGAGTTAATGTGAATGCCAGTTTAGACAGCAGGAATAGAGAGACCTTGATCAGGTGAGTCATTGCGTCCGTGAAGAACACCAGGTCCAAGCTGGTGCCTCTGACTGCCTCGTTATGCTGTGTCTGGTAGAACTGAAGCTTCTCAGACAGGTACTCAAATGAGGGCACCTACACAGAAATGAAGCACACCATAACGTAACACCAAAGGCTTACATTTTACAGGCGCCCTCTGCAGTTTGTGTGCGTTTACATCAGGGGTCCCCAACCTTTCTGGGTCAGAGGGCTACCAAGGGCTACCCGAGGGCTACTGAGAGCTACCCGAGGGCTACTTTTGTTCAAAACCCTTTACTGATGTCATGACATCATTCCCAAATCACACTAGATTGAATGATAATTTGTTTAAAAGTTATAAGCAAATATTCTTTATAGGCTACAAAGAAATAATCTCATATTTAAATTCAGAAAAACATTAACTGTGACTAAAATCTTGAAGTAGTGACTATTCATTAACATCCTTGGTGGGCACCTCAGAAGCTCCTGGAGGGCTACCTGGCGCCCGCGGGCACAACGTTGGTGATGCCTGGTTTACATGGTGCATCTCACCAACACGGCTGTCGTCTACACTGTCATAATTCTTTTCCCCTCCCATCACAGTTTGAGATTTTATTTTATTTTATCCAAGAGTACCAACAGTCTATACAAATGTGAATATGTGTCCTGTGGTACGTTTTCTTTTTTTCTCAATGTTCTTTTGGGTGCGTCAGCCAAAAGCTAAGTGGCAACTCCTGACAGCAGACTACTAAGATGGTCGGGGGAGTCCTATTGATGACTCATGTAACAATTGCCTCATCTCATTGGCTGACTCATGGCGGTAATAAATCAAAACTTGAAAATCCAACTTTTAGGGTTTCCAGGCTGACCAGAACGGAGCTGGTGCCAGTACCCGCACCAGTTGCATTCGGCACTAAAGTGCTCATATGCGATCCGCCCGTGTTCATACCGGGCTCTGAACTTTTTCCGCACGCGACTGTGTTACCTCGGATGAACCTGCTGACGGCCACGTTGTCGTCACGGTTCGCGGAGGAAAATCATTATTTTGCCGTTCGCATTGCGAACCAACTTTTTGGTTCGCGAACGCTAATTTCTGTGGCGTGAACACGACGGCCAGTTTGCGATTAGGTGCGGGAACGGGCCCCGGCACGGTTCTTAGTCGGCCTGAGTGCGCCCTTTGTGTCCCTTTAACATCCTTCATTATTATGGCCTCTGCTGGTCAGAAAAAAATACACTTTTTCTTAATGAATAATTATTGTTTTCCAAAGTGGTGTCCATACCAGTTCATAGACTTTGGGTGCATCCAGACAAACATCTTCAGCCTCTTCACCTGTTGGCTCTGGAGCGTCTCGCAGGAAGTCCACAAAGTAGGGGTCGGGGTGTATTTGCGGTACCAGGTTGGCATCCACGTGCTCATGGATGGAACGTGTTATGGCCTTGTCAAACCACTCCTTGTCCTCGTGGCACACAAACCTACAGGCCAGTAGAACACATCACAGACAAGGGACACTGCATATAGATATGAGTTTAGCAACCCCCATGGATGCAGTGCCCACAGGAGAGAAGGATCATACTAAAGGAGTATTTTTTGTAGTAGGAGATTTGGACAGGGTCTGGGAAGCACCATTAATGTCCACATTTGTACTGAATAGTTAAAGCCTTTTTTCAATTTACTGACATTCACAGTCTACCATAAAACATAAACCAACTCATAGCTGGCTTAAAACTCTATGAAGCATATATATTAAAACCATTTGATTTAATCTGCTTCAGCATTATGAAGAAAACTTTCCGACGCTTTCTACAGCCCTTTGCACTGGCACACACAGACATACCTACATGTAACCTTGTTCACTCGACCTACCACCTTACCACTTTCTGCAAACAAGTAACATATAACATCTGTGATTTGTTAAAAAGAATAAGGAACAAAAGTAACTCGGACACCAGCTGGAAGATAAGAAAAAAGCCCCACCTGTCTGCTATCACCCTGGTGCATTCACACTTAAACAGAGCCAGTAAAGTGGGGACGTCAGCACACTCAGAGGCCTGGATGTTGAGCATGCCCTGCCAGATACGCGACAAGTCACGCAAGTTGAAGAAGTAGTGGAACTTGGACGGGGTGGGCAACATTTTCACCTGTGGAGACGCCAAACACATGAGGGACACTTATAGCTGACATGACATGTGAGTCTAGCAGACAGGCCAAGTAGAATACAAAATAGAGTATAATGTATATACCGGTAATATATAAATATAAATACAGTAGAATAAAAAACCTCTAAGTACAATAAAACCCCCACTTGCCTTAGTCCACTGCCAAACAATCCTAGCAGCAGAGACAAGGGACTTGATCATATTTGAGACCTCTGGTTTGAAATCCCTACACTCATGGAAGTATCCACAGCCCATTATACCTGTAATCAGAGTTTGTAAAACATATAACACAGTGCAATTATCTTAAGTCCTGCATGGTAAACATAGCTGTGGACTGGTGAGGCATAATAGCATCATTTCAAATGATGTTTACATACACAATATAGCTATTATATGATGACAGTATTGGACAATATGGTCAAAGCTATACCAAAGATCTTGTCAATAGAGCTGTTGGATGGTAGGGTGCAGTTGAAGACGCTGAACTGCCTCTTGAGTCGCTGGGGGATGTCATTGCGGCCTCCTCCAGGGTGGATCATGGCCCCCATGATCTGCACGTCCACTATGGTGGTGAAGTCTCCTGGCTTGTCCAGGCTGTACATGCCTGACATCTCCATCAACTGTCTCACAATCTCATTGGTGATCTGAAAGACAATGGTAAGATTCAAGATCAAGATTCAAGATTCAAGATTTTTATTTGTCACGTGCTTCCTTGTGCTGGCACAATTGGCAGTGAAATGAGGGTGGCAACTGCTCTCTGCTGTGTAGGATAGTAAAATAATAATCATAATATAATTAATAAAATATATGAAAAGAAGGTCAAGAAAAATAATTCTAAAAGAAAAAGTTGTCTTAATAATTTAAAAAGCGGATGGTGGTATATTTATTTATTTTGAAATTAACACTGTCTTTCTAATCCAACAACAAAACAGTTCTGGCCTACAATGTGGCACACTGAGGATAATGTTATCTATTTATTAGAAGTAATCATTTACAGCTGTTTTTTGTACTTGAGTACTTGCTATTTAGAAGGAAAAATACTTGCAGGTTTACCAACATATTCTCATGTATTGTGATGTATTATTAGTGCTAGTAAAGGTTATGGTTAGGACAATGGGCTGTCTGAGGGGCGTGAGTGTATTGTACACAGCCTGGTCCAAACAAAAGTCCCTGTCACCTGTCAGGCTGTGTAAGCCACATCTGAATATAAATTAAGAAGAAAAAATAATTGTACACATACAGGCCACATCTCTATAAGCTGCGGGTGTCCAAATTGTAACATGGGATATTCACCAAACAGCTCTGGAACTAGTCTTTTCACTTTGTGATTGTCACATGTATAAATCGATGAATTAGCCGCATCATGCTATAAGCCGCAGGATTCAAAGCATGAGAAAAGAGTGGCGGCTTATAGGCCGGAAATTACAGGTATTATGTGTTATTTGTATTAGCTTAAAAGTTGCATAATACATTGTAAACTGTAAAAAGTTAATTGTATAATGAATAAGCATTATGTGGCCTGTGTCATAAAGGTGAGAGTGGCCCCTGACCTGATCTCCCCACTCGTTGACGATTGGCATGTTGATGTCGTCCACAAAGACGGTCATGCGTCTGCCGCCTGGAGGTCCATAGGTGCTGCCCATGCGCTTCTCTATGTAGCTCTCTACTGTGCGCTGCAACCAGCAAACAAAGCAGTCAAACACACACACAACACACACACACACACAAACACACACACACACACACACACACACACACAGACACACACACAACACACACACACACACAAACACACAGGCACATACACGAACACACACATACGCACGCGCACCCATATACGCGCCCGCGCACACACACACACATACACAGACACGCACGCATACGCACGCACGCACATGCACGCACGCACGAACACAAGCACACACACACACACACTTACACACACAGTACCTACTGACTGTACAGTCATGCCTACCTGGAACATCATGGGCTCAGTGGCAGAGGAGAAGTTCATGGACTTGAACAAGTCGGTCTCTGGGTCATACTTCTTGGTGTAGCCTTTTATCATGACAGTCTTGGCAGTTCCTTGTTCGCCAATCAGCAGGACGGCCTGTCGTGGGGAAGTCCCCATTCACATAAAAAGTTAACTGCCATCTGTACATTCTTGTCAAGACATCTACTTTGTGTGGTGGTGCTGCTACTGTAAAAGCTGGTTACCTTGTGCTGCTTTGCAATGGTTTCGATGAGGTAGTTGGTTCTTGTGTTGTCCACGTTGGGCACCAGAATGGAGGAGTAGTTGGGGATGGAGTCAGTGGGGTAAATGTACTCCACCACATACTTACTCCAGTGGTCCCACTCACCTGCAACGCAAGGCAAAGCAGGTCTTAGTCATACTTCATCTCTCCCAAAAGTTTGTTCATCCCCTCAATCCCCACAATACAAAGCCAACATGTTAAAAAGGCATCTTGAGAGCAACCAGCCAACCTTTGAAAATGAATGCATTTGATTGCAAGTCATCGAGTTGCACTAGCTAAGGATTAATGCCCGGATCAAGCACAAGGCCTTGACCCTTGCCTACAAAACCAACACAGGAAGGGCTCCAGCTTATCTGAAGGACATAAGGATTTATATTCCTGGAAGAGAACTATGCTCCTCCAGCACAAACTGTCTTGCCCTGCTGCCTGCTCGCTCTAAGCAATCCCAGTCAAGATTGTTCTCTGTCACTGTTACTCAATGGTGAAACATTCTCCCATAGGCAGCAAGACTAAGCACATCTATTTCAACTTTCAAGAACAAGTAAAGACTCTTCTCTTTCATGACTATCTACTACACCAGCGGTTCCCAAACTTTTTTCCCTGCGCACCCCCTTGTACATTTCATTGTGGTTCGCGCAACCCCTTAGCGAATATTTTGGTGTGCTGATGGCCACGCAAGTATGGATTCACTGTGCATTCACTGCACATTATGCACAGTTTTGAATAATCCTCTTTTCCAATAGGCTTGGAGTTAAACTGCACTTCAAATGGACCCTTCCAGCATACAATTCACCGTACAATTAAAAACTACTTAAAGTTCATTGATGCTGTATAAAAACTCTCACCATTGCTCTATTCAGCTCGCGCACCCCCTTATGGCAGGCTGCGCACCCCCAGGGATGCACGGACCACAGTTTGGGAAACCCTGTACTACACTAATGCTTGAGCTGCCCCAGTCCCGAGCCAGAGTTTATGGAATGACATGTATGTGTGTGTACTTTCCAACCCTACACTAAGCAAAAGAAACCCCCAACTAACCATACTTAGCATCTGCACTTGCTGTTCTCTATACTTCCTGTGCACTTTGTATCTGCTAGTGATGTTGACTATGATTATGTCCTCGATTGTAAGTCGATTTGGTTAAAAAGCATCTGTCAACTGCAGTGTAATGTAATGTACATTATGAAATAATGATTTATCAGACCTGTGTTATCCCAGTAATAATCATCTTTGCTTCACAGGGTACAATTAGAAGACTCTGAGAAAAAGTGGTGGTGAAGTCATTTTTCCCTAATCTAAGCGCCACACACAGATCTTGGAGAGCTACGTTAGATACATTTTAGAGGGCATGGCTTTATTCCTCACTTGTCCATCCTTGCCACCAATACATTCCTTCAAAACCATCCTCTTTCCAGCATTCAGCTTCAACTTTTCAGATAAAATCACTATGTGGTAGAGCAGGGGTTCCCAACCTTTTTCAACTTGGGACCCACTCGAAATTGTCAAAAATGTTCGAGGCCCACCTCTGACCCAATTAAGAATAAAACTCAAATAAATCAACAGCAACGCACACCAAAATATGATTATTATATTTGGAAAATTATTTCAAGGCCCACTTGGAATAACTTCAGGGCCCACCAGTGGACCCCGGCCCACAGCGTATACTGTACAACACATTTGATGTGTGCCAACTTTGCTGAAACAACAATTGAAATGAAACAACAATAACTTTTGACTGATCCTGAAAGAAAGCCAAATTTGGAAATTCCGACTCCCATTGTCATTGTGACACAGCACTCCACAGCACACAAATGTATACTACACACTGCACACAACGAAATTGCAGTCATGCCTCATCCATGCAACGGGGCAGCCCTCAATGGCGCCCCAAGGGAGCAGTGCGGCAGGACGGTACCATGCTCAGGATACCTCAGTCATGGAGGAGGAAGGGGGAGAGCACTGGTTAATTACTCCCCCCACGAACCGGGAATCGAACCGGCAACCTTTGGGCTACAAGTCTGACATCCTAACCGCTTACCCATGACTGCCGATCCTGTGACTAATCTGTGAGAATGAGTCCCAAATAGCGCCGTTCATCAGACTTGTGTGTGGCGACAAGCTAATATTTGCTGTAATATTCAGTCTATGTGGGCGCTGTGATGGAGTGACCATCACTAGGGTTGTGGGTGTGTTCTGACTGTCACGCCAACGAGCCTGCCTCTTTGGTGTAGCAGTCAGAGCCCCAGTTTACTACCCCAGAAGGTCCGGGTTCGAGTCCCGGCTGGGCAACTCTACTCCCCTTCGCTACAAATGGTGTCAGAAGTGGGATGGCCCATTGTACCCATTGTGTGTGAGCCATAATTCCATGTGATGGACCCCCAGGATTGGTGACCCCGGTGTGAGGGACCCCAGTGATGGGTGAAGCATTGATGATGGGGCACACTGAATGGGAAAAGCATAATGGGCAGTTGCATGAGGTACCCCGCACAGGTGCGCTTCCCGAAGGGGAAGGCAGTGTGATGGAGTGACCATCACTAGGGTTGTGGGTGTGTTCTGACTGTCACGCCAACGAGCCTGGCTCTTTCGTGTAGCGGTCAGAGCCCCAGTTTACTACCCCAGAAGGTTTGGGTTCGAGTCCCGGCTGGCCAACTCTACTCCCCTTCGCTACAGGCGCCTGAAGTTTACTGTATATGATTGTAGCAGAAGCTGGAACTGGACGGGCAAATGGAGTGACGCAAGTAAAAAAGCTTTTCTTACAAACCAGAACGCTTCACGTGAGTCCTTTCAACAAAACATAATACGTCAGTGCGCTCTGCTTCAAGAACAGCTGTTAAGCTTCCCTCACCATTCTGGTTGACCATGTACTCAAAGATGGTCTCTCCGTCCTTGGTGGGGGGCAGGTCCACCTTGCTGTCGTGCTGGCGGAAGAAGGCCTCCAGGCGGTCTCTGTCCTCCAGCTCCAGCAGGGCCCCCAGGCTCCACATCAGGCAGAAGACAAACAGACGCGCCAGGTGGCTGGTGCTCACCACCACACCAGACTCTTTAGATGGGATCAGGCCCTCCAGCAGGTTCAGAGACTAACCACACACATGTGCAATCACACACACACATGCGCACACACACACACACACATACAGGCAGGCAGGCAGGTGGGAATACACACACACACACACACACACACACACACAGAACAGAAGGAGCGGTTATTTATTGTTGATATCCAAATATGTAAATAGCGTACACAAACAGATACTGGATGGATAGTGTATTACAGCATTATAGACACAGCATACCTGCATGATGTAGTTGCACTCTAAGAGTTCCATTTTGGGTTTGAGGCTTTGTTTGATATAGACGTGGGCATCCTCAAACAGACTGTCGTATAAGGTGATCAGAGCGTCTGCTTCCTGAGCACTGCGCTTGTAAGCCCATCCCTAGGGGGGAAAAAATCCATGTTTGAAGATTATACATGTCATTTTCAAATTATTATTTGAATTAGAATATCAAATCGAGTCATCATTAAGAGTTTGCAATGTCATGCAAAGGACTCGCTACAAAGCAAAGCACAGCAAGGTAAGGCATGGCAAGGTTCATTTAGGTATTGTGCAACAGAGGTGGAAACCCCTTCCACAGTTTCCCTCCAACATAAGTGACTTCACTGAGTAGCTGACCTACCCATGACCCACTCATTACAATCAGCTGATTTGGAGCTGGTAGGAACAAATTCGTGGCAGGGTTTTGACTTTCTGAATCTGAGGCCATTCAGGCCGACTGAGAACCGTGCCGGTGCCCGTTCCCACAACTAATCGTGAACCGGCCGGTGTGTTCACACAGAAGATCTTAGCATTCACAAATCTGAAAGTTAGTTTGCAATGCGAAACGAACAATACTTGTTTTTTTCTCAGTGAACGGTGACAACAACGTGGACATCAGCAGGTTCATCCGGGTAACACAGTCACATGTGGAAAAGTTCAGAGCCCGGTATGAACACAGGTGGCTCGCTGGTAAGCACTTTAGTGCTGAACGTAACTGGTGCGGGCATTGGCACCGTTCTGATCGGCCTGAAAACAGTATGTATGTGCAACCTATACTCAGATTAGAAGCAGCTCAATGTTGTTCAAAGTAGGGATGGCGAAAATTGAAAAAACTCTTAACCGGCTACTGAGATTCCGGTGGTTAACCGGTAATCTTAAATTATACAACTTTCGCGTGCCTGATATGCACAGCACTGGTTTTTTTTGTTTTTTTGTTTCACATAAGCCTTTTTTTTGCTGCGCAGACAGGACCTGCCATGCAGCCACTGTTGCCAGATGGAAAATGTTGAATTATCGTAATAAAACCTCAAAATTATCATTTTTTGGGGCTTTTTGGGAGGAAATTATTATTATAATTATTATCATTATTACAACCGGTTAACCGGTGGCAGAAAATTTTAACCGGTTAAAGTTGATCCGGTCGACTATCGGTTAACCGGTTACCGGTTAAAATCCCTAGTTCAAAGCAGATCTAAAAGCCCCTGGTAATCCCCAATGGTTGTGTACCTGTAGGATGGGCCTCCAGCTGAGAGCGGAGGAGCTCATGAACACCATGCCCACTCTGGACACCGTGGCGGGGGAGGCATTGTCCATGTTGTGCACCTCAAACACCAGCTTGCAGCAGGGCGACATGGTGATACGGTCTCCGTTGGCCAGGGTCAGCGTCTTGTTGTCGTCCAGCACGGAGTTCAAGTTCTCAATCCAGATGGCGTCCACAGGGCCGTCCAACACAATCCAAATGTTCTCACCTTAGACAGAGAGCGAGAATAGGAGCTATTGCATGGTATATGTCTAGCTAGAATGTGTTAAAGGACACTTGATAAGTTAACAAATGTATCATAACCACACAGACAAAACCTTTCCACAAATAAAAGAAATAATAATAATAAAAAAACGTGTACAAAAAAAAGTGCTATGTGCACTTTTCGAGTGCACATCATGAAGGTCATGGTACCAACAATTTCTCTCTGAAAAGCGCTCACCTTTCTTAGCTTTGAGGGTCTTCCTCCAGAGGGTGGAGAAGATGCCGTCTGTCCAGTCGTTGGTGGCAGCGTCCAGTCGTCCAAACATCTGCGGGGCGGTGATGGCCTTGGGGTTCATCCTCATCTCCCTGTGCGGGGTGCCACAGTCGCTCATGGCCCGCATCAGGATGTTGATGACCGCCGTCTTGCCGGCCCCGCTCGGCCCCAGGGTCATCAGGCCGTGACGCACACGGGAGGCCTCATACAACTACCAAGAACAATAGAGCACACTCGAGATCAGAGGGTTTCCACTTCATATGCACACTAAAACATCCATGTGTCATGACGCTGCAAATATTTTGGCTTTTGATCATATTCACCTGCAGAAATTGGACATGCTAGTTTAGGTGATGTGAAAAAGAAACCCAAACTAACAAACTTCCCTCTGACAGACAGGAGACACCTCATGAAAAAAAATCATTCACTGTATGCAGCCAGAATCTATGCTGCATCAGTACTAATATAAAACAGGATGGTAGGCAAACAAACTTAATACAAAATCGAATGTATCTGATAGGTGCTGGAAAGGTTGATGCAGTGGTGCAATTGCATCCCCACTTTTGGGCTCCCTAAATGAGGCTTTCTCAACGTTTACTGCAGACAAATGAATGGAGTCCAGCAGCAGTAACATTGTTAAAAAATAAAGAATACAGTAGAGAAAAGAAATGCACCATCACTTTAAAACTCGTTCTGGCGCCCTTGATGTATACCTGCACCAGCTTGAGGTTCCAGGGCGGGTGGTTGACGATGCCAGCCTGGTGCACCTGGTTCTCCACGGCTGCCTGGAGCTCCACATAGGTGCTGCTGTCCAGCTGGATGCCGGGGAACAGGTCACTGATCAAGCTGAGAAACAGGGGCTCGTCCTCATCCACCTGCACAGGCACACACACGCACGCACGCGCGAACGCGCACACACACACACACACGCACGCACGCGCACACACACACACCACATGAGACTTACCTGTACAGGAGGACACACACTAACAACCCACTGAGAGAGGATCACAGCCCCTTTCGTGAGTTTGCTACTGTATGGCAAGAACGTCAATGACCAAGTTGCACTGTATTAGTTTAGAATGTCTGTATAATGTTGTGTCTTTTTAGTGAACTTTCTAGTGAAGCATTCCACATGCAGAGCCGTGCACACCAAGAGGCTAACTATTTACTTCACACTTCTACCAAATTTTCTACAAACTGACTACATTCATGAACGTGAACCCTTTCAAAGGTCGGGATTATTTCGAAATAAACTTAATGAGGGCCTTGACCAAACCGTGAAATCCAAAGTTGGGATATCCATGAAGCATTACAGTATGTAGCAACTGAATGTGCTTGTTGTCAAACTGCATCTCTGAGCGAACGCACCAGTTTGGAGAGATTCATGTCTCGCAGCACTCTCATGACGATGCTGGACTCTGTCTCAGAGGGACGGGCTCTCTTCTGTGCTCCCAGTGTCCTCAGCACGGACAAGATGTTCCTCAGACCAAAGTCATAGTGCACCTACAGGTCACAATGACATCCATACAGTCTCACAAAATAAGCTGAGACAAACTGAAGAGCGTTTGAAGACAACTGAATGCCCAGTAGATAGTCTAAGGAGAAGCTGACACACTGACCTGTTTGGTGAGCTGCTCCTCACAAAGCTTGTAGAGGACAAAGAATTTCTGGGCTAATATAACATTCTCAATAAACCCACAACTGGCCAACTTCACCCTCATAATGATCTGAAAGATAGAAGTAAAGAGTAAAAAAGACAAGTATGATTAGCTATTCATCAAACATTTTACAGTATGATAGGTGGACAATAGAATGTTTTTTAGCAAATGAAATGCAAATGCAAATTATTCAGGGCTAACAAAAGCTGGATACTGAAAGACTGAGTATTAGGTTACTAATGAAATTTCTTAAATTCAAAACAACCATGTAGAGCAGGTAACTAAAATGAAACAGTAAAAACCTGACAGAAGAGTCCAACACTGTCACTGTTTCTGCTCACCTGTCGGTCAGGCACCATCATGGACACGGTCCTGAACTGCACCTTCAAGTTCTCCGGCAGCTCTTGACGTCCGGCATAACCAGGGTTCTAAACCATTTAACACAGACGTTAAGATGGACTATTGCTGACATGCAGGCACACAAAGACACAAAGACAAATTCATCTGTGACTGTCTCACCATGGTAATGAAGAGACCAAACTCTGGATTCAGATCCACGCAGTCTCCATCGCTGAAAATGAACTGAGTTTTACGCTCTTTGCGGGCAGACAGGACGATGTAGATCTGCTGGGCAGCTACTGAGAGCACAGGCAGGTCAATTCTGTTGAACTCGTCAAAGCAGCCCCAGGATCCTGACTGGGCCAACCCTGTGGAAATAGATACTGCACCATCAGCTATACTATCACTAATTGCATGTGTCATTTACTGCAGATCTGAATGCAAGTCTCTGGGAGTATTTCATACTGTGTCTTTCACTGACAAACCTTTGTAGATTCTCCCAAGGCCTCTGAAGTCCATTTGGTCAGAGCAGTTGAAGACGACCACGTATTTCCCCAGGCAGCGGCCCATGTCTTTGGTGGTCTCGGTCTTTCCTGTACCAGCAGGCCCTGCTGGGGCTCCACCCATACTCATACCCAGGGCCTGGGCCAGGGTGATGTAACACCTGGGCCACACACACATGACACCCATTACCCTCAATGCTATTGCATCTATGCATCTACTGGACCTGTAGTACACTGTACATAAAAGTCAGACTGCGCGGTGGTAGGGGAGGAGGAGCTACAGTACATTTCCGTATCACATCTGTAGTTTTATTATTCTACGTTGCACACAGCAACATGTCATGTAGAACTACACAGACCATTTATAACTGCTACAATACCAGAAAAAAACAGCGGTGTGGAAAAGGAAGTAAAAACAAAGCGAAACAAAACAAATAAACATTAATCCTTTGTCGATATTTTGCATTGAAACGTAGGTC